>NW_028135814.1:0-312616 GCF_964662115.1 Mustela nivalis
TTTGTCTTTCTCTGACTGACTTATTTCACTTTTAGCATTATACTGTCTAGTTCCAACCATGTTATTGCAAATGGCAAGATTTCAGTCTTTTTTATGGCAGAATAATATTCCATTGTATATAGATACCACTTATTCTTTATTCATCAATTGATGGATACTTGGGCGCTTTCCATATCTTAGCTTTATAAATAATGCTGCTATAAACATAGGGGTGCTAGCATCCCTTTGAAAAAGTTTTCTTATATTCATTGGGTAAATACACACCAACAGGTTTGTTGGATCACAAAGGACTTCTATTTTTAAATTTTATGGAAATTCCATACTGTTTTCAAATATGGCTGTATAAGTTTGCATCACCACCAACAGTTCACAATTGTTACTTTTTCTTTTTTTTAAAGATTTTATTCATTTGACAGAGAGAGATCACAAGTAGAGAGAGAGAGAGGAGGGAGCAGGCTCCATGCCTGGCAGAGAGCCCGATGTGGGACTTGATCCCAGGACCCTGAGATCATGACCTGAGCTGAAGGCAGAGGCTTAACCCACTGAGCCACCCAGGCAGCCCCCACAAGTGTTACTTTTTCACATCCTCTCCAACACCTTTTGTTTCTTGTAGTGTTGATTTTAGCCATTCTGACAGGTGTGAGGTGGTATCTCTTTCCAGTTTTGCTTTGCAATTTCCTGATGATACATGATGATGGACATCTTTTCATGTATCTACTGAACATTTGAATGTGTTCTTTGGGGAAACACTTGTTCATGTCTTCTATCCATGTTTTTATTGGATTATTTGTTTTTGGATGTTGACTAAAAACTGGATATTAAGTAACACACAAGACAGGTTTCCTTGAGCTTAAATTTTATTTGCATGAGTATCATTAACAGGAAAAAATATGCATATGTGTATGTACAAGTGTGTTTATGTATACATCTATCTATCTATCCTCTATCCCCTGTCTTCTAATTGTGGTAAATCCTGTAAGGTGGGGAATGGGATAGTCTGAAGAAATATGCTTCTGGATATGCTGGGTAAGCAAATTTAATTGCACTCAGATGCATTGGATATAAGTGAATCACTCAAATGAGTTATTTAATATTATATAGAAACAAATTAAAAGTTTATGTAGTTGAAAATAATAGGTAGTTAAAATAATTTTTTTGTTTGTTGTTTTTGTGTCTTTTTTTGTTTATATATACTATGGTGTGAATGTTTATGTCTTCCAAAATCATATTATGAAATCTAACTCTGTAAGTGCTAGTATTAAAACATAGGGGCCTTTGGGAGGTGATTAGGTCATAAGTGGGATTACAGTCCTTTTAAAGGAGACCCCAGAGAGTTCTCTTGCTTCATTCATCATGTACGTTTACAGTGAGAAGATAGCCATCTATGAGGAAGTGGGCTCTCCCTGGATCTGCCCATTCCTTAATTTTGACCTTCTTTGTTCTGGAACTGTGAGAAATAAATTCCTGTTCTTTATAAGCTATTAAGTCTATATCATGTCCGTTATAGCAGCCTGCATGCAGAAGGACACTATGACCTAAAATGAGAGCAATAAATATAAAGTTTCAGTAAAGTCAGTTGGTACAATGTTTTTTTTACTTAGAGAAGACATGCTGCTTCATGTTAAACCTTGATATTGTATATGTTTCTTGAAGGGCCACTTCTTACTCCTTTGTGTGTTTTCCACAAAGTCCAGGATGATGCCTTACATAAAGGTAATATTTTATAAATACTGTTGGAAATATATACTTCTCTAAAATCTTATTTTGCCTACAGATTACTTGGATCCACTTTGCCTTGTGTAGAATATTTGAAATATATTAAGAACAGAATGTCTCTCTAAATAACATTTAGAATCATCATTAGTTTATGACTCCTGACTCATTTGTTTATGCAGTGATACTTACTACAAGAACACTGAAGTTTGTAATATAATTTTGAATTAATCACCAAGCTAGTTTATTTTAACTTATGAAAAAATAATTTCTCATGTTGGTTTAATTCTGCTCTTATGTTATGGTCATGACATTTTCATTAAAATAAAGTAGAAAATAGAAGTAAATAATAAATGAAAAATAAAAACTAAAAAATAAAAAAATAAAAGCAAATCTCTTGTGAAATGTTAAACTTTTCTTACTTATTTTGTTTTGCTTTTCCTCTACCATGCTGGCAAAGCTGTATGTTGTAGATAGGTACAATTTTATAGGTGCTAGGTTTGTTACTTTTGCTAAAATTTTCAAAATATAAGGAGTTGAATAGTCATGGATTGTTTATTAAACTCCTTATCTACACATATAAAAATAAAACAATGATGGTGACCTGGGTATTTCTAAAATTGTATTCTGTTTTTCCATATTATGGTTTACAATGTAATTAATAAAGATTCTGCATATATTAACATCCATCCCCTTCTATCTCATCTGTATGTCCATACAGAGCATGTATGATTTCTATTCATTGCTATGTTGTGGTGAAGAGATTGTCTGAAGTAGCGTATATTTATGCAGGTAGATCTTAAGCTACGGTGCTCTTGTTTATTTGCTTGTTCATGATCAGTATGTCTGAAAGATGGTAACTATTGCATCAGGTGTGACGATTAAAAAATATTATTGGTGCCTGATACACTGTGATGAAATAGGTAAGTCGATTCATAATTTGTTAATTAAATTAGAAAAGAAATTCCTTTGGATTTGTTCTTTATTAAGAGTTTTTTTTTTAACGAATGCCTTGGGATGTTTTTTGTGTAATATATATCACATGCCTCAACCTTTAAATTTGAATTTAGAAAAGAGTTATCAGAATGAGCCTAGAAAATATTGTTATGGGGGCGCCTGGGTGGCTCAGTGGGTTAAGCCGCTGCCTTCGGCTCAGGTCATAATCTCAGAGTCCTGGGATTGAGTCCCACATTGGGCTCTCTGCTCAGCAGGGTGCCTGCTTCGTCCTCTCTCTCTGCCTGCCTCTCTGCCTACTTGTGATCTCTCTCTGTCAAATAAAGAAATAAAATCTTAAAAAAAAAGAAAACATTGTTTTGAAATATTTTTGTTCTGTTATATTATGTTAACTTAGGAAATAATGGTAGTTATTTTTATTAGCATTTCCTACTTTCCACATGCTCTTACAGATGAGATATCATGTTTCTCCTACTCTTTTTATCGTGGTTGTTATATTCTTCATGATCAATAACAATCAATGAAAATTCACAACATTAATTTTCTTTGGGAAAGTGATATTTTAGCAGGAATCCATGACCAAAAATTTTAGCTGTTGTTCTTCCAGGAGATGAGACTATCAATGTTCCCGAAATTTTAAGAAATAGAACTTATTAATTGTGTTGGTTGATGTTTATTGTCTCTGAACTTAGAGGTGCATAATTCAATTTAAAATTTATTTTGGGGGCGCCTGGGTGGCTCAGTGGGTTAAAGCCTCTGCCTTTGGCTCAGGTCATGATCCCAGGGTCCTGGGATCGAGCCCCGCATCGGGCTCTCTGCCTAGCAGGGAGCCTGCTTCCTCTTCCCTCTCTCTCTGCCTGCCTCTCTGCTTATTTGTGATCTCTATCTGTCAAATAAAATAAATAAAATCTTAAAAAAAAACGGAGTGGACCTTATGGGGATGCTTATCTGAAATTGAGGGACATTATAAAAAAATAAAAAATAAAATTTATTTTGACTTGAAAACAAGATCTTACTGAAGTTTAGGCATCCCACTTTATATCAGGCCTCCAGTACATTCTAATTTATTTATAGAAAATATCATAAACATGAATGACACTTTTCCTATTGCATTTATATGAAACTGCAATGACTCAAAGATGTCATATTTGAAAAGCACTACCTTTCTATATTTTCTGTTTCCTAGGAGGAATGGATATACCATTTTAGCTCAATTATCCAACAGTATTCAAAACCACCATGAATTTTAAAACATACTTATTACACCCTAAAAATCAAGTATGAAAATGTATAAACAACCAAATCTCTATCTGTAAATGAAATACTCCCACACAGACAGGTTTTAAAACTTTCTATCTTAAGGAATTTGGTAGCACAGACTCAGGGTAGTAGTTTCAGTGCCTACAGTATACTTTCAGGGAGAGAGTAATGTAAGCTCTGAGTCACTTTCTGCCTAGAGATGACCTAATAGTGGTTCTGGCATTGTTTGTTTGTTTTTGAAAATACGTTCCTGGGCGTCATTCAGAAAATGCAGAGTTTGGCATCTATATAAATTAAAGATAATCTTTTTGAACTTTTGTCTTTCATTACATCAAATTAACATAATTGGACAGAAATTCCACTAAATTAAGCATTGTTAGGAAATGTGTAAATTGGAGCTACTCAAATTAGTTGCTCTTTGAACTATGTGCTGTTGGTTCAGGATTAGATAAGGATTTTGAAGGCAAACTTAAATCATTGCTTCCTTTTTTGAGAGATTCTCAGCATATTTTCTTAAAATTAGCTGAAATAAACAATGTGTTTAGTCGCAAAGTGATTTGCATTTTTGCACAAACTCCCTATCTCCTTGAGAATTATAACAGATATTTCATGAAACATCATTGATCTTTACTTTGTTACACTGCTGTAAAGTACATTCAGAGTTGCCAGTTAAAGGTGTTAGTGTTGAGATGAAATGTCATGCATTTTTCTTCACTTCCATGCAAATGAACATAGTAATTTATTAAGACACAATGAAGAAAAAAAAATTGACAATGAGTTCCAGATTTTAAAAATCACTTGCCATTCAATCCAAATTGTGAGTTTGATCGGTTACCGAACACTTTATAATGCACCCCCGGTAATTTTACAGAGATTACTCTTTTCTTACCAATTCTTGATTATTCTGTCCTGCAATGCAGAGAAAGCTAACTATTTTAAAATAAACTTCCGTTAATTTTGATTGTTATAAACTTAAAATTGACTAATTTCCATATACAGAGTTTAAAATGTTCACAATTTACATTAAATATATATTCTGTGTATACCTTGGAAAAATTATACTGAAAATTGAAATTAAAATGATGTTGTATATAGCTGCAAGAAGCCGCCTGTCCCATTTCATCTTACTATATAAGTTGTGTCAGGTAATTTATAAAATCCCTGCTGCATAACAAATCTATTTTTTGTTGGAATGGGTAGTAATGTTTCTTCTTATTTCGAAATAAGAGTTGGTCTATGAGTGCCTCTGCAACTGTATTTTCCCTAAGTGGCTTCATGGTCTTGAACTGAGAAAGCTCAGAGCATTAAACATCAAAGTAATATATTTTGACATAATTAGACATCAAGGAAATGCAATTAAAATGACACTGAGATATCACTACACACTTACCAGAATGGCTAAAATAAAATATAATGACAAGCCCAAAAGAAAAAAAATATACCATTTGATGATACACAATGGCAAGTTGTACCATAACTTAACCATCTCAGACTAGTGTAGTGTTAAATTTGTTTTTCTAAGCCATGTTTTGGGTCACTTACCACTTTTCAAGGATATAAAGTGCTATCATTTTACTTAAAACTGTGAAATTTGGTCAGATTTAAATTTCAATTTATGTTAAAACATTCTGTAAACTGTGTTAGTCTTTGACATTTGTTCCCTCAGTTCAGTGAATAACACTATATCATATTCTGAAAAATATGCTTATTTTTATTTTGAAAAATATCTCTTTTTCCTCTTATGGTAATTATTAATATGAATTAATAGTAGAATTTGATATGGTCCAATATGACCATAAATACTTTATTGTATATTATCAAATTTAATAATGAATATAATGTACTTCTTTGGACAATTTTTAAAGACCAGTCTACTCTTAAAACAAAAAAAATGGATTCCCACCAACAGCCACTCTGGAAAACAGTATGGAGGTTCCTCTAAATGTTGAAAATAGAACTGCCCTATGACCCAGCAATTGCACTATTGGGTATTTACCCTAAAGATACAAATGTAGTGATCCAAAGGGGCACATGCACCCGAATGTTTATAGCAGCGATGTCCACAATAGCCAAACTATGGAAAGAACCTAGATGTCCATCCACAGATGAATGGATCAAGAAGATGTGGTATATATACACAATGGAATACTATGCAGCCATCAAAAGAAATGAAATCTTGCCATTTGCGACAACATGGATGGAACTAGAGCGTATCATGCTTAGCGAAATAAGTCAAGCAGAGAAAGACAACTATCATATGATCTCCCTGATATGAGGAAGTGGTGATGCAACATGGAGGATTAAGTGGGTAGGAGAAGAATAAATGAAGCAAGATGGGATTGGGAGGGAGACAAACCATAAGTGACTCTTAATCTCACAAAACAAACTGAGGGTTGCTGGGGGGAGGGGGTTTGGGAGAAGGGGGTGGGATTTTGGACATTGGGGAGGGTATGTGCTTTGGTGAGTGCTGTGAAGTGTGTAAACCTGGTGATTCACAGACCTGTACCCCTGGGGATAAAAATATATGTTTATAAAAAATAAAAAATTAAATTAAAAAAAAATAATAAAATAAAATAAAATAAAATAAAAATGGAGATGCACTTCTTTAGTTCACACAAATTTCATTTTATTATATATAACCTCAGATAAATTTCAACAAATCATAATTTATTAAAATCATGTCTACTTAAAAATCTCATAGAAGAGTTAAACCATCAAAAATAAAAATAAACACACACAACACACACACATCACCCATGTATTGGCAAATCACAATTGCTGTAACAATACATTAGGCATTCCACAGTTAAGGGCTATCAAAATTTCCATCAGTGACAAAAAGATTTGTATCCAAATGGACTGATTTTCCAGAATCCAAGAAAAAGTCTCCTAGGATTTATTTAAAGGTAAATATTTGAACAAATACTTCTTAAATTTAGGAAATTCAGAACATACGATTAAAGAATATTTGCAGTGCAGACTATATTCAATCCTTCCTTCAAAATGTGCCTTTGAGTACATAATTCTGTTTTCTCGATCTAAATTGAGCTGTCTTCCGAGGAAGTTTTCCAAAATGTGTGTCTCTGTGTGATAAATGTTCTAAGACCTAACATGCTTCATTGTATTTTACTGTGCTCTCAAATTTAATCAATAATTTGGATTGATGTATAATACCTAGTTTCAAATACCTTTTCCATCTATAAAAACTCCCAGCTGTCTCTTTATATGCTATTACTATTGAGAATTGTGCTGTCGGTATTATTCTTGTACATTTTAGGTGATCTGTTCTTCTCTTGGGCATCATTTATGCTCTTCTCTGTTTTTGATATTCTTAAAACTCACCATAATGTATACGAGTGCTTTTTAGTGTGTGTAGTTTTTGTTTTGTTTTGTTTCTGATATCTCATGTTTGGCATCATTTTAAGTCTGGTATCTTTTATCTTTCTTTAATTCTCCAAAATTTATCTCAGTACTTATTTAAATATTTTCTTTATTTTTTTTTCTCTTCTGCTGTATTTGGGCAGAAGTCATTAATTTGTTTGTTTGTTTTTCCCAACTCATTTATTTATTTTACAGCTATATTCATCTTAGTCTCCATTTATTGTATTCTTTATTTCTACAATTTTCACTTAATTTATATTCACAGTATAGTATCTTTCTTTTCCTTGTATATGTATATCATTATTTTGTCATATACTTTTAAGCTATTTTTAAAAATATTTTATTTATTTATTTGACAGTGAGAGATCACAAGTAGGCAGAGAGGCGGGCAGAGAGAGAGGAAGGGAAGCAGGCTACCTGCTGAGCAGAGAGCCTGATGCGGGACTTGATCTCAGGACCCTGAGATCATGACCTGAGCTGAAGGCAGTGGCTTAATCCACTGCGCCACCTAGGTGCCCCTAAGCTATTTTTTTAATTCCTGTTCCAATAACACTTGGATTGCCATATAAAGTTAACCACATCATCTTTTTTGGTAAGTAATTGTACTTTTTATGTGCATAGTTATTTTGGTCTATGAGTTCAGCTCCTCTTAGGATCATCAAATCTCTGTAAAGTCTGGGTATGCTAGGATTTTCTAAGCAACAATAAAATACATTGAAACCTGGTAGCTTAATTATAATAATGTTTTCTTTCTCAATCATTCACAATAGTATTCCATTCTGAGTAGCTTCCTTCTATTTTGCAGCTATAGTGTTTGGTAAAACTTGAATTGTGATATCACTGTGATAATGTGAATTAATCAGGGTTTTTCAGAGAATCGGGAAGAGAAAAAAAGGAAGATATTCTCCAGGGCCAACTCTAGAAGTGACTAATAAAACATCTGTCCAAATTCAATTGAACAAAACTCAGAAATGCCATCTCCAGTGAAATACAAAGAAGATTATATATAGTTCTGGGCACACACATCTCATTTGACCCAATGTTGTACATCAATGAAAGACTGAAGGCCAATCACCACTCCATGGGAGAATTTAAAAATAAATTTACTATTGAGGCCAAGAATTCAGAATCACAAATACATCAGAATAATAACTGCCTTCACTTGATGTTATTCTATAAGATAAATCCTGCGATCAAGTTTCAATTTTAAATTCTTACAATTTTAAATTCTTAAATCCTTATGAAAAGGCATCATTTGGAGGGAGCAGTTTTCATAATTTATCATCCATCAGCCTTTTTTTAAAGATTTTATTTATTTATTGGACACACAGAGAGAGAAAGAGAGTGAGAGAGAGATCACGAGTAAGCAGAGAGGCAGGCAAGCAGGGAGGGAAGCAGGCTTCCTTTTGAGCAGAGCCCGATGTGGGGCTGGATCCCAGGACCCAGAGACCATGACTTGAGATGAAGGCAGAGGCTTAACCCACCACCCACGTGATGAGAGAGCCACTCAGGTGCCCCTCATCCATCAGTCTTAATTGATTGGAGGAAAATGTGTGGAGGAATAATGCCTTAGGGAGCTAATCTCTCTAAAGAATTTTCAAGTCTTTACCCCTTCAAGGTTTTTGTACAGTTCTGATAGCCTCTAAACATCCAGCGGATTTCTACAGTGACAGGCCTGTTAAAACCTGTCTTCAAACCTGGAATAGAGCTTGAAACATACCAGTCAAGGGCAACTTTGAGTCTTTTAAGGAGTTTATCATCATTTCTTTGTTTTTGGTTAATATCTGAAATAGTTCCATATTACACTTGCATAATTCTCCAGAGCTGACTTTGAAGGAGGCATTCAGTTCCAGCTAGTTCCATATTTTGGCAAGAACTATACTTCTATATTAAAAAAAAACATATTTTAGGGCGCCTGGGTGGCTCAGTGGGTTAAAATCTCTGCCTTCGGCTCAGGTCATGATTCCAGGTTCCTGGGATTGAGTCCCACAGTGGGCTCTCTTCTCAGCTGGGAGCATGCTTCCATTCCTCTCTCTCTGGCTGCCTCTCTGCTTTCCAATGATCTCTGTCAAGTAAATAAATAAAATTTTTAAAAAAACATATTTTATACCAGTTATTCATGTTTATTAACTAAGATATCACAATACAAAAAATACAAACAGTTGTTCTTTATTAATACCTTCAACCAAGATCAAAAAATATGTCATATTTTCTCCAAAAATTTTATATCATATGATAGGTGAGATATATATAAAATTACATTTAAAGTTTTAAAAATATCAGCAAATATTTTCATTTAAATGCAAATTTGAAAAGAAATCTACTTTTCCAAACGCGACTTTTTATCCTATTTATTTTGAATTTTGTCAACAACTGATAAAATGTTTAGCGAGACTATAAATGTTAGATCGAAAAAAATGATTAATAGATGTAGGTTCAAATTATTATATCCCATTAAAAATGATTTAGTCTTTGATGAACATCTGTTTGGTAATATGTTGTATCCAGATATAGTAAATTAAAGACATATATAAAATTATGGGAAATGACACCTTCCGTTCGAGTATGAGTAGAGCTTTTAAAATGCTATTTGTCACAACTTGTCATCTTGTCATTATGTAGCATTATGTAGCAATTAAAAAATGTATACTCTTTACTTCGAAGTCTTTTGGAAATCTAAAATATGACTTTCTATGGTTTGTGTCTCCATATTGCTTTATTGCCAGTTAAAACAAATCCACATGCTTTGATTCAAAGGTAATAAATTCCTCTTATTTGGAAAAAGGATGTTTATTTTTGTTCTCTCACCCTTAGCAGGTGGTTTCATTTTAGCACATTCAGAGTTATAATTTCATGCTTATTAAAAACATTTATTTTGATCTACATAGATGAATAAAACTTTTGTTTTATTACATTATTTGCCAAAAAATCTGTAATTTTTAAAAATGTATTTCCTTTGAAGGGTTATTTTAGAGCATTCAAAGAGGATCTAAGAGTGTGGTATTATGCAGTTTTTAAGTAGGTATGAAATGGTTAATTATAGGATTGTTTCTTTAAGGCTTATGTATGTTGTCCATTATATGCTATAAAATATGATGAAAGTAAATTTAAGGTATGTTTTACATAGTTTATTTTATGGAAAAAAATATTGAAATGACTTATGAAATTCAGTATACTCTCAACATTAATTCATTTTGAAATTTACCAGTTGTCTACTGAACTATTATATGGCAGATATTACTTCAGACTACACTGGTAAATGAAATACTTGGCTTTGTAGAACTTTTATTTTAATGGGTGAGGCAATTAAAAGCTATGAACCTTAATAAAAATGGCATAGTGCATTCAAAAAGGATGAGTACAATGGGGAAAAAGAAAAATTCGATCAGGGTAAGAAAAATCAAGGTTGCTAGGCAGGGGATGGGGGGTTAAAATTTTTATTAGGAAGATCAGGGTAGTTACAATGAAGCTGACAATTGAACCAAGGTATGGAAAGGTGATGAATTTGCGCAGAACTATCAGCAATAAGGTCACTCCAGACAAAGGAATTGGCTATCTTGAAGGCCATAAGGTTGGATCATGCCTGGCATATCTGAGGAATAGCAAGGAGGCCACTGTGAGTGACTGAAGAGTAGCAGGGAAAGAGGTCACAGAGGTTAAATGAGTGGCTAAATCATGTAAAAGCTTAGAAGTCATTGTAAAACTCTGGCTTTTATATTTGGAAACTTACTGTGTGATAGAATTTCTGCTAATAACTGAGAGTTCAAATGTCCATAAAATTTCAAGGATTCTTATTCTAGTAAGACAGAATAAAGAGAAAGAGTTCATATTTTCACATGGTGTAACAAATGCTCGGAGATACAAGTGTAGGAAGCTATGGGAGCACAGAAGAAGGCACTAAAATCACACCATATATTTGATGACTGTGACTTTATATAAATTTGTATTTTCTAGATTTTTTGTAGTCATGGAATCACACAGTATATACTATTCATTGCCTGGCTTTTCTTTTCTCAGCATCATTACTTTGAGAATCTCCAATTGTCTTTGCTCTATTGATGGACATTGATGAACATTTCCACTGTTTTCAATTTTTAAAAATAAAGCTGATATGAAATTCATAAACAAGTCCTTGTATGAACATAGGGTTTGTTTCTCTTGGTGAAATGCCTAGAACAAAATGGCTATTTGTGTAACTGCAACATATTTTTCATTTAAAAAAATTTTCAAACTATTTTCCAAAGTGGTTGTATCATGATATATGCCAACAAAAAGAAAGTGAGAGAGAAAGAGAAAGAAAAAGACAAAGGGAAAGACAGAGAGGTGGCTGCAGTGAATTGATGAGTTGCAGGATAGATTTTAAAGTTTTGTCTTTTGCTTTCTACATTTCCTTTTCCTTAGGTTCAAGAGAACAATCAGTAATATCTCAGTTGCCTGCTGGTAACATCAGAAGAAAGAGTTAGAAGTTCCCAGAAAATTAAAGAAGAGATATAGTTTTCCTGACATAAGAAAAGTCATTTTTTGTCCCCAGCTATTTTCAATGATCTATACCCCACCTGTGTACTCTCCCAAGCACACTTCTTCCAAAACTTCCTGGGAGGTTCTTACAAAGAAATGCAAAAACCTCACTCATTAAGGATTTTGAGGGAACAAGGCAATGGGAAAGCTAACAGTCACCACCAGACTAGGAAATAGCCTAAGCTATTGAGACAATAAATCAGTGGCAAACCCCTAGTGCTATTTCAAAAGCAATCAAGGCCTTGCATTCCTTGTCCCAGAAAATGAGCCCAAGACCCCATCTAGTTTATATCTGCTCTTGAAGCCTGCAGAGTCCCTTTGCCTTGTCCAACAGTTACCTCTGCTTTATTCTAACGTTGAAGTTTCTGCCCTCGGTGGAATACAAGTTTCATTCAGGTGAACATGCAATACATATTGCACAAATACATATGTGGATGTGCATGCATCCACAACCTTATGACCAACCATACACGCGATAATAAAACTCTCCCTTCTGAGTATTCATCTTAAATACTAAATAAAAATCTCTCTCCTGTTCAAACAGTCAAGGCTTTGGAACTTATTCCCTGAGATCTCCTTGTATGTTGTAAACAAAGATTCCTTTGTTTGACAACTCCACCTGTTTCTGTGATTCACCAAAGACTGACCTCAGTTAGTTCAGTTACTGTAATGTAATATCATGCATATCCAGTTAGTTGATCATTTTGTTCAAGTCTTACATATCTTACCAATGTGATGACCATTTGTCTATGTAATCTTAAAATAAGGGTGTTGAAATTATTTTCCATTTGTCGTCCAAGGTAGAAGTTATTATTTTTGTTCTTCGTTTTTTCCTATATATCCCCAAATCTGTTGTTACGTATTAAAAGTCAAGAATTATTATACTCCCTGATGAATTCATCCTTTTACTCTTCTGTAATTTTGACTTGATCTTTATGTCTGATAATGAAATTTGCTTTAAAATCACTTTTCATTATCTTGATATAACCACCAAAGTTATAGTGTGATTAGAGTTAATATAGCATATTTTTTCTTTTACTCTTTAAAGCACTTCTATATTGAATCCCGACAAAGAAACAAAAAAGCTTTTTAACTCTGGAAGCATCTTTCTAAATTATCTTTTTTTTTTTTAAATGAAGCAGTAGCAATATTTGTTAAGGGACCTAAACTGAAAGTAGGCTTAGAAATTTATTTATTTATTTATTTATTTAGTAAAAAATTTTATTTTATTTATTGAAAGCAAGAAAGAGAGAGAGAGAGAAGCACACAAACAGGGGGAATCATGTGCAAAGGGAGAGGAAGAAGCATGCTCCTTGGGGTGCAAGTAGTCCCATGCAGGGCTGGATCCATGTACACTGCAATCATGACCTCAGCCAAAGGCAAACATCTGCTTAAACAACTAAGTCATCCAGGCACCCCTAGAAAATTAAAAAAAAAAAAGACCTTTTAAAAACATTTTGTTTCTTTCTTGTTTTTTTTTTAAATATTTTATTTATTTGACAGACAGAGAGACAGGAAGAGGAACTATAAGCAGGGCAGAGGGAAAAGGAGAAGCAGGTTTCCCACTGAGCAGAGAGCCTGATGTGGGGCTCCATCCCAGGACCCTGGGATCATGACCTGAAAAGAAGGGACACTTCTTGGAGGAAGCCACCCAGACACCTCTTTTCTTTGTTTTTAATATATGGCAACAGATGCTTCCCAGCCACGAGGAGCATATTACCCATTGATTAAATCTTTGATAACAACCTATTTAAAAAGGTGTGTAAATATATACTTACTCAGATTTATACACTTTGTGTCTTCTTCATAGTTTGGGGCTGGACCCCATGGTCACAACACTGCTTCCAGTCTTTGCCTTCCCATCTTTTGATACCAGGTATTTGGTCAGCAAAGCAAATTAGTATCAAAATTAATAAGCCCTTGGCACCATATCTCTGGAGCAGGGCTTGCTCTTAGCCAAGGCCCAGAGCAGTTGACCTCCCCTCGCTAGTGCTATAGCCCCAAGGACTAGGTCCCTGCCACCAGAACTCAGTCTTACATGTTATGCTAAGCAGACAAAACCAAAACAGGAAAGCTCCGACAGCTTTCACTGGCATGCCTCATCTCCAACTCCCTCGACGTCCAGGCAGTACCAGATGACAGGGAGGGGTCTTGGTCCAACATATGGGAGGGAAGGAAGTAGCCACGAGCAAGTACCTGCCTCTCTGTTCCTTTCTTTCATGAGCAGGTTGTAAGGAGGAGGAAGAGGAAGGGGAAGAGAGGTGAACTTCAAGGGGTGAAGGCCTCAGGTAGGCAGCTGGCTCCTGCCAGTAGGAAAGGGACAAAGGAGAAGGCAGTGAGTCTTGCAGGGAGGGTGGGGGGTAAGGGTTACAGCTTATGACGGAATCTGGACAGGAGTAATAGGGATACTAGTCATTTGAGTCCACCATTGGCAAGCTGGGCTGGGTGTCAGGGCAGATAGGCCTCCCTGGGCAACGGCACATGAGAGAAGGTGGAATTCTTCTCTGAGGAGCAGGTGGAGCTTTGGGTGTTGGGAAAGCATAGACAGTATTGTTCCAGGGCCAAGGACAGGTCCGGGTACTCCTGGTTGGAGGTCAAGGCCACAGTATGATCCATGTCTTCTACCAGCAGCTTGAAGGTACCACATGCCAGCCACCCCTCATTATTGTGTCTAACTCTCTGGTGCACTTATTGGCTTATCCATCAAATGACTCCTTCAGCAGCTTGAAAACCACCTCCACAGGCACTCCAGGATATGGGAGGCTTCCAGAGTGAAAATTTTGCACAGGATCACCCCAAAAGACCAGAAGTCACTCTGGTGGATGTAGATCTGGTCAAACATGGCCTTAGGGACCATCCACTTCACAGGCAGTCCACTGTTGGTTCTCATTTTATAGTAACTGATGTGGTGATATCTCTGGCAAGGCTGAAGTCTGAGATCTTCATCATGTTGTCCTTTGTCACCAGCACTTCCCTGGTGGCCAGGTCTTGGTGTATGCACTTCTTGGAGGCAAGGTACTCCATGCCTCAGGCTACCTGGTAGGCACCGGATACCAGGTCCTTGGAGGAGAGTTGCTCTGCTGCATTGTGGCTGATATTGTAACAGTACTCCAAGTCAGGAGGCCTCTGGGCCTGGAGGTACTACTGTATGTTGTCTTTGGAGGCATATTCCATGATAGTGTACGAAGGACCATCCTGTGTGCAGGACCCAGCAGGTTGATGGTGTCCTTGTGCTGTCCAATCATCTTCATCATCTCCATTTCTGAGATTAGGTTTGACAGGTCTTTCTCTGTTGCATCTGACTTCAACATCTTCACAGACACTTTAGTCAAATGGTTGGATTTGTCTTTGTCCAGCCCAATGGCCTCTTCCAACACCACCTGCCCAAAGTAGGCCTCTCTTAGGGGTCTGCCTAAACTGCCTACAACCAGCCTGCCTCAAGGCAGTTATGAACTCTAGATTATCCTCAAAAACATTAAACCACAAGCTAAAAATTCTCTTCACTAGGTCTCTGTCGCAGGTCTAATTTTCTTATCTTTCATCATTTATCTTTTTCCTAATTCTTATTTTCAGTATAGTTTATTTGGCTTCCAGGTGTTTCCCCGGGTTTCTGTATGCTGTTTCATAGGGAAGAATTATCCTGTCATAAAATTTTTTCTTGAGCATTCATTACATCTCTCAGTTAAAATGGGTTCTTTTATGGTATTGATTCATTTGAGTTTTCTCAAAATGGGAAGAATTTTCAAAATGGTGTTTTCCTCAAGGTTCAGAGTATGTCTTAGCCTCATCTTTACTCTTTTTGAAATTCACTTTTCAAATTCTTGTCCCTCTTTTTATCTTTTTAAATTAAAATGTTTTCTTTTTACTATTTTTTTATTTGAGTGTAGTTGATATTCAGTGTTACATTGGTTTCAGGTTTTCAATATCTCCATACATTATTCTATGATCACTACAAATATAGCCACCATCTGTCACCATATAACACTATTATAATATCATTGACTATATTCTCTACACTGTCCCATATCTCTTTTTAAAATCTCTGATTTTTATGTTTTCTGTTATTCCAATTTTCGACCATCATTTTACTTGGTTACTTTAATAAAATATGCCTGATTACACACTCTATGCTGAAAACCATAGCATTTGATTTATAGTAGTCTCCTTCTTCTTCTTCTTCTTCTTCTTCTTCTTCTTCTTCTTCTTCTTCTTCTTCTTCTTCTTCTTCTTCTTCTTCTTCTTCTTCTTAATTAACATATAATGTATTATTAGCCCCAGGGGGACAGGTCTGTGAATCACCAGGTTTACACACTTCACAGCACTCACCACAGCACATACCCTCCCCAATGTTCATAACCCCACCACCCTCTCCCTAACCTCCCCACCCCCCCGGCAACTCTCAGTTTGTTTTGTGAGATTAAGAGTCTCTTATGGTTTGTCTCCCTCCCGATCCCATCTTGTTTCATTTACTCTTTTCCTGTTCCCCAAACCCCCCACATTGCACCTCCATTTCCTCATATCAGGGAGATCATATGATAGTGCCTTTCTCTGGTTGACTTATTTTGCTAAGCATAATACCCTCCAGTTCCATCCATGTCAACGCAAATGGCAAGATTTCATTTCTTTTGATGGCTGAATAGTATTCCATTGTATATATATATATATATATATATATATATATATATATATATATACAAATATCATTCATTTGTTGATGGACATCCTGGTTCTTTCCATAGTTTGGCTATTGTGGATATTACTGCTATAAACATTTGGTGCACGTGCCCCTTTGGATCATATACAGTCTTCTTTACCTCTATCAGAACCCCAGGAAGCTTTATTTATTTATTTACTCACATAAACAGATGATCCAACACAACGTTTTTTGATGTTCAAATGTATTGTAATGTCTTACCGCTTAACACTATGCTTACTGCTCTCTTTCACTGTCTGACTAAATCCTCATCATCACTATGCCATTTAATGAGAAAGAACATTTGAACTCAGAGTTCTCTCCATATCAGGGAATGAAGACTCCACCCTTCTGTTTGTGCAGGTAAAATAAATGTTGATGTCTGTCCTGCACATACCCCATCCTGTTCACCAGAAGATTCACCATCAAAATATATACACAATGAAAACCATACCTCACCACTTCTATTACCACCCAGCATGCTAAAAACACCATCATATGTTCCTGAATTATTGACTTGATTGATAACCCCACTTCCACACATACTGCACTCCTTTCTCCATGCAAATTTATTTTGGTACAGCAATTTAACCTAAAAATCAAGTCATATGATTTTATTCTGCTGTTGAAAGACTTTTGGTATCTTCCGCTTTCATATTAAATAAAAACTGAAGGCGTTTCAATGTACTAGAAGGTCATACATCAATAAGTTCTTCCTCTCTCCACCACTATGAACTCCTCATTGGCCTCCTTGCTTTTCCTCAAAAGTAACAGACAAGCTGTTCACACAAAGTCTATATACTTACTTGCTCTGCCTAGAGCAATCTTTTCCTTTAATATTTGTATAACACTCTCCTTCACTTCCTGGGTCTTTGTGCAAATAACATCTCATAAATGAGATATAACCACCCAACACAAAATAAAATTAACTTTCATCCCAGCATTCCCCAATGGCTTTTACCTTTCTTGTATTTCTTTGTATCACTTATCACCATCAACCATCAATTATTATTCTATTACTGGTTTATTTTCTTATTTGAGACAGAGAGAGAGAGAATAGGGAGGGTGCGCAGAGGAAGAAGAAAACACCCCACTGCCTAGAAAGCCTGCTGGGGAGTTACATCCCAGGACTCTGAGATCATGACCCAAGCCAAAGGCAGTCACTCAATGGACTGAGCCACCCAGGTGCCCCTCTATTATTGGTTTATTTCACTATTATATTTCAAAAGAATGTGAGCTCTTTGTGGTCAGGTATTTTATATGTTTTATTAACTGAAGTATTCTCAGAAAGGTAGCTGGCAGATTGTAAGGGCTCACTAAACTGTATTTTGTTGTTATTATTGGGCTCCTTTATGGGCTTTACCTCTTACGCTAGAAGTCTATCCTTCAGATGTAAGCGATAAGAATAGAGCCCTGCTGCCTGTTCAAATGTGTAAAAAGCCTGTATTAAGTGGATATTTTAAAAGCTAAATGAATGGCTTAATAGTTGTATATAGGGGGAAAGGGAACATATTTTCCACAGTTTAGAAGTGGAGTTCTTTTATAGAGTTCTTGTACAAGCCTACACTATGGAACGATAATGGGCAGTTGTACATTACAATTATACAAACACTTTGGTAATTTATATCCTTTTTTTATAATTCTTGACTGGATCATTTAATTCCTTAGGAGCATTATAGCATTTCAACTTTTCATGTTCAATAAACTTATTGGGGTTGCTACCTTTTTTATTCAAATGGAGAAATAGTCATGATTTAATCTAAATAAAGTGTTATTGATTGTGTTGTTTTCTAGGAATGAGTCGCACATGCTAGTTTAAAAGTTTTGTAAATTCCCAAGTCTGTCACTGATAAAAGCTTTTTGTAGATTAGTAACTTGATCAAAACGGAAAAGTTATGTAACACCAATTGTTATACTATCTTTGTTTCCATCTTGCATTGTAATAACACCCATCTTAACTCTATTTAAGACAAATCATTGCCAGATGCATTTCTGGAATTGATTGCATGATATGAAATCTAGTATAACTAAAAGTTTTTGGTTTTAGTAGCATATAAATCAATTTAGAAAAATATATGTATTTGAATATAAGATAAAGTTTTAAATTATTTGGCAATAGTAAACTAAACTTTTTTTTGTAAATTTTTATTTTCTAAAATTCCATTGAGCTCTCTTGAAATAAGAAACAAGTTACAAAAAATTAAGGTTTATTTACCCCAATTCAAAATTATTAGGAATATAATCATAGAGGTTGAAGTATTTAAAATATTGAACCCAAAATGTTTTATTAGGTAAATTCATGAATGCTGAGCATTCACTGTTAAAATATACTAATACTATTGATAGACTGGTAGAAGCCTAAAATCAAATATTTATTAAATATTTATATCCATATGTTTTCATAGCTTGGTAATTCATTTCTCTAGCATTAAATAATATTCCATTGTTTGCATGTATTTTATATTTTTAGATTTAGCTTCACCATTGCTACAGAACCATTTGTTTAAAAGATTGTATTTTGCTCTCTTGTATTGCTTTTGCTTTTCTATTAAATATAAAATATAATTGATAATATATATTCTGTTGCTTTAATCTAGTCTTTCTGTGGTATTACAATATCATGCTTACAATTATCGTTATGGTAAACTTTTTTTAAGATTTTATGTATTTATTTGACAGAGAGAGAGATCACAAATGGGCAGAGAGACAGCCAGAGAGAGAGATGAGGAAAAGCAGGCTCCCTGCTGAGCAGAGAACCCAATGTGGGACTCGATCCCTGGCCCCTGGGATCATGACCTGAGCCGAAGGCAGAGGCTTAACCCACTGAGCCACCCAGGCGCCCCATCGTTATGGTAAACTTTGAAGTCAGTCCTCAGTCTTTGTTCTCCTTCAACACTATGTTGACTATTGTGAGTCTTTGCCTCTCCATATAAACTTTAAAATAAGTTTGTTAATATTAAAAAAAAGAACTTGCTGGAATGCATTAATTGTATAGATATACTTGGAAACCAGTGACCTCTTGAGCTTAGCAGGAGATAGACCATGGACATCAGTTGTCACAGTGGTGCCTCTGGCAGAACCTATTGCAAATCCCTAGGCAAAATGAGACCTCAAGGATCTGAGAGAATGTCTAAGAAGTACTTGATACATCCCTTGGGTATGGTTTATTGAAGTGTCCACCTGTCTGAAAGCTGGGGAATCTAGATAAGGGAGGGAAAATTAGTTATGATAAAACATATCAACAAACATCAATAAATTTTGTAAAACTAATTGTCATGGCTCATATACAATATGACCAACAGAGGGACCATCAGAAGGAAAGCATCAGTTATGTTTATTGTGAAATTTTTTATTCAAAATAAAGCAATGTGAGGGGAAGACACAATGAGAAAATTACCATTTTTTAAATGGTAAACATCTTACAAAATGGAATAGGTTTTATATTCTAAGTAGTATATTGAAAAGTAAAACATTGGGGCGCCTGGGTGGCGCAGTGGGTTGGGCTGCTGCCTTCAGCTCGGGTCATGATCTCAGGGTACTTGGATTGAGCCCCGCATCGGGCTCTCTGCTCCGCAGGGAGCCTGCTTCCCCCTCTCTCTCTCTCTCTCACTGCCTGCCTCTCTGCCTACTTGTGATCTCTGTCTCTCAAATAAATAAATAAAATCTTTAAAAAAAAAGAAAAGAAAAGTAAAACATTAAAAAATAAAATTTCAATGAAAAAAATTATTTAATTTTAAAAAAAGGTTAAAAATAGCAGAACCATTTTTCTTATAACTGGAAAATACACTGTATATACATCTATCAAAATAACTTGTCATGGGGGAGCCTGGGTGGCTCAGTAGGTTAAAGCATCTGCCTTCGGCTCAGGTCATGATTCCAGGATCCTTGGATCGAGGCCCACATCGGGCTCTCAGCTCAGCAGGGAGCCTGCTTCCTCCTCTCTCTCTCTGTCTGACTCTGCCTAATTGTGATCTCTGTCAAATAAATAAATAAAAACTTTTATAATAAATATTTGAAAAATAACTTCTCATGTCTGGAATCAGGAGCATATGGAAAAAAATAATATCTGAGGACAATACTTTTGCCATGTTTTGTGCCTTGCTAATATTTTTAAACAGTCAGGCAAATTTTAGCCTTATTGAAATACCTGCTAAGATACCTGCAGTGGCTTTTGGAGCCCTATGACTATAAAAATTAATTGCAAATATTCAAAATGTTTACTATGGTGTCACTATTTAGGGACTCCACCAAGTATGTTTCAGAAGTAAGCAAAACTGTTACTCTTCCATAAGGCAAAAGGGCATATTTTCAGGAGTTCCATCTGCTGTACCAGGAGGTGAATCAAGTAATGATTTTTGTCTATAAAATAATTCACTTTTCAATCTAACATTCCTCATTCCACATTATAATAATAAAAACCAGGAGGAGACTAAAACAAACAAACAAATACAACTACAACAACCAGCTTTTCCTACAGTGGAAAAGTAAATATAACCTTAGGAGTAGCCTGAAATTTATTTTTAAATATTTTTAAGATAAACGTTTTTGTTAGAAAACCATATATTTTATATTACTAAGAAATAACAGGCAACGTTTTATTAACTTCTAAAAAGTCTAGTTACTTATATTTATCTATTAACTCATCTCTTTATGAAGTAGAACATGATCACACCTCTTGTATCTACCCAAGTTTGTATGCTTTGGTTGTTTTATGTTTGCTATTTCCTTGCTTAATTTTTACAATATTTGATACATAATAGTATCTTTAAGTCCATCTATGGTTTCACAGAATTTGTTTGAACTTCATAAAAATGTACCATACTTTTTGCACTGTCCTTGTTTTACTTCTCTATTAGCTTTCCAAGTTTTATTCACTTTAGAGTGTGTAGCTATCATTTATTTTTACTCCTCCATAATGCTATGTTTACAAATTTGTATTTATCTGTACTTTTAAAAATATCTTAATTATATACCATTTCTCATCTCACGTAACACTCATGTTACTTCTACACTTATCAGATATTATGTAACTGAAAACCACAACTCAGCAACAATAGAACACCATTTTTGAAAATTAAATGGCTTACCAGAATCCTTTAATTCTATCCTTTATTTGGATTAGATGACCCTTTATTCTGGTATTTGGCATTGTTCATATGGAGGAAAGCTTATAAGTTGATATTCCATAAATAGAAGGATTTATTATGATTGATTAATTATTTTCATTTAGAATGCATAGAATATGGTTGATTTAATATTTCTTTCTTACTCTCTGCCTGGAACATAGTGCTATCTATGCAATAGCCAACTAAAATATTAAGTTAATTACCTAGACTTTAAACTGCATATTAAGAGGAATAGCATACAGAACTCTTTTTTTTTTTTTTAAAGATTTTATTTATTTATTTGACAGACAGAGATCACAAGTAGGCAGAGAGGCAGGCAGAGAGAGAGAGGAGGAAGCAGGCTCCCTGCCGAGCAGAGAGCCTGATGCGGGGCTCGATCCCAGGACCCTGGGATCATGACCTGAGCCGAAGGCAGAGGCTTTAACCCACTGAGCCACCCAGGCGCCCCAGCATACAGAACTCTTCTCAGATTGGGACACCTGGGTGGCTCAGTCAGTTAAACGCCTGAGCCTTTAGCTCAGGTCATGATCTTAGGGTCCTGGGACTCAGTTCTGCAACAGATTCCCTGCTTAGCCGGGAGTTTGCTTCTCCCTCATCCTGCTGCTCCCCCTGCTTGTGCTCTCTCTCACTCTCTCTCTTACAAATAAATAAAATTAAAAAAATAAATTCTTCTCAGATAGCTAATATAGAATATCGTCTTTGTATTCATCAAAGGGAAAGTGCCATATAATAATGAAATCCAGACTACTTCAAATTCACTTTTTAACCAGTAAGAAAGTACTGGAAACAAGCCAAAAATGTCTTCAATGCATTAAAGAAATAGATTGATTTTCAATATCTTAATGTTTCTAAAATAAATTGCAAGATTTTTATACTAGATATCAGTGTAAATATTCATTATACAAGGATATTCTAAAAATAAACCTGAGAAAACTACTTGACATATATGATGACAAAAACGAGTTTGACCAATGTCAGTTTGGGTAAAACTTACAACACCTACCACCTGAAACTCTTGTTCTATATGGTGCCATCTTGTGATTCTGGGCAGCGGCAGTGAGCCACAGCTTCCAGTCAGGTAGAAGATTACAAAGGTGAACACCTGATATTCTTACAAGCATTCTATATATAGAATATATATATAGAATATATATATTCTTCATTTTTTTGTGTAATATTTAATAAATTGCATGTGATATTTGATACTTTGTTATAAAATAGGCTTTTGCTTAAGATGATTTTGCCCAAATGCAGGCAAATGTAAGTGTTCTGAGTATGTTTAAATAAGCTTAAGGTAAGCTATGATATTTGATAGTTTAGGGTATTAAATGCATTTTCAATTTTTTATGTGTTTCTCTGACATAGCCCCCTTGTAAGCTGAGGAACATCTCTATATGTATATGTAGCCTTGGTATGGCTTACATATTATTGGCATGAAACATCTAGAACAGTACGTGTGCCATAGAATTGTCTACAACATCAAACAAGTTTCTTGAAAACTTGTGCCAAAGGGGTTATGTCTTTAAGGATTCTTATTTCAGAAGGGTTCTCTCAAACGTAAGATTTTTCAGAAGTTAAGTGAAAATCTGAACAAACTAAACATTTTTCCATTTTCCCTAGTGAGCAAAGATAGCTAAAATCTATCTGCCATTTTCAACACTGTACTCAACGATTGTAATTCTAATTTAAGAACAGATTATTTATATCAAAACCACATGTTGGCCTAATCTTATACAATATTCATAAGTCACACTCAGACCCTTGGACACTTTTATTTGTTGAGTCTATATGGTACTACGGACATTCATCTTTTTTGACCTCATAGCTTCATGTATGTCTATACTTTTGAAAATACATGCATCATAGTTCCATTGTAAAATGTCTGGGTTATAAAATGTGCTATGCTATCAAAATGGTAATAAGAACATACAAATGACCTGATGTAATGAACTGGACCAGATTGCCAGATATCACATTTCATACCAGAAAGATTCAGTGGTAAGTTTTAAAATGGCCAGCTATACATTGACTGAATTATAACTCATTTAACTTCTTTCTTTGTGTACAGTATTATACATTAGTCAGTATTATAGTAGATAAGTACTTTGGACAGATGTAAATATGCTGTAATAAAAAATGTTTTTCTTTTTTCTTTTAGTCCTTTTTACTTGTAAGACTAGCCACAAATACCACGCTTCCCCCAAAATAATTTGCAATCCAAATTTATCTCTAAATGAATTTATTGCACAGAAAAATATGTATATATATATATATATATATACACTTACAGAAGACATGTTCAAAAATAGTTACACAACAGCAGGGCCCTAAATGTAAGCAGTATAGTTGTTTTGTTTTGTTTTGTTTCTTTTAAAAAAAGAGGTTATGTGAAATATTAGGATTTTATTTCCAGGCGTAGTATTTCAAGACAGTTAACTACACCTATGGTGTCAACAGCCTCTTGTTGGCAGTATGATTTTATTGGCTCTATGGAATAACAGCAAGAATTTACTATTGCTTCTTTCTTTTATGACACACACAGAATAAAAAAATTGACACATTTGCTCAAGACCAACCAGAATCCTTTTACCTATCAAAATTGATAGGAGGCCTTCACTGCCAAAGTCACTGCTGGGTTTTCACAATTCATTGCAGACAATCTGCTACTCCCATTATGATAAAGGAGAGAAGAGTCATAATCAGGGAAGAAAGCTAGATTAATACTTGTAATTATCATTGAATATTTAGCCTGCTATAGGATTATTATTATTAGTGTCATTTGATAATTTTCTCTCATTTTATTAAACACAACTGTGAGTAATTACGCTACCTAATATTTCTCTGTATTGGCTGACTAGCTAGCAAACATTCATGAAAATATCCATTAGCCACACATATAAAATGCTGCATTATGATGCTGTTGAATCAGAACATACCACTACCTGATCCTGTAGCTCTTTGAGGATTTGCAAATCAATTAATTCTATGTTTATTGGATTCTTCCCATACAATTAGAAAATTTATAATCGAGTCCATGAACATTATTAGTTTTACCATTTTAAACCAGCAATCACACTTTGATTTTTACAACAAAAGCAGAAATATAAACACACACATTTGGATCCGTTTTCTCTAAGTCTGTCTGGACTTCAAAATCCTATTCCTCAAGATGATGCACACCAAAGTTCTGGATTAAACAAGAAATTAGATGGCACCTGAACACTTGGTTTCATATTCTCAAAAGGACTATGCAACTTCTTTCTTACAATATGACATTGTTTTACAAAGATCCACACTTTTATAATGTTAGTATTTTTAATAATCAATAAAGTCAATTAATCATGATTAAAAATCAAACATAAAAATTTCTACTTTTTGCTTTTGCCCCCTCCATTTAGAACTTATTTATAGCCTGATAATTCAAAGGTCCCTATGTTTATGAAAATCTGGACAGAAATAGCTCTAAGATCCCATTCAGAACTTGATATTAATCTAAGTCTTTTGGCTCCATTTATCCTGAGAGCAAAGAGTAGGACAAAGGATTTGAGTACTGTTAGTTTATCTGGGAGATTATCCAAGGTAGAAAAGAATGGGAAAGTGATACAGTGAAGAAGCAACTTTGTCAAAGAGGTACATTGTTGATATAATTGTTGTGGATAGAAAATGAAGGCTTGCTTTTACTGAAAGGTCCTGAGAAACTTCTTTAAGTTGTCCTCATGAAGACCTGAAAACTGACAATTTTACCTATGGTTCTTATTTCCACTTCACTGAGAGCTGTCCTCAGAGGACATTAACTCTCCTACACTTTCAGGTTGTGTTGGAGACATTCTAAAATGAGAGAGAGAACATGAGATGCTATCAGTGTTAAATAACTGCAATTTCCCATGGAACTATCCACCACAGGTTTGGCTATAATCAGGTGTTGGGCCTTGATATCAGAGGGATTTGAGGCAGTATCATTTTAGGTTAATCATTATATCTGAAATTTCCAAAAACTTCAACTGATGAAACTTTGATTATAAACCTATAAATATAACAATAAATCTACAGTATTCAAATTATTTTCATAGAAATACACAAACAAAGCATCAATTGATTAATATTTAAATGTTACAAAATACTGAACTGAAAGAATTTGGTCATATAACAAGGTGTAAGAAGTAGAGCTTAGGTTTAGGTTAGAAGTCAGGATGCATTTGGGACTCAGTTAAGAAATTGAATGGAGGGACGCCTGGGTGGCTCAGTGGGTTAAGCCGCTGCCTTCGGCTCAGGTCATGATCCCAGGGTCCTGGGACCGAGCCCCAAATCAGGCTCTCTGCTCAGCAGGGAGACTGCTTCCTCCTCTCTCTCTCTGCCTGCCTCTCTGCCTGCTTGTCATCTCTCTCTGTCAAATAAATAAATAAAATCTTAAAAAAAAGAAATTGAATGGATGTCTGACTATCTTATAGGTTTGCTAAAAATCAGTGACTTTGTGTTCACGTGTGGCTATGCAGGAATTTTTAACTTTCTCTAAGAAGTTATTAGATTGATTATATAATGGCAGTAAAGGATGGGGAAAAGCAAAGTACAAACCCCATAAAGACAAAGACACTGAGTATGAAAAAAGAGTAATAGATAAGAAGAATCAATGCATTTGAGGAAAATGGAAATTGAAATACAGAATGATTGTTGATTTTTTTAGATGCAGAAAACAAAACTAGCTTGCAAGAAGGAAATAACAGAAGACATGTTGTGAAAAGGCAGTAACGTGGAATAAAGGAGTAGGGAGAGCATATCAGGTAATTTGGATAGGAAGGAGTTAGGAGATAATTGCTTGATAAATTTTATATGGCCCACTTAAATGCACATATTTCTCTTCTTTAATTTATATGGAGAACAGGGTGTCGTTTCTCTTCCCTTTCAGAGCACCCGAGGTGTACTCTTTCAGACTGAAAACCTGAAAAGCTCAGGACTCAGTTGCTTAAGCACAGCTGAGACGACATATTTCAATTAAGATTTACATTTTGCTGTAGGTAGTAGACTGTCAAAAGTGGTTTAACCATATTTTTCATTTAACAAGAAGACTACAGAGAGTGTTTTCTGGTGTTGGTTCAGAGTCTTAAGAAAGTCAAGTGAACTATCTTAGAGGTTTTCATGGCTTTTTATTCACAGTTGCAAAAATTGCTGTTGGAGTTCTCACTATTAAGCCCACATTTCTGGCAGAAAGATAGAGGTAAAAGAGAATGATATCTTGTACGACTGATACTTTGTCATAAGGTTACAATGTAACTAGAAAAGAGACAATCAAATATTTGATGTTGTTTTAAGTTTCCTTGTTGTCAATCCCTCAGTGCTTTCTGATACTAAAGGAAAGAGTAGATGGATATTGACCTGGCAACTATCAACACCTGTCAGTCTCTCTTGGATAACCAATATCTCTATAATCTCTTCTTCCCAGTAAAAAAAAAATAAAATATATTCATAACCCACACTGTGCCATCTCAAGTTACTGCACCAAGATAAAATTACAATGATTTTCAGTTGTTCCAAATGGACAGAATACCCTTCCTTATGATATCATGTCTTATAAGATAGATAATTGGCTTGCTACCAATATACCCAGATGAGACTGTGGAAGAGACAGGAAAAAAATAATATTTATTTATTCTTTGGGTTGACCCTGTTTACACAGATGCATTACTATTAGAAAAGGTTGGTTTGGGACATTGGAATGAATTTACTTAATGGGTCTGTATGTAATTGGGTTGGAGAAAATTTTTAATTTCTGCAAAAATTATTAGAATTCTATCTTACTCCCTTTTGTTAATTTTCACATGTTAACAAAGCCAACATTTTTGTCTAGCAGACAAGATCTTAAATCCTAACAAAACTCAATTTTTTCCTTTTTTTTTTTTAAGTTTGAGAGCCTCATGTTCTCTCATGCTGCTTTAAATACAACTCAAAAAAAAAGGAGCTAAATGGGGCAGTAAGCCCAGACTTTTTATTTTAATTTATTTATCTTATTTTTAATTAAAAAATTAAAGATTGTATTTATTTATTTGAGAGAGAGAGAGCATGAGTGGGGCAGGGGGATGTAGCTGCAGAGAGAGACTGAGAAGTATACTCCCTAATGAGCAGGAAGCCCGATATGGGGCTCGATCCCAGGATCCTGACTGAGATCATGACCAGAGACAAAGGCAGATACATGTGCAAAATCCCTTTTTTTCTGGGAAACAATACTTTACAAGAGATGTTTGAAAAAGTACTGGGTTATCAACTTTAATCAGAGATACAAAAATTTAATTGACTTCTGTAAAGCTACAAAGATCCAAATGATGGGAATCCCAGCCCGTTTAGGTTGTGGACCACAGAGTATTCTTCTCTGTAATATTTTATTTTCTTCCATGTCTACTAACTCCAGTCCAAGTTCACTGATCTCTTTTTAGATAGTGCAAAACATGGCAAAGAATACCAAACAAGTGCCCAATATTCTACATTTATTACATCATTTCTAACATATAGAAGTGTGTTATCAAGGCTGGTTCTGTGAACGAACCTAGTTATGCTAAAGTGTGTTTTGTTCTCCAAAAATTAAATTCATGATTATCACACAATTATAAAATACTTGTGTCAAGAATTTTTATTCAAAAATTAATAAGAGAAGCAGATATTAAAACTAGTTCACATGGTTATTTGGGATATAAGCAGAGTTGTGCAGCAGAAGTGCTCTGGGCCCATAATTTGCATTATAGAATTTATGTTTTCTAATGAAAAATCACTAACTTGCATTATTGTTAACAAGAATCCTGTGCATTACCATCAGTTTTCTACATTATAACCTCTTGCTCTACAGTTTGTAAATAACTTTGTCAATAGCAAGCTAATAAACGGGGTGACTCCAATGGATTGAGATAATCTCCAGAGTTTCTGCTACATAATGAACAGGACTCCATTGAAAGGACACCTAAGAATTTATTTTGCCCAAAAATTTGATCACTTTTTTCACTGTCCTTACCTATTTTCCAAACCTAGTCCTTTTCAGTCTACAGACAACCCTGTATCTGACTGACTTGTTAATTCTGGGAATGTCTTGCAGATTAATTTGCTTGCCCGAGGTGGTTCCTCTAATTGATGTCTAAGAACCCTAATTAGTTAAGAAAACTTTTTTTTAACATTTTCATTGCTATTTATTATTATTATTATTATTGCTAATATTTCTATTATAAATAATTCACAAGGGCATCTTTCTGACAAAAGACAAAGAGCTGGCTACTAGTAGAAAAAGTACATTTGACTCTGTCAGTGAAAGTGGTAAAGGGATTTGAGAAAATAAGGCAAAGCAGTGGAATTATGTGTTAAAACTTTAAATATTATAGACACATTTACTTAATTTCTAATACTGCTTATAATTAAAAAAGATGTTTTCCATGAACCACGCATTACAGCAAATATATTGTTTATACAGATTAAATTTTCATCAAAAGGGACGCCTGGGTGGCTCAGTTGGTTAAGCAGCTGCCTTTGGCTCAGGTCATGATCCCAGCATCCTGGGATCGAGTCCCGCATCTGGCTCCTTGCTCGGCCGGAGCCTGCTTCTCCCTCTACCTCTGCCTGCCATTCTGTCTGCCTGTGCTTGCTCTCTCGCCCACTCTCTCTGATAAAGAAATAAAATCTTAAAATAAATAAATAAATTTTCATCAAAAAATTATAAGTGTATTTTTTTGTAGGATCATGATAAGCATTTTGCAGATGAGAAAAGTGAAATTTAGAAAAGTATGTCTCTTCAAATCCCTCATACAATATCTGGCCTAGATAGAAGGATATACTATCACAATTGAGGAAGATAATTGAGATTACTTAAAATGATAAACTTTACTGTATAGGGTTTTTTACAAGTTTGCCACAGATTCACATTTTTTAAAATATATATCTATTTGTGTAAAGAGAATGCACTGAGAAGTAAAAAGATAGTGATATATCAGTGCTACCAACTAATGGCTATAATATCATCACCTTATTTATGAACAATGAAACAGTGTGTAATATTTAAATAAATTTAAATA
This sequence comes from Mustela nivalis, assembly GCF_964662115.1. Classification (NCBI taxonomy): domain Eukaryota; kingdom Metazoa; phylum Chordata; class Mammalia; order Carnivora; family Mustelidae; genus Mustela; species Mustela nivalis. The sequence goes on from NW_028135814.1 coordinate 29,688, forward strand.
AATTCCTATTTATTTTATATATTTATAAATTTAAATGAATTCCTATTTATTTATTATTAAAGAAATTCCTCTAACAAACAGTATGTTTTGAAGGTTGCTAGCAGGAAAGTGTTGTACGACATGGAAGTAATCAGAAAATGTGATCTAAAATTCTGCTTTCAAGGGCGCCTGGGTGGCTCAGTGGGTTAAAATTCTGCTTTCAAGAAGCTATAACAGTAAGTACTGAGCATTAGCTATTATAAGCTATGGATGAATAACTGAAATCTACATTTGAAACTAATGGTACACTATATGTTACCTAATTGAATTTTTAAAAGTTAATAAAAAAAACCACTATTTTATAAAACAATATTCCCAACAGGCTCTTTTGCTTTAAAATACTCACTTTGTAATGAGAGTCCTTACTTTTGTCTAGCCAATTCTTACAGCACTGTTTATCCCTTCCCTGCTTTATCCCTTCCCAGTATCAATAAAGGCTCACTTGGGTTACCTAGAAGCCATGAGAAAGCTTGTAATAGATCTGGCTGGTTTTCACCAGCAATTTGACCACCATGTGCACAGGGAAGTCTATTGATAAAGGCTTTATTGCAATAAGTTGCAAATACATGGATGATTTTGAATTCTCTTTCTTGAGGTCTTGTTTCATGATAATAAATTTAGGGTGGCTTATTGGAATGGATGTTATTAACATATCTTCATAGTTATAAGCACATGGAATTGTAAAATAGATGAATGAATGTGGCATTACTGACAACTGTCCTCATTTTGAAATCGAATTACAGTGTACTAAGATGAGGAAGCAAAGCAGATTTGGGATTATGAGTGAAATAATTTTAAAAAGTATTAGGGGTATGATCGGACTATTGGGTAATTCAGTAGAAAAATGTCAACTGATTGAGATTCTGTGTTCCCTGCTTTCAGATAGAAGTTAAGATAAATAAGTAACACGAGGAGACTAGGAAGCCAAACATAAGTGATAATTTTGTGCCAGGGTGTGTATACATCTGTTTATCTTCTTGCTTTACCACTAAGGTTGCTCCTAGAGGAGAGTTTAAATATGTGTTGGAGCTAATCTCTGTGGATTACACAAGAAACCACATCCTACAGCTCTCCCTGAAACACCCCTTATGATTTCAATGTAATTTGGTTTTTGCATTTTTAGAAATAACAAAATACTTTGCAAACTCATCTACTTTATTACCATCACAAGTGAGTCAGCTGACTCCACATTTTAACACAGTGACAGTCACAGAGGAATGGAGGAATGAGTAGAGTTATCAATATATGTGCATTTAAGAAGTATGACAGGGTAGCAGCTATTTCCAGGAACCAAAACATGGGTCAGCAGCTGTGCAGGAAAAGTGATGGAATAAATGACTCATTTCAGAGGAGTTCTATAACATATTAGTTCTATAATGTATCTTCAGCCCCCAATTACCCGCTTTGATCTAAAGATAAGGATTTACAGTTAAGGTCCCATTTATGATTTGACTGGTAGGGTCTGAATCATTTTTACTATTGTTTTGACTATTACTTGAAACCTATAGTAGTACTTGGGAATATGTGTTGTGTATTCTGTGAACATGTGCTATTTTTAGATTAGATAATTTCTGTCTCGAACCCCTGTTCATTTGTTTGTTTTTGTTTATTTGATAGTGGTTTCAGTAAATGGATATATCTGAAAAATTGCAAAGCCACTATTAAAATAAGTTATTATTATATATAGCATGGAATTGCACATTCCTCCTTTGAATCCGACAGAGCTTCACCATATCCTTAACAATTTGGGAAAAACATGCTATTATTTTTCTTTATAAAATTTCTTCTGTTAGGCTGTGATGGTTGTCATCAGCAGTAACTCCTCTGAAGGCTTTGTCAAAAGAGTTGAAAAAATTGGAAAGGTGTGTGAATGAAACTGTTTGCTGAATATAAAGAAAAGAGCATTGAAGTACAATTCACACTCTTACTTCTCCTTCTATGCTTTCAGATGTTTGACATTTGAAAATTTTGCTTCTAGAAGAGATGCCCTATATAATTCTTACTTTAAGGAGCAAGTTGCTTTTATAATTTTTTTATTATTCTACCATTCCAGTATTTCCATTTAAATTAAATTCAATACCATTTAAAAAAAATCAAAAGTGCAGCCAGTATTCAATTCCTGGGCTAAATAATTTTAGAAAGCTTTGTGTTATTGAACCTACAGGGTTTTTCTGTAGTTTTAACTCTTTCTTTCTGTGATTTTTCCCATTAGTCACGTAAGTGACTGCAATATAACAGACATTGAGGATAAAGAAGGACTGAATAGAACAATCCTTGGCCTCATGAAGTTGAGAATCTAGCAAGGGAGTCAAACAATTCAATCATTCAGAGACAATTTATTGAGTGCCTGGCCTAAGATGAGCACAACAAAACCCCAGCCCAGAGGAATCATTTTAATGGGAGAGATAGATAATAGGTAAGCCAACTTTAAAAAAAAAAAGTACAGATTTTTCTTTAATAGAGATGCATATTTGAACGAAATAAGCACATTTTAAAAAGAGCAGTGATTGAGAAGAGGTTTTTAAACTGAGTGGTCCAAAAGGGCCTCCGTGAAAAAGTCTGTTTTGAACAGATTTCTGAATATTATCAGCTAGGAAGCTGCGTAAAAAACTCAGGGATGGGTGATTTTTCCAGTCGAAAAACTGTAAAGGCTCCAAAGTCACAATAGAGCTATAAGTTTCTCTAATAAAGTAACTTCTGACAAAGAATGAGAAGAAATAACTAACCCAGGTTTGAAAGAAAAGGGACAGACTTTCTATGGAATTCATATTTAATTAAAGCTCTAAAGGACAAAAATACAATAGAGCAAAATTCTGGTCACGCTGATATACCTAACGAAAGTTCATAAACAAGGTGTGGGTAGCAAAGAGTGTGTGGCAATGTTGGTAAGAACAGTGGGGAAGAGTCATCCCTGAACATGTTCTTAAATGAAGCAATTCTTGTGTTGTTTTAAAGGGTAAATTGGAGTTTGCCTAAGTGATTAGAGAAGGATGCCTCAGCTTATGGAAGTTCAAAGCCATAAAGATGTGATAAACTACTGCAGATATTTTCATGTATATTTGTTGTTGCTTCTAGTAATGGTGATCTAAAAACTTCTACTTAAGACAACTAAAAATCCAGACAAAATAGCTTTTAAAGTTAAAAATATCAGAATGATTATAAAAATAAGTGAGGGATTACTGGGCCAAAATACGAAATACAATGAGAGCCTAGAGATATATGCCCTGAAGCCATTTTAGCTATGAGAGCATTTGAAACTGCTAAAACACACTGAGCTGTGTTGTTCATAGACTCTTGATACTAGAGAAACAAAATTCAAAATCCAGAAGCAATCAAATTTGAGGACTTTGGTACAACCCAAATTTAAGTTGAGATCCCCAAAGCACAAGGAGAAGCAGAAATAAGACTATAGCCTACCTTGCCTTCTGTGTAAACTGAGAAAGTCAATCACTGAATTTGGAGTATGATTGTCTTGTAGAGTCTCAGATATAAGAGAAAATCCTGCCAAGGAGGACCATACCATTATTATAGCTCTTAATTATCCCTACTCAATAAGAGTTTCAAATATAATGTCTTGAACATAGCAAAATGTAACAAAGCACACAAAGAAAAACCATTAACAAGATTTGATAGACAAAATGGGATTAAGTATGATGTTAAAATGATCAATAAAGATTGTAAAATGGCTTGATTACTCTGCTCAAAGAAATGAGAGGGGAAGCAAATTGAACAAAAAACTGACACTAAAAATGATATTGAGAAAGGTTTTATAAATGAACAAATGGATACTCTAGAACTTTAAAAATATGACAACTAATTTATGGTACCACAGGGGTGCCTGGGTGGCTCACTTAATTAAACCTCCAATTCTTTTTCCTTTTTTTTAACACCTTAATTTTATTTTATCTCTTTCAATTTGGCTCAGGTCATGATGTCAGGGTTGTGAAATAGAGCCCAGAGTTGGGCTCTGTGCTGAGCCTGGAGCCTGCTTAAGATTCTTTTCCCTTCTTTTTCTATCCTTCCCTGCGCTCTCACTTGCTCGCTCTCTCTTGCTTGCAAATAAATAGATAGATAGATAGATAATAGACAAAGGAAAATAAAAGCAGATTATGAAAATAAATATAAAGATTTTGAAATGAAAACAAGTTCAAAATAAAATAGAGAAGACCTACACAGCTTAAAGTTCATTCAGAAAATCTACTATTAAAGAAGTCAGTATGACACAATGTTAAGATATCAAAAGATTTGAGCATGCACTTTACAGAAAGGGTAATCCAAATGGCCACTCATATATAAAAACTGTTTATCTTTATTATGAATCTGGAATTAAATTAAATTAAATTAAAAATAAATTAAAACCTAAAATGACATACTATTACACACTTACCATATTGGGCAACAGTAAAATTGCCTTGCAAGAATGTGAAAGAATGAAAGTGCCCATAATAAAAACATTTGAGGTAAGTTGGACAATATTTAGAAAACTTAAAAATAAAAATAAAAATTTGGTCCATTCCTAGAAATACAACATGGAACTAAATGAATATTTTCACCAGGATATGCAAACAGATGATTATAGCTATTTCATTCATAACGGCAGATCAGTAGTGGTCTATTTGCACAATGTTACATTAAATAAGAGAGAATATTAACAAACTGGGAGGAGGGGCTAGGTTGTTATCATAAACAGATCTTCTATGGTGCTGATTATGTTCTATTTCTCAAAATCTTTAAGTTAAAAAAGCTTTCAAATTTATATCTAGATAGATAGATGATAGATAGACAGATATCCCAGAAGCTGCAATGCTAGGCTAAGACCAGGCTTTAAAGGGCTTTTCTATACTCTACTAAATACTTGAAACCATTCATTATATCATAGCTCAGTGTTCAAATCTCCATTTGAGAGATGGGTGACCTAATACCCAAATTATCTACTATGTAGGGAAGACCAGGTCCCCCCAAATTCAGTTTCCTAATATTTACCTTAAGGTGACCTGATCCAGACTTTTGATCACCTTTGTCTAAATATTTCTATTTTAACAAAGTTCTTTTTAACACTGAGAGACTAAAACTTAGAAAAATACTCTGATTGTTATCTCACTAGAGTGGAAAATATATAGTTACCCATTAACTAATGATATCCATGTCTACATTAGATCCATGGCATTTTTATTTCTTGGGAGCTTTTGGTTAAATGAAATTTTTAAGCTTCCTTTAAATAAAGCTTTAAGCCATCACCACATGAATAAAATTAAAGAACCAAATGAAAACAGGCCAATTATTTACAGAGTAATAGAATGTGCAGTGGAAAGAGTACAATTCTGAAATCATAAAGCCTAAATTAGTGTGATGCATTTTTGCTACCCATGTAATCATAAACCAGTTATGTAAATGTGTTAGCCTCAGTTTTTTCACCCATGAAATGGTGATGATAATACTTATTATGCAGCGTTGTTGTGTGGATGTGATGAAGCATGGAGCATGAGAATCTCATATTTCATGCTAAAATGATAGCTATTTTTATACTTATAATAATTCTAGTAATGGTAATTAAATTGTTCAAAATGGTAATATTCATTTATATTGAGGCATTGTATTGACTATTATTAGACACATTTACCAAAATAAATTTCATTTTACTTTACCCCCTCTGAGGATATATATTCCCTAATTCAATATGAATCTCCTTATGAATAATAATCATAATAAATATGCTGATTTTCTTCTATTTATTTTTAGGGAGGTATCCTTTACTGTTGAACATAAAGAAACTTAAGCAAGTCTGTCTTATTTGCATGCTGCTTTCTTATGAAACTAGATTATAGAGTTGTATGAAATAAATTCATGCAGTTAAGACATTGATGTTTGGAAAACTGGGTGGTCAGTTTAGTATTTCAAAAGAAGATTTTAAATTTAAATCTTAAAACTGAGCTCTTTCAGCCTTATTTATAGACCATCCTTCATGCTTCATAAGTACTCCTTCATTGTAAACTAAGTAATACTTTTTGTCACAGTGTATATAACGAAAATGGATTTTATATTCTATTATTTCAGAGTTAGTTGCAGTTTCTACTGCCTTAATTCCTTTTTTGAAAAATAGATTAATTCTACAAAAAGTTTTTTCCAGCTTTATTGAAAGAAATCAACATATTTATAAATTTAAGAAATGATTTCTTATAACATTGCAAACTTTTAACATTGTGTAAATTTTGTACAATTTGATAAATTGGTATACATCTTTATTGCAATATAATCTACATAAAAATGTTAATACATCTACTATCTCGTATAGTTGCCACTGTTTTTTATGCATGTATCGTAAGGAATTTTAAGATCTACTCTCTTACCAACTTTTATGTATATAGTATAGTAGAGATAAACTTCAGAGGTCTTGTGGGTTTTGTTCCAGACTGCCTCAATAAAGTGATTATCTCAATAAACTAAGTCAAATTATTATATTTTTTGGTTTCCCAGTGCATATAAAAAATTATGTTTCCCAGTGCATATAAAAAATAAAAACTATACTGCCCTGTTCAAAAGCATTATGTTTTTAAAGAAAAACAATGTATATACCTTAAGTACACTAGTTCTTAGTTTTCAGTGGGTCATAATTACTGATCACAGATCACCATAACAAATACAATAATAATGAAAAAACTTGAAATATTGCAAGAATTACCAACATGTGACAGACACAAAATGAACAAATGTTGTTAGAAAAATGGTGGCAGCAGACCTCTTTTATACAAGATTGCTATAAACTTTCAACTTGTAAGAATGTGATATATGCAAAGTTTAATAAAGGGAAGCACAATAAAAAAAAGTATGTATATCTTATTAACTATGATCATCATGCTGTACATTAGATCTCCAGAACTTTTTCATATTATAGTTGCAAGTTTGCACCCTTGGACCACCTTACTCCACCCCAGGTTCACCCCTTGTCAACTCAACTCTAAGTTTCCATTAGTTTTCCTTTTCCTCAAATTCTGTATGTAAGGGATATCATAATACATAAATTAAAAAAATATACAAAATCTTTGAAATATTTCACTTAGAATAATACCTTCAAGATCCATCCATGCTGTTGTAAATGGCAGTATTTCTTAATTTTTCATGGTTAAGTAGTATTCCATAGTATATATTTACCATACTTATTTTACTCATTCATCCATTAATGGATACTGAAGTTATTTCCATCTCTTGCTTAGAGTTAATAATTTTATAATAAACATAAGAGTGCAGATATGTCTTTGAACAGTGACTTCGTTTCCTTTAGATAGATACCTAGAAGTGGGATTACTGAATCATATGGAAATTTTACTTTTAATAATATGAATAATCTCCATACTGTTTTCCATACAAACTTATATCCCTATCACAGTGCATAAGTTCCCCATTTTCCCCAATATTTACCAAAATTGGTTAGTTTCAATTTTTTGGTAGTATATATTCTAATATCTTGCTGTGTTTTTCAGAGGTAAACAACAACAACAACAACAACATAAGGACTTTGCCCTGAGATTTTTACGTTGAGCACTTTTTAATGCTCCTGTTGGTCATTTATATAACTTTTTTGAAAAAAAAAGTCTATTGAGATCCTTTTGCTATTTTTTTAATTATATATTTTTTTCTATTTGTATCTGTTGGTTATTAACCTCTTTTAGGATAGAAGATTTGTAAGTATTTTCTTACATTCTGTGGATTGTGTTTTCCTTCTCTCTCCCTTTTTTTTGGCAATGCAGAAACGTTAGTTTGATGTAATACCATTTATTTATTTTGGCTTTTTTTGCTTGTGTTTTTGGTCTGGTATCCAAAAAACTATTGGCAAGACCAATGTCAAGGAGAACCTTTCCTATGTTTTCCTTTAGGAAATTTAGTTTCATGCATCACCTTTAAGTCTTTAATCTATTTCAAGTTCAGACTTATGAGTGATATAAGGTTCCAGTTTCATACTGTTTATGTGACTATTCAGTTTTAAATATCATTTATTGAACAGACTATCTTTCCCCATTACATATGTTGGCCCCTGTCAAATATTAGGTGACTGTATGAAAGGATTTATTTCTGGACTCTCAATTCTGTTCTACTTGTTTATTGGTCTGTTTTTATGCCAGTATACTTTATTGTTTTGAGCATGAGGGCTTTGTAGTATAGTTGCAAATCAAGAAGTGTAATCTCCCTTCTTCATTCTTTCTCATAACTGCTTTGATTATTTGTTGTCTTTTATGGTCTCATATAAACTTTAGGATTCTTTACTTACTTCTGTAAAAAAACAATATTGGATTTTTTTTTAAGATTTTTAATTTTTTATTTGACAGAGAGAGATGACAAGCCGGCAGAGAGGCAGGCAGAGAGAGAAGAGGAATCAGGCTTCCTGCTGAGCAGAGAGCCTGATGCGGGGCTCGATCCCAGGACCCTGGGATCATGACCTGAGCTGAAGGCAGTGGCTTAACCCACTGAGCCAGCAGGCGCCCCTAACATTGGATTTTTGATAGGAATTGGATTTACAGATGGTTTTCGGTAGTATGGACATTTTAACAATGTTAATTCTTACCATTCATAAATATGAGCTATCTTTCCATTTGTGTCTCCTTCAATTTCTTTATCAATGTCATAGTTTATGGAGTACAGATCTTTCATCTTCTTAGTTAAATCTATTCCTAAGTATTTTATTATTTTTGATGCTATTGTGAATTAGATTTTTTTCTTTATTTTTTCAGATAGTTCATCATTAGAGTGTTAAAATGCTCCTGTCTTGTGCTTACTTTGGCAGCACATATACTAAAATTGGAATGATGCAGAGATTAGTGTGATCACTGAACAAGGATGACATGACAAACTGGGAAGCATTCCATATTAAAAAAAATGAAACAAAACAAAATTCTTGTCTTTTATATATTGATCTTGTGTTTGGCAGCTTTACTAAATTTGGTTATTCAAATTTTTTTGTGATGTTTTTAGGATTTTTTAACATGTAAGTTCATGTTATCCAAAAAAAGAAAATTTTACTTCTTCCTTTTTTTTTTTTTTTGGAGTCTCTTATTTCTTTGTGTTCCTTGTTTCTCTGGCTAGGACATCCACTACTGTGTCAAATGAGAGTAGTGAAAATGGACACACTTGTCTTTCTTCTGATCTTTAAGGGGAAAACTTTCAAACGTTTTTGATTGAATATGAGATTAGCTCTGGGCTTGCAATATGTGTTTTTTCTTTAATGGATTTTTTAAATTATTTTTTAAAATTTTTTATAAACATATAATGTGTTTTTATCCCTAGGGGTACAGGTCTGTGAATCACCAGGTTTACACATTTCACAGCACTCACCATCACTCACCATAGCACCTGCCCTCCCCAATGTCCATACCCCCACCATCCTCTCCCAACACACCTCCCCCCAGCAACCCTCAGTCTGTTTTGTGAGATTCAGTCTTTTATGGTTTGTCTCCCTCCCAATCCCATCTTCTTTTATTTTTCTTTTCGTACGCCCGAAACCGCCTATGTTGCATCTACACTTCATCATATCAGGGAGACCATATGATAGTTGTCTTTCTCAGATTGATTATTTCGCCAAGCATAATACCCTCTAGTTCCATCCATGTCATCACAAATAGCAGGATTTCATTTCTTTTGATGGCTGCATAGTATTCCATTGTACATATATACCACATCTTATTTATTGATTCATCTGTTGAGGACATTTAGTTTCTTTCCATAGTTTAACTATTGTGGACATTGCTGCTATAAACATTTGGGTGCATGTGCCCCTTCAGAATGCCACGTTTGTATCTGTAGGTTATATACCCAGTACTACAAGCACTGGGTCATAGGGTAGTTCTATTTTCAGCTTTTTGAGGCACGTCCACGCTGTTTTCCAGAGTGGTTGCACCAGCTTGCATTCCCACATACAGTGTAGGAGGGTTGCCCTTTCTCCACATCCTCGCCAGCATCTGTCATTGACTGACTTGTTCATTTTAGCCATTCTGAACGGTGTGAGGTGGTATCTCATGCTGGTTTTGATTTGTATTTCCTTGATGCCGAGTTATGTGGAGCATTTTTTCATGTGTCTGTTGGCCATTTGGATGTATTCTTTGCAGAAATGTCTGATCATGTCCTCTGCCCATTCCTTCCTTGGATTTTTTGTTTTTAGGGTGTTGAGTATGATAAGCTTTTTATAGATTTTGGATACTGGCCCTTTATCTGGTATGTCATTTGCAAATATCTTCTCCCAGATAACTTCTGACAGTCATCTTTTGGCTTTGTTAACTGTTTCCTATGCAGTGCAAAAGCTTTTTGATCTGATGAAATCCCAATAGTTCATTCTTGCCCTTGTTTCCTTGCCTTTGGCGATGTTCCTAGGAAGAAGTTGCTGCTGCTGAGGTCAAAGAGTTTGCTACCTGTTCTCTCCACAAGGATTTTGATGGATTCTTTTCTCACATTATGCTTCTTCATCCATTTCCAGTCTATTTTCATGTATGGTGTAAGGAAATGGTCCAATTTCATTTTTCTGCATGTGGCTGTTCAATTTTCCCAACACCATTTGTTGAAGAGGCTGTCTTTTTTCCATTGGACATTCCTTCCTGCTTTGTTGACGATTAGTTGACCATAGAGTTGAGGGTGTATTTCTGGGCTCTCTATTCTGTTCCATTGATTTATGTCTGTTTTGGGGACAGTTCCCTACTATCTTGATGATGACAACTTTGTAATAGAGCTTGAGGTCTGGAATTGTGATGCCAATAACTTTGGCTCTCTTTTTCAATATTCCTCTGGCTATTCGAGGTATTTTCTGGTTCCATATATATTTTAGGATTATTTGTCCCATTTCTTTGAAAAAAATGGATGGGATTTTGATAGGGATTGCATTAAATGTGTAGATTGCTTTAGGTAGCATAGACATTTTCACAATATTTGTTCTTCCAATACAGGAGCATGGAACATTTTTCCATTTCTTTGTGTCTTCTTCAATTTCTTTCATGAGTACTGTAGAGTTTTCTGAGTATAGATTCTTTGTCTCTTTGGTTAGGGTTATTCCTAGGTATCTTAGAAACCCTAAGTGAATCACATTTACAATTGGGGTGCAATTGTAAATGGGATTCACTCCTTAATTTCTATTTCTTCAGTCTTGTTGGTTTAAAAAAATGCAACCAATTTCTGTGCATTGGTTTTTTATCCTGACACTTTACAGAATTCCTATACAAGTTATAGCAGATTTGGAGTGGAGTCCTTTAAGTTTTCCACATACAGTATCATATCATCTGAAAACAGGAATAGTTTGACTTCTCTTTTGCCAATTTGGCAAAATTTGGATGCCTTTAATTTCTTTTTGTTGTCTGATTGCTGAGGCTAGGACTTCTAGTATGATGTTGAATAGCAGTGGTGATAACAGACATCCCTGCCGTGTTCCTGACCTCAGCGGAAAAGTATTCAGTTTTTCTCCATTGAGAATGATATTTGCAGTGGGTTTTTCATAGATGGCTTTGATAATATTGATAATATGTGCCCTCTATCCCTACACTTTGAAGAGTTTTAATCAGGAAGGGATACTGCACTTTGTCAAATGCTTTTTCAGCATCTATGGAGAGTATCATATGGTTCTTGTTCTTTCTTTTATTGATGTGTTGTATCACATTGATTGATTTGCAGATGTTGAACCAACCTTGCAGCCCTGGAATAAATCCCACTTGGTCGTGGTGAATAATCCTTTTAATGTACTGTTGAATACTATTGGCTAGTATTTTGGTGAGAATTTTCGCATCTGTGTTCATCAAGGATATTGGTCTGTAGTTCTCTTTTTTGATGGGATCCTTGTCTGGTTTGTGGATCAAGGTGATGCTGGCCTCAGTAAAAAAGAGTTTGGAAGTTTTCCTTCCATTTCTATTTTTTTTGGAACAGTATCATGAGAATAGGAATTAATTCTTCTTTAAATGTTTGGTAGAATTCCCCTGGGAAGCCATCTGGCCCGGGGTTTTTGTTTGTTTGGAGATTTTTGATGACTGTTTCAATCTCCGTACTGGTTATGGGTCTGTTCAGGTTTTCTATTTCTTCCTCGTTCAGTTGTGGTAGTTTATAATTCTCTAGGAATGTATCCATTTCTTCCAGATTGTTGAGTTTGTTGGCGTAGAGATGTTCATAGTATGTTCTTATAATTGTTTGTATTTCTTTGGTGTTGGTTGTGATCTCTCCTCTTTCATTCATGATTTTATTTATTTGGGTTCTTTCTCATTTATTTTTGATAAGTCTGGAAAGGGGTTTATCAATCTTATAAATTCTTTCAAAGAACCAGCTCCTACTATCGTTGATTTGTTCTATTGTTTATTGGTTGTTGTTGTTGGTTTTTTGTGGTTTTTGTTTCTTTGTTTCTATTTCACTGATTTCTGCTTTGATCTTTAATATTCCTCTTCTCCTGCTGGGTTTAGGCTTTCCTTGTTGTTCTTTCTGCAACTCCTTTAGGTGTAGGGTTATGCTGTGTATTTGAGATCTGAGAGAGAAGCGTGGTTGCACACGTCTGTCACTGCGCTCCCCAGGAGCAAGTCTGGGGATGGCGTAGCACGCCGCCCCCAGAGAAGAGAAGGATCCGTTGGCCTTGTGGTCGGGAAAAGGTCGGGAAGCAGGATAGCCTACCGTGGCAGGAACATCAGGCCAGTTGCAAGACAAGTGTCACCCGCTCCCTGTGCGGAGAGACGAAGCCTGGCTGCTAAGGAGACATGAGGGAATGACAAGGGAAGGGACGCGTGCTCCACTCTGAGGAAGGAGTCTGGGCAAAAGGCAGGCCTGTCCTGTGCCTCTGGTCCCAGGGGACAGCGCCTGTCCGTAGGGCAGACTTGGGCTTGCTACCAAGCGCCATACCCGGAACTCGAAGAAACAGCTCCCTCGAGAAATGGGCAGTCAGATGCCATCTTCCTCCAAGATGTGACAGCGTTTTTGGTGGCAGGGAGTTTGCCGAGGAAGGAGTGGGGACAATCCCCCAAAGCTCCCCATTCCAGTGAACGGGCGGTGTTCAGGGATCCTGTCGCCTCTCCTCTCCTGTGAGGAAGGCACTGGCCTTGTCCGCGAGTCCGCCTGAGCGCCAGAGTAAAAGGCCAAGCGATGCCTACACTGGGAGATGGTAGTGTGCATAGAGTGCCATCCTAGGCTAAGTGCGCTACTGCACGGTTGTGACTGTGTCTGCTTAGTTCGGCCTGGCAGGGTGAACCCAGGACGCGAACATGGAGCCAGGGAAAGCGAGGCCCAAGAGGCACCAGCTCTCCCGCAGCTCTTCTTCCCTGACGTGACAGAAGCCTTGCTGAGGAAGCAGTGGCGAAGTGCTGTTTGCTCCAAACCAAAGCCTCTGCGAAAGCACAGCATTCCCCGAGAAATGTTTTGGGGGCTGCTGCTGCGTGCCTGAGCCCAGTCTCGTGGTGGGAGAAACCCGCATACAGCGAAAGCCCCTTTGCCTGGGCATCTCCCCTAGGAAAGCAGAGCATTCGTTGGGAAATCAGAGTTGGGTTTGGGGAGGCTGCTGCTGCTTGCCTAAGCGAGTCTCCGCAGCATGTTGGAAGATACCCGCATGGAGCGAAATCCTCTTTGCCCTAGCATCCTTTCTGCCTGAGAGAGAAGCATGGTTGCTCACGTCTGTCACCGCGCTCCCCAGGAGCAAGTGTGGGGAAGGCACAGCACGCCGCCCCCGGGGAAGAGAAGGAGCCCTTGGCCTTGGGGTCGGGAAAATCACGGGAACAGGATAGCCTGCTGCGGCATGTAATGCAGGCCGGTGGCCAGACATGTGTCACCCGTTCCCTGTGCGGAGAGATGGAAGCCTGGCTGCTAAGGAGACATGAGGGGACGACTAGGGCAGGGGCGCGTGCTCCACTCTGAGGAAGGAGTGTGGGCAGAAGGCAGGCCTGTCCTGTGCCTCTGTTACCAAGGGGACAGCATCTCCTTGGCCACCTGTCCCAAGGGCAGACTTGGGCTCGCCACCAGGTGCCATACCTGGAACTTGCAGAAACAACCCCATGGAGAAACGGTCAGTCAGATGCCATCTTCCACCAAGATGTGGCAGCATTGTGGGTGACAGGGGGTGCTTCGGGGAAGGAGTGGAGACAGTCCCCCACAGTTCCCCATCCCAGTGCCCGGGCCGTGTGCAGGGATCCTGTTGCCTCCTCTCTCCTGTGGTGAAGGCACTGACCTAGACCCCGAGTCTTTCCGAGCGCCGGAGCAAAAGGCAAAGCCTTACCTAGGCCAGGAGATGGAATTAGGCATAGCGTGCCATGCTAGGCCAAGCACGCTGTTGCAGGGTTGTGACTGTGTCTGCCTAGTTCGGCTTAGCAAGGTGAACCCCGGGCGCGAACTTGGAGCCCGTGAACGCAAGGCCCAAGAGGCACCAGCTCTCCCGCGGCTCTTTTTCCCTGCTAAGAAAGAGCGAATGACCAAAGCCTTGCTGAGGAAGCAGCAGCGAAGTGCGGTTCGCGCCAAGCTGAAAACCTCTGCGAAAGCATGGCAGTCGCTGGGAAATCAGAGTCGGTTCTGTGGGCTGCTTTTGTTGCTTGCCTTAGCCTAGTATTCGCAGCACGATGGGAGAAACCCGCATAGAGCGAAAGCTTCTTTGCCGGGGCATCCCCTCTGGGAAAGCACAGCATTCTTTGGGAAATCAGAGTCGGGTCTGTGGGATGCTGCCTGCCGCTTGCCGGAGCTAGTCTCCACAGCACGGTGGAATAAACCCGCATGGAGCGAAATCCTCTTTGCCTGGGCATCCGCTCTGCCTGAGAGAGAAGCGCGGTTTTGCCTGTGGAAAGAGCCTTAAGGAAAGGGACACATCTGTCACTGCAGAGCGAAGGAAGCCTGGCTGCTAAGGAGACACGAGGGGAAGATTAGAGCAGGGAAAAGGGCTCCACTCTGAGGAAGGAGTCTGGGCAGAAAGCATGCCTGTCCTGAACCTTTGGGCCCAAGGAGACAGCAGCTCCTTGGCCACCTGACCGTGGTGGAGCCATGGGCTTGCCACCAGGCGCCTACCCTAAACTCGAGAAACAACTCCCAGAAAGACCTGGCCATCAGATGCCGTCTTCCTCCAGGATGTAGAAGCTTGGAGGAGGCACGGGGTTTAAGGAGAAGGAGTGGGGACAGTCCCCCAAAGCTCCCTATTCAGTGCACGGGCGGTGTGCAGGGATCCTGTCACCTCTGCTTTCCTGTGGGAGAAGCACAGGTCTGGTCCGCGAGTCGGCCTGAGCGCCAGAGTAAAAGGCCAAGCGATGCCTACACCTGGAGATGGTAGTGTGCATAGAGTGCCATCCTAGGCTAAGCGCGCTACTGCACGGTTGTGACTGTGTCTGTTTAGTTCGGCCTGGCAGGGTGAACCCAGGACGCGTACATGGAGCCCGAGAAAGCGAGGCCCAAGAGGCACCAGCTCTCCCGCAGCTCTTCTTCCCTTACGCGACTGAAACCTTGCTGAGGAAGCAGCGGCGAAGTGCTGTTCGCTCCAAACCAAATCTCTGCGAATGCACAGCTTTCGCTGAGAAATGTTGTGCGGGCTGCAGCTGCTTGCCTGAGCCCAGTCTCGCGGTGGGAGAAACCCGCATACAGCGAAAGCCTCTTTGCCTGGGCCTCTCCCTTAGGAAAGCACAGCATTCGTTGGGAAATCAGAGTTGGGTTTGGGGATGCTGCTGCTGCTTGCCTGAGCGAGTCCCGGCAACATGGTGGAAGATACCCACACGGAGCGAAATCCTCTTTGCCCTAGCATCCCCTCTGCCTGAGAGAGAAGCATGGTTGCACACGTCTGTCACCGGCTCCCCAGGAGCAATTTTGATGAAGGCACAGCACGCCGCCCCCGGGGAAGAGAAGGATCCCTTGGCCTTGGTGTCTGGAAACGCTCTGGAAGCAGAATAGCCTGCCGAGGCACGAACAGCAGGCCATGAGAATACAAGTGTCCTCTGCTCCCTGTGCGGAGAGATTGAAGCCTGGCTGCTAAGGAGACATGAGGGGACGACAAGGGCATGGGTGCGTGCTCCACTCTGAGGAGGAGTCTGGGCAGAAGGCAGGCCTGTCCTGTGCCTCTGGTCCCAAGGTGAAAGCATCTCCTTGGCCACCTGTCCCAAGGGCAGACTTGGGCTTGCCACCAGGTGCCATACCCGGAACTCGCAGAAACAACCCCATGGAGAAACGTGCTGTCAGATGCCGTCTTCCACCAAGATATGGCAGCATTGTGGGAGGCAGGGGGTGTGCCGGGGAAAGAGTGGAGACAGTCCCCACCGTTCCCCATCCCAGTGCTCGGGCACTGTGCAGGGATCCTGTCGCCTCTTCTCTCCTGTGGTGAAGGCACTGGCCTTGACCCCGAGTCTGCCTGAGCGCCGGAGCAAAAGGCAAAGCCTTACCTACGCCAGGAGATGGTAATAGGCATAGAGTGCCATGCTAGGCCACGCACGCTGCTGCAGGGTTGTGACTGTGTCTGCTTAGTTCGGCTTAGCAAGGTGAACCCCGGGCGCGCACTTGGAGCCCGGGAAAGCAAGGCCCAAGAGGCACCAGCTCTCCCCCGGCTCTTCTTTCCTGCCGCGACAGAGCGAAGGACCACAGCCTTGCTGAGGAAGCAGCAGCGAAGTGCGGTTCGCGCCAAGCTGAAAACCTCTGCAAAAGCATGGCAGTCGCTGGGAAATCAGAGTCGGTTCTGTGGGCTGCTTTTGTTGCTTGCCTTAGCCTAGTATTCGCAGCACTTTGGGAGAAACCCGCATAGAGCGAAAGCCTCTTTGCCGGGGCATCCCCTCTGGGAAAGCACAGCATTCTTTGGGAAATCAGAGTCGGGTCTGTGGGATGCTGCCTGCTGCTTGCTGGAGCTAGTCTCCACAGCACGGTGTAATAAACCCGCATGGAGCGAAATTCTCTTTGCCTGGGCATCCTCTTTGCCTGAGAGAGATCCATGGTTGCACACGTCTGTCACTGCTCTCCCCAGGAGCAAGTGTGGGGAAGGCACAGCACGCTGTCCCCGGGGAAGAGAAGGAGCCATTGGCCTTGGGGTCTGGAAAATTGAACAGCCACATGCAGAAAATGAAATTGGACCATCCTAACACCATACATTATAATAGAATGGAAATGGATGAAGAAGCATAATGTGAGAAAGGAATCCATCATAGTCCTTGAGGAGAGAACAGGTAGCAACTTCTTTGACCTCAGCAGCAGCAACTTCTTCCTAGGAACATCGCGAAAGGCAAGGGAAGCAAGGGCAAGAATGAACTATTGGGATTTCATCAGATCCAAAAGCTTTTGCACTGCATAGGAAACAGTTAACAAAGCCAAAAGATGACTGTCAGAAGTTATCTGGGAGAAGATATTTGCAAATAACATACCAGATAAAGGGCCAGTATTCAAAATCTATAAAGAGCTTATCAAACTCAACACCCTAAAAACAAATAATCCAATGAAGAAATGGGCAGAGGACATGAACAGACATTTCTGCAAAGAATACATCCAAATGGCCAACAGACACATGAAAAAATGCTCCACATCACTCGGCATCACGGAAATACAAATCAAAACCAGAATGAGATACCACCTCACACCGTTCAGAATGGCTAAAATGAACAAGTCCGTCAATAACAGATGCTGGCGAGGATGTGGAGAAAGGGCAGCCCTCCTACACTGTACGTGGGAATGCAAGCTGGTGCATCCACTCTGGAAAACAGCGTTGACGTGCCTCAAAAAGCTGAAAATAGAACTACCCTATGAACCAGTGCTTGTAGTACTGGGTATATACCCTACAGATACAAACGTGGCATTCTGAAGGGGCACATGCACCCAAATGTTTATAGCAGCAATGTCCACAATAGTTAAACTATGGAAAGAAACTAAATGTCCTTCAACAGATGAATCAATAAATAAGATGTGGTATATATGTTCAATGGAATACTATGCAGCCATCAAAAGAAATGAAATCCTGCTATTTGTGATGACGTGGAATGGAACTAGAGGGTATTATGCTTGGCGAAATAAATCAATCTGAGAAAGACAACTATCATATGATCTCCCTGATATGATGAAGTGGAGATGCAACATAGGCAGTTTCGGGCGTACGAAAAGAAAAATATAAAAAGATGGTATTAGGAGGGAGACAAACCATAAAAGACTGAATCTCACAAAACAGACTGAGGGTTGCTGGGGGGAGGTGTGTTGGGAGAGGATGGTGGGGGTATGGACATTGCAGAGGACAGGTGCTATGATGAGTGATGGTGAGTGCTGTGAAATGTGTAAACCTGGTGATTCACAGACCTGTACCCCTAGGGATAAAAACACATTATATGTTTATAAAAAATTTTAAAAAATAATTTAAAAAATCCATTAAAGAAAAAACACATATTGCAAGCCCAGAGCTAATCTCATATTCAATCAAAAACTTTTGAAAGTTTTCCCCTTAAAGATCAGAAGAAAGACAAGTGTGTCCATTTTCACTACTCTCATTTGACACAGTAGTGGATGTCCTAGCCAGAGAAACAAGGAACACAAAGAAATAAGAGACTCCAAAAAAAAAAAAAAAGGAAGAAGTAAAATTTTCTTTTTTTGGATAACATGAACTTACATGTTAAAAAATCCTTAAAAATTCACAAAAAATTTGAATAAACAAATTTAGTAAAATTACCAAATACAAGATCAATATATAAAAGAAAAGAATTTTGTTTTGTTTCCTTTTTTTTAAGGACTGCTTCCCAGTTTGTCATGTCATCCTTGTTCAGTGATCACGCTAATCTTCTCTGCATCATTCCAATTTTAGTATATGTGCTGCCAAAGTAAGCACAAGACAGGAGCATTTTAACACTCTAATGATGAACTATCTGAAAAAATAAAGAAAAAAATCTAATTCACAATAGCATCAAAAATAATAAAATACTTAGGAATAGATTTAACTAAGAAGATGAAAGATCTGTACTCCATAAACTATGACATTGATAAAGAAATTGAAGGTGACAGAAATGGAAAGATAGCTCATATTTATGAATGGTAAGAATTAACATTGTTAAAATGTCCATACTACCGTAAACCATCTGTAAATCCAATTCCTATCAAAAATCCAATGTTAGGGGCGCCTGGGTGGCTCAGTGGGTTAAGCCGCTGCCTTCGGCTCTGGTCATGATCCCAGGGTCCTGGGATTGAGTCCCCATCAGGCTCTGTGCTCAGCAGGAAGCCTGCTTCCTCTTCTCTCTCTGCCTGCCTCTCTGCCTGCTTGTCATCTCTCTCTGTCAAATAAATAAATTAAAAATCTTAAAAAAAATCCAATATTATTTTTTTTACAGAAGTAAGTAAAGAATCCTAAAGTTTATATGAGACCATAAAGGACAACAAATAATCAAAGCAGTTCTGAGAAAGAATGAAGAAGGGAGATTACACTTCTTGATTTGAAACTATACTACAAAGCCCTCATGCTCAAAACAATAAAGTATACTGGCATAAAAACAGACCAATAAACAAGTAGAACAGAATTGAGAGTCCAGAAATAAATCCTTTCATACAGTCACCTAATATTTGACAGGGGCCAACATATGTAATGGGGAAAGATAGTCTGTTCAATAAATGATATTTAAAACTGAATAGTCACATAAACAGTATGAAAATGGAACCTTATATCACTCATAAGTCGAAACTTGAAATAGATTAAAGACTTAAAGGTGATGCATGAAACTAAATTTCCTAAAGGAAAACATAGGAAAAATTCTCCTTGACATAGTTCTTGCCAATAGTTTTTTGGATACCAGACCAAAAACACAAGCAAAAAAAGCCAAAATAAATAAATGGTATTACATCAAACTAACGTTTCTGCATTGCCAAAAAAAGGGAGAGAGTATGAAAACACAATCCACAGAATGTAAGAAAATACTTACGAATCTTCTATCCTAAAAGAGGTTAATAACCAACAGATACAAATAGAAAAAAATATATAATTAAAAAAATAGCAAAAGGATCTCAATAGACTTTTTTTTCAAAAAAGTTATATAAATGACCAACAGGAGCATTAAAAAGTGCTCAACGTAAAAATCTCAGGGCAAAGTCCTTATGTTGTTGTTGTTGTCGTTTACCTCTGAAAAACACAGCAAGATATTAGAATATATACTACCAAAAAATTGAAACTAACCAATTTTGGTAAATATTGGGGAAAACGGGGAACTTATGCACTGTGATAGGGATATAAATTTGTATGGAAAACAGTATGGAGATTATTCATATTATTAAAAGTAAAATTTCCATATGATTCAGTAATCCCACTTCTAGGTATCTATCTAAAGAAAACGAAGTCACTGTTCAAAGACATATCTGCACTCTTATGTTTATTATAAAATTATTAACTCTAAGCAAGAGATGGAAATAACTTCAGTATCCATTAATGGATGAATGAGTAAAATAAGTATGGTAAATATATACTATGGAATACTACTTAACCATGAAAAATTAAGAAATACTGCCATTTACAACAGCATGGATGGATCTTGAAGGTATTATTCTAAGTGAAATATTTCAAAGATTTTATATATTTTTTTAATTTATGTATTATGATATCCCTTACATACAGAATCTGAGGAAAAGGAAAACTAATGGAAACTTAGAGTTGAGTTGACAAGGGGTGAACCTGGGGTGGAGTAAGGTGGTCCAAGGGTGCAAACTTGCAACTATAATATGAAAAAGTTCTGGGGATCTAATGTACAGCATGATGATCATAGTTAATAAGATATACATACTTTTTTTTATTGTGCTTTCCTTTATTAAACTTTGCATATATCACATTCTTACAAGTTGAAAGTTTATAGCAATCTTGTATAAAAGAGGTCTGCTGCCACCATTTTTCTAACAACATTTGTTCATTTTGTGTCTCTCTGTCACATGTTGGTAATTCTTGCAATATTTCAAGTTTTTTAATTATTATTGTATTTGTTTTGGTGATCTGTGATCAGTAATTATGACCCACTGAAAACTAAGAACTAGTGTACTTAAGGTATATACATTGTTTTTCTTTAAAAACATAATGCTTTTGAACAGGGCAGTATAGTTTTTATTTTTTATATGCACTGGGAAACATAATGTTTTATATGCACTGGGAAACCAAAAAATATAATAATTTGACTTAGTTTATTGAGATAATCACTTTATTGAGGCAGTCTGGAACAAAACCCACAAGACCTCTGAAGTTTATCTCTACTATACTATATACATAAAAGTTGCTAAGAGAGTAGATCTTAAAATGCCTTACGATACATGCATAAAAACCAGTGGCAACTATACGAGATAGTAGATGTATTAACATTTTTATGTAGATTATATTGCAATAAAGATGTATACCAATTTATCAAATTGTACAAAATTTACACAATGTTAAAAGTTTGCAATGTTATAAGAAATCATTTCTTAAATTTACAAATATGTGGATTTTTTTCAATAAAGCTGGAATAAACTTTTTGTAGAATTAATCTATTTTTCAAAAAAGGAATTAAGGCAGTAGAAACTGCAACTAACTCTGAAATAATAGAATATAAAATCCATTTTCATTATATACACTGTGACAAAAAGTATTACTTAGTTTACAATGGAGGAGTACTTATGAAACATGAAGGATGGTCTATAAATAAGGCTGAAAGAGCTCAGTTTTAAGGTTTAAATTTAAAATCTTCTTTTGAAATACTAAACTGACCACCCAGTTTTCCAAACATCAATGTATTAACTGCATGAATTTATTTCATACAACTCTATAATCTAGTTTCATAAGAAAACAGCATGCAAATTTTGAATAAGACAGACTTGCTTAAGTTTCTTTATGTTCAACAGTAAAGGATACCTCCCTAAAAATAAATAGAAGACAAATCAGCATATTTATTATGATAATTATTATTCATAAAGAGATTCATATTGAATTAGGGAATATATATACTCAGAGGGGGTAAAGTAAAATGAAATTTATTTTGGTAAATGTGTCTATGAATAGTCAATACAATGCCTCAATATAAATGAATATTACCATTTTGAACAATTTAATTACTATTACTAGAATTATTATAAGTATAAAAATAGCTATCATTTTAACATGGAATATGAGATTCTCATGCTCCATGCTTCATCACATACACACAACAACGCAGCATAATAAGTATTATCATCACCATTTCATGGGTGAAAAAACTGAGGCTAACACTTTTAGATAACTGGTTTATGATTACATGGGTAGCAAAAATGCATCACACTAATTTAGGCTTTATGATTTCAGAATTGTACTCTTACCATTGCACATTCTATTACTCTGTAAATACTTGGCCTGTTTTCATTTGGTTCTTTAATTTTATTCATGTGGTGATGGCTTAAAGCTTCATTTAAAGGAAGCTTAAAAATTTCATTTAACCAAAAGCTCCCAAGAATTAAAAATGTCATTGGTCTAATGTAGACATGGATATCATTAGTTAATGGGTAACTATATATTTTCCACTCTAGTGAGATAAAAGAGTATTTTTCTAAGTTTTAGTCTCTCAGTGTTAAAAAGGACTTTGTTAAAATAGAAATATTTAGACAAAGGTGATCAAAAGTCTGGATCAGGTCACCTTAAGGTAAATATTAGGAAACTGAGGAAACAAATGGAGATTTGAACACTGAGCTATGATATAATGAATGGTTTCAAGGATTTAGTAGAGTATAGAAAAGCCCTTTAAAGCCTGGTCTTAGCCTAGCATTGCAGCTTCTGGGATATCTATCTATCATCTATCTATCTAGATATAATGTGAAAACTTTTTTAACTTAAAGATTTTGAGAAATAGAACATAATCAGCACCATAGAAGATCTGTTTATGATAACAACCTAGCCCCTCCTCCCAGTTTGTTAATATTCTCTCTTATTTAATGTAACATTGTGCAAATAGACCACTACTGATCTGCCGTTATGAATGAAATAGCTATAATCATCTGTTTGCATATCCTGGTGAAAATATTCATTTAGTTCCATGTTGTATTTCTAGGAATGGACCAAATTTTTATTTTTATTTTTAAGTTTTCTAAATATTGTCCAACTTACCTCAAATGTTTTTATTATGGGCACTTTCATTCTTTCACATTCTTGCAAGGCAATTTTACTGTTGCCCAATATGGTAAGTGTGTAATAGTATGTCATTTTAGGTTTTAATTTATTTTTAATTTAATTTAATTTAATTCCAGATTCATAATAAAGATAAACAGTTTTTATATATGAGTGGCCATTTGGATTACCCTTTCTGTAAAGTGCATGCTCAAATCTTTTGATATCTTAACATTGTGTCATACTGTCTTCTTTAATAGTAGATTTTCTGAATGAACTTTTAGCTGTGTAGGTCTTCTCTATTTTATTTTGAACTTGTTTTCATTTCAAAATCTTTATATTTATTTTCATAATCTGCTTTTATTTTTCTTTGTCTATTATCTATCTATCTATCTGTTTATTTGCAAGCAAGAGAGAGCGAGCAAGTGAGAGTGCAGGGAGTGATAGAAAAAGAAGGGAAAAGAATCTTAAGCAGACTCCAGGCTCAGCACAGAGCCCAACTCTGGGCTCTATTTCACAACCCTGACATCATGACCTGAGCCAAATTGAAAGAGATAAAATAAAATTAAGGTGTTAAAAAAAAAAAAGGAAAAAGAATTGGAGGTTTAATTAAGTGAGCCACCCAGGCACCCCTGTGGTATCTTAAATTAGCTGTCATATTTTTAAAGTTCTAGAGTATCCATTTGTTCATTTATAAAACCTTTCTCAATATCATTTTTAGTGTCAGTTTTTTGTTCAATTTGCTTCCCCTCTCATTTCTTTGAGCAGAGTAATCAAGCCATTTTACAATCTTTATTGATCATTTTAACATCATACTTAATCCCATTTTGTCTATCAAATCTTGTTAATGGTTTTTCTTTGTGTGCTTTGTTACATTTTGCTATGTTCAAGACATTATATTTGAAACTCTTATTGAGTAGGGATAATTAAGAGCTATAATAATGGTATGGTCCTCCTTGGCAGGATTTTCTCTTATATCTGAGACTCTACAAGACAATCATACTCCAAATTCAGTGATTGACTTTCTCAGTTTACACAGAAGGCAAGGTAGGCTATAGTCTTATTTCTGCTTCTCCTTGTGCTTTGGGGATCTCAAGTTAAATTTGGGTTGTACCAAAGTCCTCAAATTTGATTGCTGCTGGATTTTGAATTTTGTTTCTCTAGTATCAAGAGTCTATGAACAACACAGCTCAGTGTGTTTTAGCAGTTTCAAATGCTCTCATAGCTAAAATGGCTTCAGGGCATATATCTCTAGGCTCTCATTGTATTTCGTATTTTGGCCCAGTAATCCCTCATTTATTTTTATAATCATTCTGATATTTTTAACTTTAAAAGCTATTTTGTCTGGATTTTTAGTTGTCTTAAGTAGGAGTTTTTAGATCACCATTACTAGAAGCAACAACAAATATACATGAAAATATCTGCAGTAGTTTATCACATCTTTATGGCTTTGAACTTCCATAAGCTGAGGCATCCTTCTCTAATCACTTAGGCAAACTCCAATTCACCCTTTAAAACAACACAAAAATTGCTTCATTTAAGAACATGTTCAGGGATGACTCTTCCCCACTGTTCTTACCAACATTGCCACACACTCTTTGCTACCCACACCTTGTTTATGAACTTTCGTTAGGTATATCAGCGTGACCAGAATTTTGCTCTATTGTATTTTTGTCCTTTAGAGCTTTAATTAAATATGAATTCCATAGAAAGTCTGTCCCTTTTCTTTCAAACCTGGGTTAGTTATTTCTTCTCATTCTTTGTCAGAAGTTACTTTATTAGAGAAACTTATAGCTCTATTGTGACTTTGGAGCCTTTACAGTGTTTTGACTGGAAAAATCACCCATCCCTGAGATTTTTACGCAGCTTCCTAGCTGATAATATTCAGAAATCTGTTCAAAACAGACTTTTTCAGGGAGGCCCTTTTGGACCACTCAGTTTAAAAACCTCTTCTCAATCACTGCTCTTTTTAAAATGTGCTTATTTCGTTCAAATATGCATCTCTATTAAAGAAAAATCAGTACTTTTTTTTTTTAAAGTTGGCTTACCTATTATCTATCTCTCCCATTAAAATGATTCCTCTGGGCTGGGGTTTTGTTGTGCTCATCTTAGGCCAGGCACTCAATAAATTGTCTCTGAATGATTGAATTGTTTGACTCCCTTGCTAGATTCTCAACTTCATGAGGCCAAGGATTGTTCTATTCAGTCCTTCTTTATCCTCAATGTCTGTTATATTGCAGTCACTTACGTGACTAATGGGAAAAATCACAGAAAGAAAGAGTTAAAACTACAGAAAAACCCTGTAGGTTCAATAACACAAAGCTTTCTAAAATTATTTAGCCCAGGAATTGAATACTGGCTGCACTTTTGATTTTTTTTAAATGGTATTGTGTGGTCCGCCAACGCTCGCCCGCGAGGAAGGAAGACCACCGACACAGGATTCTTCTCTATCACGCTTTATTGAAGTGCACTTGGTTGAGGTTTGTAGGGTGATGGAAGCAGGAAGCGCCTGGGTAGAGCCAGGGCTGCACATATATACAGGCTAGCTGGGGCGTGTCTCATTCTGGGGTACGTGGCTCACTATGGTAGGTCAGCCTTGTTGCTGGGCAGAATAAGCTTAAGGCCACGCGTCCAACCACTTGTTTACGAGGCTCTCCGGCGCCATCTTGTAATGGCGGCAACGGGTTGCCACATCTCCCCCTTTTTCTTTTATTTTGCAGTCATGGCTAAAATCAGAGGAGTGTCCCCTAGTAAACATGTCCTCCTTTGCCTAGGGACGGGAGAGAAACGGAGGTACCCGTATGCAGACACTCATGACTTTCAGGGTGGCTCACCCTGTGCACTCCTAGGTGCAAACCACCCGCGGAAAATGCAAGGTTGTCTCTATTCGGGTGCAATGGGCTACTCAAAGCCCTCCGAGTGCAAGAGCACAACCTATGTTTCATTTAACATGCTGAGCCAAGCTTGGGGAGATGTTTCAGCCTCTATAGCGGCAAAGGCACGCGCTATGGCCACCTTCTCTCTTCTGCGAGCCCTCATTACCCTCAGAATTAAGAACAAAGCCACCAGTAGTCCTGCAAACATTAGCATGCCCATGACTCCTACTCCGAGAGTGGTAAAGCACAAGGTGCCTTGAAGGTTGAAATTTGTAGCGTTATAACGCTGTACCTTATTATTGATTTGTTTACAGGGTAAATCAAAAACACATCTGGAACATACAGATGGGGTAATGTTTTTGTCGCGTTTGTGACTGGCATGGGGATGGGCCATGTTCTTGAAACGGCCCAAAAGGTAGCTCCCTCAACTCTGGTCAGGCAGATCATCAGCACTATCAGCATCTCCAGGGTTGGAGTCCATGTCTGCTTCTTTGGTGTTGTCATCGGTTCTTTCATCCAACTTTCGCGTCAGTCGTGATGGCACCCACACCGGATCCGAGCGGTCCTGTGGAAAAACACAAACAGCTCCCCTGGATCTCCTAATCACGGGATCCGGTCCATACCATTTGTTATCCAGGATATCTTTCCACATTACACGTTCCTTTATGGCCTCAGCCTCTTCTGCGTGTCTATCTGCCGCACTTTTGCCATTGGCATCCAGAATTAAAAAATTGATAGTAAAGATTGCTAGGGATAGGCGATCTCGAGGGGTCATAACCGCCTCTATTCCCCCTTTTTGTTTTTGTATTAGCTCTTTAAGCGTGCGGTTAGCGCGCTCAAACCCAATCCCTTTCTATCATTTTTCAAGCTAGGACTGACTAGCTCTGATTCTCCCTGCAAGTATTTACCTAGGCCTTTGCCTGGCATATAGCCTTGTTTCATCATCAAATCTTTGCTCTGTTTGGAATACGTTCCCTCATTAGTCAGAATTAGATTTAATTGACTCTGGACATCTCTTCCCCAGAGATTGATGGGAAGGTCCAGTACGAACGGCTGAAAAGTCCCTTTGTTCCCTTCCATCCTCCAATGTAGAGTTTTTGCACTAATCTCAGGTGTGTTTTGATAGCCTAGCCCCTGTAATGTTTGAGAGGCCTTTTGCAGCGGCCAATTCCTTGGCCAGAATCGTTGGCTCATGACGCTTCGGTCAGCCCCCGTATCTATTAGACCGGTGAAGGCCTTTCCTTCTATCTCCAAACTACACATGGGGCGACCTGTTAGCTCCAAAGATAAGTAGGCCATATCGACTCCAGAGGATCCAAAGCCCTTATCTCCTCTGACCTTATTTTGGGCGGGGAAACGGTCATGCAAGGATGAGAGAACTACCAGCTGGGCTATTCTGTCCCCAGGGGCAATGGAGACAATGCCAAAAGGTGAGTGACACATAACCCTAATTGTACCCTGATAGTCTGGGTCAATGATCCCGGGGAGGACCAATAAGCCCCTCATGGTGCTGGATAATCGGCCTAAAACCAGCCCAGCCGAGCCTACAGGAAGAGGTCCTGACATGTCAGTAGGAACCGCTTGTATACCCATACGAGGGGTTAAAACCAGTCCGGCGGTGGCGCAGAGGTCCAGCCCCGCGGAGCCTGTCGTGGCTCGTCGGGTGCTCTCGGCGGCTGAAGGATCCCCTCCTGAAACGCCCCATATATTTTCGGGCCCTGAGGGCGTGGGCCCCTCTGCATGTTTTTTGACTCCGGGACATATGGGTTATTTATAGGTTGTCCATTAATGTCTTTTGTGGATCTACACTCATTGGCCCAATGTTTCCCCTTCTTGCATCTTGGGCATGTCCCTGGCTGCTTGGTATTTGGTCCCTTTGCCCTGAAGCCTTCCTTGTTAGGACAGTTTCTCTTTACGTGTCCCGGCTGTCCGCAAATGAAGCAGCCATCACGTCTCCCGTGCTTAGTAGCCGCTATCATAGCTCTGGCCAGTCCTTCATTGGTGAGTGGTCCTCCTATCTCTCTGCAGGCCTTTAGCCACGCATCTAAACCTTTTCCTTTCCATGGTGTGATTGCTCGCTGGCAATCCTTAGTGCATTGCTCATAAACAAGCTGTTGCACTAGAGGCATGGCCTCCTGAGCGTCTCCAAAAATTTTTCCAGCTACCTCTATCATTCTAGCCACAAAATCTGAAAAAGGCTCATTCGGTCCTTGGATTATCTTAGTCAGGTTTCCTGATACCTCTCCCCGTTTAGGTATCATCTTCCATGCTCTTTTAAATATTTCTACGATCTGCTGATAAACAGGCACCGGGAAGGCCGTCTGGTTATCAGCCCACTGTCCCTGCCCCAGTAGCATATCAGCAGTCCAGGGTGCTGTGTTTGGTGTACGAGCATTCACTCGCGCCTGATTATGCGCGGCTTCTGTAACCACTGCTCTATAGTCTAGATACTGTCCTGTGTTTAGGCACGCTCGAGCTATCTCCCACCAATCATTTGGTGTCAGGGCTGCGGTGGTGATCCTATCCAGTAAAATTAACGTATACTGTGCATTGGGCCCCCAAGTACGGGCGGCCTCTACTAAGTCCTTCAACTGTTTGTAGGGTATGGGCTCATGATATCTTTGCTGGTTTTGGTTTTCAAAGACAGGGAACGCAACAGCGTCCAGCGGGGTGAACTCGGCAAGGCATCTGAGCGTTTTTCGAGAGAGCCTATGGGCCCCTCCGTTCTGCTTGCCTGGATAAGGCGGAGGCGGAGCTCTTGCCGGAGGCGGCAGTCCGTATCGCTCCTCCTCATATCTAGCCGCCTCTTCCTCTAACTCCTCCTCCTCGTCCTCCGTTAGTGAGTCATCTCCCGAGTCCCTCTCTTGCTTTACACTGAGAGCGGCGAATTCCTCATAGAACTCATCTAAACTCGGGTAGATGGGTGCACTGGGAGCGGTTGCCTGATGTTTTTTGTGCTTACTTTTATCATCTGTTTCCTTTTGTTTTTCACTTCCTCTTTTATATCCCTTTTCTGACTTCTTCATTTGTTTTTTGTTTCCCCCTTCCTTTATACTACTTGATTCCGAAAGGCTGTCCTGATGTTCCGCTAAAGCACGCCTGCCCTTTTTCAGATGCTCTACGTGTTTTCCGTCCCGTAAGCACGCATGTACAACTCTCCATAAGGGTAGGGTGCCTGATTTAAGCTGCTGATTGGCCTTGGCTGCATCCAGATCTCTTCCTAACTTTTCCCAGCAGGGAAGGTTTAAGTCCCCCGACACGGCAAACCACGGGGCACACTCATCTATGTCTTTAAGAACGGATTTGACTGTCCTCTCTGAGATCCTTAACCCCCTCTCTTTTAATAGTGCCTGTATGGGGCTCACGAAGTCTGGATATTTGCACTCACGTATCCAAAAGCAAAAAAGCAAGGCTACAACTGCAAGGACAATTATAGCTATAGCAGCTACCCAAGGCTCAAGTGTCCAAAATAACATACCGGGGAATACTTACCGGTGCCGACCACTTCGCATGTAGAGTTCTGAATCCTTTCTAGGCTCCCCGCGGTGTCCGCCGAACTATCCCGGGTTTCGGCACCAGCTGTGGTCCGCCAACGCTCGCCCGCGAGGAAGGAAGACCACCGACACAGGATTCTTCTCTATCACGCTTTATTGAAGTGCACTTGGTTGAGGTTTGTAGGGTGATGGAAGCAGGAAGCGCCTGGGTAGAGCCAGGGCTGCACATATATACAGGCTAGCTGGGGCGTGTCTCATTCTGGGGTACGTGGCTCACTATGGTAGGTCAGCCTTGTTGCTGGGCAGAATAAGCTTAAGGCCACGCGTCCAACCACTTGTTTACGAGGCTCTCCGGCGCCATCTTGTAATGGCGGCAACGGGTTGCCACAGTATTGAATTTAATTTAAATGGAAATACTGGAATGGTAGAATAATAAAAAAATTATAAAAGCAACTTGCTCCTTAAAGTAAGAATTATATAGGGCATCTCTTCTAGAAGCAAAATTTTCAAATGTCAAACATCTGAAAGCATAGAAGGAGAAGTAAGAGTGTGAATTGTACTTCAATGCTCTTTTCTTTATATTCAGCAAACAGCTTCATTCACACACCTTTCCAATTTTTTCAACTCTTTTGACAAAGCCTTCAGAGGAGTTACTGCTGATGACAACCATCACAGCCTAACAGAAGAAATTTTATAAAGAAAAATAATAGCATGTTTTTCCCAAATTGTTAAGGATATGGTGAAGCTCTGTCGGATTCAAAGGAGGAATGTGCAATTCCATGCTATATATAATAATAACTTATTTTAATAGTGGCTTTGCAATTTTTCAGATATATCCATTTACTGAAACCACTATCAAATAAACAAAAACAAACAAATGAACAGGGGTTCAGGACAGAAATTATCTAATCTAAAAATAGCACATGTTCACAGAATACACAACACATATCCCAAGTACTACTATAGGTTTCAAGTAATAGTCAAAACAATAGTAAAAATGATTCAGACCCTACCAGTCAAATCATAAATGGGACCTTAACTGTAAATCCTTATCTTTAGATCAAAGCGGGTAATTGGGGGCTGAAGATACATTATAGAACTAATATGTTATAGAACTCCTCTGAAATGAGTCATTTATTCCATCACTTTTCCTGCACAGCTGCTGACCCATGTTTTGGTTCCTGGAAATAGCTGCTACCCTGTCATACTTCTTAAATGCACATATATTGATAACTCTACTCATTCCTCCATTCCTCTGTGACTGTCACTGTGTTAAAATGTGGAGTCAGCTGACTCACTTGTGATGGTAATAAAGTAGATGAGTTTGCAAAGTATTTTGTTATTTCTAAAAATGCAAAAACCAAATTACATTGAAATCATAAGGGGTGTTTCAGGGAGAGCTGTAGGATGTGGTTTCTTGTGTAATCCACAGAGATTAGCTCCAACACATATTTAAACTCTCCTCTAGGAGCAACCTTAGTGGTAAAGCAAGAAGATAAACAGATGTATACACACCCTGGCACAAAATTATCACTTATGTTTGGCTTCCTAGTCTCCTCGTGTTACTTATTTATCTTAACTTCTCTCTGAAAGCAGGGAACACAGAATCTCAATCAGTTGACATTTTTCTACTGAATTACCCAATAGTCCGATCATACCCCTAATACTTTTTAAAATTATTTCACTCATAATCCCAAATCTGCTTTGCTTCCTCATCTTAGTACACTGTAATTCGATTTCAAAATGAGGACAGTTGTCAGTAATGCCACATTCATTCATCTATTTTACAATTCCATGTGCTTATAACTATGAAGATATGTTAATAACATCCATTCCAATAAGCCACCCTAAATTTATTATCATGAAACAAGACCTCAAGAAAGAGAATTCAAAATCATCCATGTATTTGCAACTTATTGCAATAAAGCCTTTATCAATAGACTTCCCTGTGCACATGGTGGTCAAATTGCTGGTGAAAACCAGCCAGATCTATTACAAGCTTTCTCATGGCTTCTAGGTAACCCAAGTGAGCCTTTATTAATACTGGGAAGGGATAAAGCAGGGAAGGGATAAACAGTGCTGTAAGAATTGGCTAGACAAAAGTAATGACTCTCATTACAAAGTGAGTATTTTAAAGCAAAAGAGCCTGTTGGGAATATTGTTTTATAAAATAGTGGTTTTTTTATTAACTTTTTAAAATTCAATTAGGTAACATATAGTGTACCATTAGTTTCAAATGTAGATTTCAGTTATTCATCCATAGCTTATAATAGCTAATGCTCAGTACTTACTGTGATAGCTTCTTGAAAGCAGAATTTTAACCCACTGAGCCACCCAGGCGCCCTTGAAAGCAGAATTTTAGATCACATTTTCTGATTACTTCCATGTCGTACAACACTTTCCTGCTAGCAACCTTCAAAACATACTGTTTGTTAGAGGAATTTCTTTAATAATAAATAAATAGGAATTCATTTAAATTTATAAATATATAAAATAAATAGGAATTTATTTAAATTTATTTAAATATTACACACTGTTTCATTGTTCATAAATAAGGTGATGATATTATAGCCATTAGTTGGTAGCACTGATATATCACTATCTTTTTACTTCTCAGTGCATTCTCTTTACACAAATAGATATATATTTTAAAAAATGTGAATCTGTGGCAAACTTGTAAAAAACCCTATACAGTAAAGTTTATCATTTTAAGTAATCTCAATTATCTTCCTCAATTGTGATAGTATATCCTTCTATCTAGGCCAGATATTGTATGAGGGATTTGAAGAGACATACTTTTCTAAATTTCACTTTTCTCATCTGCAAAATGCTTATCATGATCCTACAAAAAAATACACTTATAATTTTTTGATGAAAATTTATTTATTTATTTTAAGATTTTATTTCTTTATCAGAGAGAGTGGGCGAGAGAGCAAGCACAGGCAGACAGAATGGCAGGCAGAGGTAGAGGGAGAAGCAGGCTCCGGCCGAGCAAGGAGCCAGATGCGGGACTCAATCCCAGGATGCTGGGATCATGACCTGAGCCAAAGGCAGCTGCTTAACCAACTGAGCCACCCAGGCGTCCCTTTTGATGAAAATTTAATCTGTATAAACAATATATTTGCTGTAATGCGTGGTTCATGGAAAACATCTTTTTTAATTATAAGCAGTATTAGAAATTAAGTAAATGTGTCTATAATATTTAAAGTTTTAACACATAATTCCACTGCTTTGCCTTATTTTCTCAAATCCCTTTACCACTTTCACTGACAGAGTCAAATGTACTTTTTCTACTAGTAGCCAGCTCTTTGTCTTTTGTCAGAAAGATGCCCTTGTGAATTATTTATAATAGAAATATTAGCAATAATAATAATAATAATAAATAGCAATGAAAATGTTAAAAAAAAGTTTTCTTAACTAATTAGGGTTCTTAGACATCAATTAGAGGAACCACCTCGGGCAAGCAAATTAATCTGCAAGACATTCCCAGAATTAACAAGTCAGTCAGATACAGGGTTGTCTGTAGACTGAAAAGGACTAGGTTTGGAAAATAGGTAAGGACAGTGAAAAAAGTGATCAAATTTTTGGGCAAAATAAATTCTTAGGTGTCCTTTCAATGGAGTCCTGTTCATTATGTAGCAGAAACTCTGGAGATTATCTCAATCCATTGGAGTCACCCCGTTTATTAGCTTGCTATTGACAAAGTTATTTACAAACTGTAGAGCAAGAGGTTATAATGTAGAAAACTGATGGTAATGCACAGGATTCTTGTTAACAATAATGCAAGTTAGTGATTTTTCATTAGAAAACATAAATTCTATAACCCAAATTATGGGCCCAGAGCACTTCTGCTGCACAACTCTGCTTATATCCCAAATAACCATGTGAACTAGTTTTAATATCTGCTTCTCTTATTAATTTTTGAATAAAAATTCTTGACACAAGTATTTTATAATTGTGTGATAATCATGAATTTAATTTTTGGAGAACAAAACACACTTTAGCATAACTAGGTTCGTTCACAGAACCAGCCTTGATAACACACTTCTATATGTTAGAAATGATGTAATAAATGTAGAATATTGGGCACTTGTTTGGTATTCTTTGCCATGTTTTGCACTATCTAAAAAGAGATCAGTGAACTTGGACTGGAGTTAGTAGACATGGAAGAAAATAAAATATTACAGAGAAGAATACTCTGTGGTCCACAACCTAAACGGGCTGGGATTCCCATCATTTGGATCTTTGTAGCTTTACAGAAGTCAATTAAATTTTTGTATCTCTGATTAAAGTTGATAACCCAGTACTTTTTCAAACATCTCTTGTAAAGTATTGTTTCCCAGAAAAAAAGGGATTTTGCACATGTATCTGCCTTTGTCTCTGGTCATGATCTCAGTCAGGATCCTGGGATCGAGCCCCATATCGGGCTTCCTGCTCATTAGGGAGTATACTTCTCAGTCTCTCTCTGCAGCTACATCCCCCTGCCCCACTCATGCTCTCTCTCTCTCAAATAAATAAATACAATCTTTAATTTTTTAATTAAAAATAAGATAAATAAATTAAAATAAAAAGTCTGGGCTTACTGCCCCATTTAGCTCCTTTTTTTTTTAGTTGTATTTAAAGCAGCATGAGAGAACATGAGGCTCTCAAACTTAAAAAAAAAAGGAAAAAATTGAGTTTTGTTAGGATTTAAGATCTTGTCTGCTAGACAAAAATGTTGGCTTTGTTAACATGTGAAAATTAACAAAAGGGAGTAAGATAGAATTCTAATAATTTTTGCAGAAATTAAAAATTTTCTCCAACCCAATTACATACAGACCCATTAAGTAAATTCATTCCAATGTCCCAAACCAACCTTTTCTAATAGTAATGCATCTGTGTAAACAGGGTCAACCCAAAGAATAAATAAATATTATTTTTTTCCTGTCTCTTCCACAGTCTCATCTGGGTATATTGGTAGCAAGCCAATTATCTATCTTATAAGACATGATATCATAAGGAAGGGTATTCTGTCCATTTGGAACAACTGAAAATCATTGTAATTTTATCTTGGTGCAGTAACTTGAGATGGCACAGTGTGGGTTATGAATATATTTTATTTTTTTTTTACTGGGAAGAAGAGATTATAGAGATATTGGTTATCCAAGAGAGACTGACAGGTGTTGATAGTTGCCAGGTCAATATCCATCTACTCTTTCCTTTAGTATCAGAAAGCACTGAGGGATTGACAACAAGGAAACTTAAAACAACATCAAATATTTGATTGTCTCTTTTCTAGTTACATTGTAACCTTATGACAAAGTATCAGTCGTACAAGATATCATTCTCTTTTACCTCTATCTTTCTGCCAGAAATGTGGGCTTAATAGTGAGAACTCCAACAGCAATTTTTGCAACTGTGAATAAAAAGCCATGAAAACCTCTAAGATAGTTCACTTGACTTTCTTAAGACTCTGAACCAACACCAGAAAACACTCTCTGTAGTCTTCTTGTTAAATGAAAAATATGGTTAAACCACTTTTGACAGTCTACTACCTACAGCAAAATGTAAATCTTAATTGAAATATGTCGTCTCAGCTGTGCTTAAGCAACTGAGTCCTGAGCTTTTCAGGTTTTCAGTCTGAAAGAGTACACCTCGGGTGCTCTGAAAGGGAAGAGAAACGACACCCTGTTCTCCATATAAATTAAAGAAGAGAAATATGTGCATTTAAGTGGGCCATATAAAATTTATCAAGCAATTATCTCCTAACTCCTTCCTATCCAAATTACCTGATATGCTCTCCCTACTCCTTTATTCCACGTTACTGCCTTTTCACAACATGTCTTCTGTTATTTCCTTCTTGCAAGCTAGTTTTGTTTTCTGCATCTAAAAAAATCAACAATCATTCTGTATTTCAATTTCCATTTTCCTCAAATGCATTGATTCTTCTTATCTATTACTCTTTTTTCATACTCAGTGTCTTTGTCTTTATGGGGTTTGTACTTTGCTTTTCCCCATCCTTTACTGCCATTATATAATCAATCTAATAACTTCTTAGAGAAAGTTAAAAATTCCTGCATAGCCACACGTGAACACAAAGTCACTGATTTTTAGCAAACCTATAAGATAGTCAGACATCCATTCAATTTCTTTTTTTTAAGATTTTATTTATTTATTTGACAGAGAGAGATGACAAGCAGGCAGAGAGGCAGGCAGAGAGAGAGAGGAGGAAGCAGTCTCCCTGCTGAGCAGAGAGCCTGATTTGGGGCTCGGTCCCAGGACCCTGGGATCATGACCTGAGCCGAAGGCAGCAGCTTAACCCACTGAGCCACCCAGGCGTCCCTCCATTCAATTTCTTAACTGAGTCCCAAATGCATCCTGACTTCTAACCTAAACCTAAGCTCTACTTCTTACACCTTGTTATATGACCAAATTCTTTCAGTTCAGTATTTTGTAACATTTAAATATTAATCAATTGATGCTTTGTTTGTGTATTTCTATGAAAATAATTTGAATACTGTAGATTTATTGTTATATTTATAGGTTTATAATCAAAGTTTCATCAGTTGAAGTTTTTGGAAATTTCAGATATAATGATTAACCTAAAATGATACTGCCTCAAATCCCTCTGATATCAAGGCCCAACACCTGATTATAGCCAAACCTGTGGTGGATAGTTCCATGGGAAATTGCAGTTACTTAACACTGATAGCATCTCATGTTCTCTCTCTCATTTTAGAATGTCTCCAACACAACCTGAAAGTGTAGGAGAGTTAATGTCCTCTGAGGACAGCTCTCAGTGAAGTGGAAATAAGAACCATAGGTAAAATTGTCAGTTTTCAGGTCTTCATGAGGACAACTTAAAGAAGTTTCTCAGGACCTTTCAGTAAAAGCAAGCCTTCATTTTCTATCCACAACAATTATATCAACAATGTACCTCTTTGACAAAGTTGCTTCTTCACTGTATCACTTTCCCATTCTTTTCTACCTTGGATAATCTCCCAGATAAACTAACAGTACTCAAATCCTTTGTCCTACTCTTTGCTCTCAGGATAAATGGAGCCAAAAGACTTAGATTAATATCAGTTCTGAATGGGATCTTAGAGCTATTTCTGTCCAGATTTTCATAAACATAGGGACCTTTGAATTATCAGGCTATAAATAAGTTCTAAATGGAGGGGGCAAAAGCAAAAAGTAGAAATTTTTATGTTTGATTTTTAATCATGATTAATTGACTTTATTGATTATTAAAAATACTAACATTATAAAAGTGTGGATCTTTGTAAAACAATGTCATATTGTAAGAAAGAAGTTGCATAGTCCTTTTGAGAATATGAAACCAAGTGTTCAGGTGCCATCTAATTTCTTGTTTAATCCAGAACTTTGGTGTGCATCATCTTGAGGAATAGGATTTTGAAGTCCAGACAGACTTAGAGAAAACGGATCCAAATGTGTGTGTTTATATTTCTGCTTTTGTTGTAAAAATCAAAGTGTGATTGCTGGTTTAAAATGGTAAAACTAATAATGTTCATGGACTCGATTATAAATTTTCTAATTGTATGGGAAGAATCCAATAAACATAGAATTAATTGATTTGCAAATCCTCAAAGAGCTACAGGATCAGGTAGTGGTATGTTCTGATTCAACAGCATCATAATGCAGCATTTTATATGTGTGGCTAATGGATATTTTCATGAATGTTTGCTAGCTAGTCAGCCAATACAGAGAAATATTAGGTAGCGTAATTACTCACAGTTGTGTTTAATAAAATGAGAGAAAATTATCAAATGACACTAATAATAATAATCCTATAGCAGGCTAAATATTCAATGATAATTACAAGTATTAATCTAGCTTTCTTCCCTGATTATGACTCTTCTCTCCTTTATCATAATGGGAGTAGCAGATTGTCTGCAATGAATTGTGAAAACCCAGCAGTGACTTTGGCAGTGAAGGCCTCCTATCAATTTTGATAGGTAAAAGGATTCTGGTTGGTCTTGAGCAAATGTGTCAATTTTTTTATTCTGTGTGTGTCATAAAAGAAAGAAGCAATAGTAAATTCTTGCTGTTATTCCATAGAGCCAATAAAATCATACTGCCAACAAGAGGCTGTTGACACCATAGGTGTAGTTAACTGTCTTGAAATACTACGCCTGGAAATAAAATCCTAATATTTCACATAACCTCTTTTTTTAAAAGAAACAAAACAAAACAAAACAACTATACTGCTTACATTTAGGGCCCTGCTGTTGTGTAACTATTTTTGAACATGTCTTCTGTAAGTGTATATATATATATATATATATATATATATATACATATGTTTCTGTGCAATAAATTCATTTAGAGATAAATTTGGATTGCAAATTATTTTGGGGGAAGCGTGGTATTTGTGGCTAGTCTTACAAGTAAAAAGGACTAAAAGAAAAAAGAAAAACATTTTTTATTACAGCATATTTACATCTGTCCAAAGTACTTATCTACTATAATACTGACTAATGTATAATACTGTACACAAAGAAAGAAGTTAAATGAGTTATAATTCAGTCAATGTATAGCTGGCCATTTTAAAACTTACCACTGAATCTTTCTGGTATGAAATGTGATATCTGGCAATCTGGTCCAGTTCATTACATCAGGTCATTTGTATGTTCTTATTACCATTTTGATAGCATAGCACATTTTATAACCCAGACATTTTACAATGGAACTATGATGCATGTATTTTCAAAAGTATAGACATACATGAAGCTATGAGGTCAAAACAGATGAATGTCCGTAGTACCATATAGACTCAACAAATAAAAGTGTCCAAGGGTCTGAGTGTGACTTATGAATATTGTATAAGATTAGGCCAACATGTGGTTTTGATATAAATAATCTGTTCTTAAATTAGAATTACAATCGTTGAGTACAGTGTTGAAAATGGCAGATAGATTTTAGCTATCTTTGCTCACTAGGGAAAATGGAAAAATGTTTAGTTTGGTCAGATTTTCACTTAACTTCTGAAAAATCTTACGTTTGAGAGAACCCTTCTGAAATAAGAATCCTTAAAGACATAACCCCTTTGGCACAAGTTTTCAAGAAACTTGTTTGATGTTGTAGACAATTCTATGGCACACGTACTGTTCTAGATGTTTCATGCCAATAATATGTAAGCCATACCAAGGCTACATATACATATAGAGATGTTCCTCAGCTTACAAGGGGGCTATGTCAGAGAAACACATAAAAAATTGAAAATGCATTTAATACCCTAAACTATCAAATATCATAGCTTACCTTAAGCTTATTTAAACATACTCAGAACACTTACATTTGCCTGCATTTGGGCAAAATCATCTTAAGCAAAAGCCTATTTTATAACAAAGTATCAAATATCACATGCAATTTATTAAATATTACACAAAAAAATGAAGAATCTATATATTCTATATATATATTCTATATATAGAATGCTTGTAAGAATATCAGGTGTTCACCTTTGTAATCTTCTAGCTGACTGGAAGCTGTGGCTCACTGCCGCTGCCCAGAATCACAAGATGGCACCATATAGAACAAGAGTTTCAGGTGGTAGGTGTTGTAAGTTTTACCCAAACTGACATTGGTCAAACTCGTTTTTGTCATCATATATGTCAAGTAGTTTTCTCAGGTTTATTTTTAGAATATCCTTGTATAATGAATATTTACACTGATATCTAGTATAAAAATCTTGCAATTTATTTTAGAAACATTAAGATATTGAAAATCAATCTATTTCTTTAATGCATTGAAGACATTTTTGGCTTGTTTCCAGTACTTTCTTACTGGTTAAAAAGTGAATTTGAAGTAGTCTGGATTTCATTATTATATGGCACTTTCCCTTTGATGAATACAAAGACGATATTCTATATTAGCTATCTGAGAAGAATTTATTTTTTTAATTTTATTTATTTGTAAGAGAGAGAGTGAGAGAGAGCACAAGCAGGGGGAGCAGCAGGATGAGGGAGAAGCAAACTCCCGGCTAAGCAGGGAATCTGTTGCAGAACTGAGTCCCAGGACCCTAAGATCATGACCTGAGCTAAAGGCTCAGGCGTTTAACTGACTGAGCCACCCAGGTGTCCCAATCTGAGAAGAGTTCTGTATGCTGGGGCGCCTGGGTGGCTCAGTGGGTTAAAGCCTCTGCCTTCGGCTCAGGTCATGATCCCAGGGTCCTGGGATCGAGCCCCGCATCAGGCTCTCTGCTCGGCAGGGAGCCTGCTTCCTCCTCTCTCTCTCTGCCTGCCTCTCTGCCTACTTGTGATCTCTGTCTGTCAAATAAATAAATAAAATCTTTAAAAAAAAAAAAAAGAGTTCTGTATGCTATTCCTCTTAATATGCAGTTTAAAGTCTAGGTAATTAACTTAATATTTTAGTGGCTATTGCATAGATAGCACTATGTTCCAGGCAGAGAGTAAGAAAGAAATATTAAATCAACCATATTCTATGCATTCTAAATGAAAATAATTAATCAATCATAATAAATCCTTCTATTTATGGAATATCAACTTATAAGCTTTCCTCCATATGAACAATGCCAAATACCAGAATAAAGGGTCATCTAATCCAAATAAAGGATAGAATTAAAGAATTCTGGTAAGCCATTTAATTTTCAAAAATGGTGTTCTATTGTTGCTGAGTTGTGGTTTTCAGTTACATAATATCTGATAAGTGTAGAAGTAACATGAGTGTTACGTGAGATGAGAAATGGTATATAATTAAGATATTTTTAAAAGTACAGATAAATACAAATTTGTAAACATAGCATTATGGAGGAGTAAAAATAAATGATAGCTACACACTCTAAAGTGAATAAAACTTGGAAAGCTAATAGAGAAGTAAAACAAGGACAGTGCAAAAAGTATGGTACATTTTTATGAAGTTCAAACAAATTCTGTGAAACCATAGATGGACTTAAAGATACTATTATGTATCAAATATTGTAAAAATTAAGCAAGGAAATAGCAAACATAAAACAACCAAAGCATA
Organism: Mustela nivalis; assembly: GCF_964662115.1. NCBI lineage: Eukaryota > Metazoa > Chordata > Mammalia > Carnivora > Mustelidae > Mustela > Mustela nivalis. The sequence continues at coordinate 70,073 of NW_028135814.1, forward strand.
CAAACTTGGGTAGATACAAGAGGTGTGATCATGTTCTACTTCATAAAGAGATGAGTTAATAGATAAATATAAGTAACTAGACTTTTTAGAAGTTAATAAAACGTTGCCTGTTATTTCTTAGTAATATAAAATATATGGTTTTCTAACAAAAACGTTTATCTTAAAAATATTTAAAAATAAATTTCAGGCTACTCCTAAGGTTATATTTACTTTTCCACTGTAGGAAAAGCTGGTTGTTGTAGTTGTATTTGTTTGTTTGTTTTAGTCTCCTCCTGGTTTTTATTATTATAATGTGGAATGAGGAATGTTAGATTGAAAAGTGAATTATTTTATAGACAAAAATCATTACTTGATTCACCTCCTGGTACAGCAGATGGAACTCCTGAAAATATGCCCTTTTGCCTTATGGAAGAGTAACAGTTTTGCTTACTTCTGAAACATACTTGGTGGAGTCCCTAAATAGTGACACCATAGTAAACATTTTGAATATTTGCAATTAATTTTTATAGTCATAGGGCTCCAAAAGCCACTGCAGGTATCTTAGCAGGTATTTCAATAAGGCTAAAATTTGCCTGACTGTTTAAAAATATTAGCAAGGCACAAAACATGGCAAAAGTATTGTCCTCAGATATTATTTTTTTCCATATGCTCCTGATTCCAGACATGAGAAGTTATTTTTCAAATATTTATTATAAAAGTTTTTATTTATTTATTTGACAGAGATCACAATTAGGCAGAGTCAGACAGAGAGAGAGAGGAGGAAGCAGGCTCCCTGCTGAGCTGAGAGCCCGATGTGGGCCTCGATCCAAGGATCCTGGAATCATGACCTGAGCCGAAGGCAGATGCTTTAACCTACTGAGCCACCCAGGCTCCCCCATGACAAGTTATTTTGATAGATGTATATACAGTGTATTTTCCAGTTATAAGAAAAATGGTTCTGCTATTTTTAACCTTTTTTTAAAATTAAATAATTTTTTTCATTGAAATTTTATTTTTTAATGTTTTACTTTTCTTTTCTTTTTTTTAAAGATTTTATTTATTTATTTGAGAGACAGAGATCACAAGTAGGCAGAGAGGCAGGCAGTGAGAGAGAGAGAGGGGGGGGGAAGCAGGCTCCCTGCGGAGCAGAGAGCCCGATGCGGGGCTCAATCCAAGGACCCTGAGATCATGACCCGAGCTGAAGGCAGCAGCCCAACCCACTGCGCCACCCAGGCGCCCCAATGTTTTACTTTTCAATATACTACTTAGAATATAAAACCTATTCCATTTTGTAAGATGTTTACCATTTAAAAAATGGTAATTTTCTCATTGTGTCTTCCCCTCACATTGCTTTATTTTGAATAAAAAATTTCACAATAAACATAACTGATGCTTTCCTTCTGATGGTCCCTCTGTTGGTCATATTGTATATGAGCCATGACAATTAGTTTTACAAAATTTATTGATGTTTGTTGATATGTTTTATCATAACTAATTTTCCCTCCCTTATCTAGATTCCCCAGCTTTCAGACAGGTGGACACTTCAATAAACCATACCCAAGGGATGTATCAAGTACTTCTTAGACATTCTCTCAGATCCTTGAGGTCTCATTTTGCCTAGGGATTTGCAATAGGTTCTGCCAGAGGCACCACTGTGACAACTGATGTCCATGGTCTATCTCCTGCTAAGCTCAAGAGGTCACTGGTTTCCAAGTTTATCTATACAATTAATGCATTCCAGCAAGTTCTTTTTTTTAATATTAACAAACTTATTTTAAAGTTTATATGGAGAGGCAAAGACTCACAATAGTCAACATAGTGTTGAAGGAGAACAAAGACTGAGGACTGACTTCAAAGTTTACCATAACGATGGGGCGCCTGGGTGGCTCAGTGGGTTAAGCCTCTGCCTTCGGCTCAGGTCATGATTCCAGGGGCCAGGGATCGAGTCCCACATTGGGTTCTCTGCTCAGCAGGGAGCCTGCTTTTCCTCATCTCTCTCTCTGGCTGTCTCTCTGCCCATTTGTGATCTCTCTCTCTCTCAAATAAATAAATAAAATCTTAAAAAAAGTTTACCATAACGATAATTGTAAGCATGATATTGTAATACCACAGAAAGACTAGATTAAAGCAACAGAATATATATTATCAATTATATTTTATATTTAATAGAAAAGCAAAAGCAATACAAGAGAGCAAAATACAATCTTTGAAACAAATGGTTCTGTAGCAATGGTGAAGCTAAATCTAAAAATATAAAATACATGCAAACAATGGAATATTATTTAATGCTAGAGAAATGAATTACCAAGCTATGAAAACATATGGATATAAATATTTAATAAATATTTGACTTTAGGCTTCTACCAGTCTATCAATAGTATTAGTATATTTTAACAGGGAATGCTCAGCATTCATGAATTTACCTAATAAAACATTTTGGGTTCAATATTTTAAATACTTCAACCTCTATGATTATATTCCTAATAATTTTGAATTGGGGTAAATAAACCTTAATTTCTTGTAACTTGTTTCTTATTTCAAGAGAGCTCAATGGAATTTTAGAAAATAAAAATTTACAAAAAAAAAGTTTAGTTTACTATTGCCAAATAATTTAAAACTTTATCTTATATTCAAATACATATATTTTTCTAAATTGATTTATATGCTACTAAAACCAAAAACTTTTAGTTATACTAGATTTCATATCATGCAATCAATTCCAGAAATGCATCTGGCAATGATTTGTCTTAAATAGAGTTAAGATGGGTGTTATTACAATGCAAGATGGAAACAAAGATAGTATAACAATTGGTGTTACATAACTTTTCCGTTTTGATCAAGTTACTAATCTACAAAAGGCTTTTATCAGTGACAGACTTGGGAATTTACAAAACTTTTAAACTAGCATGTGCGACTCATTCCTAGAAAACAACACAATCAATAACACTTTATTTAGATTAAATCATGACTATTTCTCCATTTGAATAAAAAAGGTAGCAACCCCAATAAGTTTATTGAACATGAAAAGTTGAAATGCTATAATGCTCCTAAGGAATTAAATGATCCAGTCAAGAATTACAAAAAAAGGATATAAATTACCAAAGTGTTTGTATAATTGTAATGTACAACTGCCCATTATCGTTCCATAGTGTAGGCTTGTACAAGAACTCTATAAAAGAACTCCACTTCTAAACTGTGGAAAATATGTTCCCTTTCCCCCTATATACAACTATTAAGCCATTCATTTAGCTTTTAAAATATCCACTTAATACAGGCTTTTTACACATTTGAACAGGCAGCAGGGCTCTATTCTTATCGCTTACATCTGAAGGATAGACTTCTAGCGTAAGAGGTAAAGCCCATAAAGGAGCCCAATAATAACAACAAAATACAGTTTAGTGAGCCCTTACAATCTGCCAGCTACCTTTCTGAGAATACTTCAGTTAATAAAACATATAAAATACCTGACCACAAAGAGCTCACATTCTTTTGAAATATAATAGTGAAATAAACCAATAATAGAGGGGCACCTGGGTGGCTCAGTCCATTGAGTGACTGCCTTTGGCTTGGGTCATGATCTCAGGGTCCTGGGATGTAACTCCCCAGCAGGCTTTCTAGGCAGTGGGGTGTTTTCTTCTTCCTCTGCGCACCCTCCCAATTCTCTCTCTCTCTGTCTCAAATAAGAAAATAAACCAGTAATAGAATAATAATTGATGGTTGATGGTGATAAGTGATACAAAGAAATACAAGAAAGGTAAAAGCCATTGGGGAATGCTGGGATGAAAGTTAATTTTATTTTGTTTTGGGTGGTTATATCTCATTTATGAGATGTTATTTGCACAAACACCCAGGAAGTGAAGGAGAGTGTTATACAAATATTAAAGGAAAAGATTGCTCTAGGCAGAGCAAGTAAGTATATAGACTTTGTGTGAACAGCTTGTCTGTTACTTTTGAGGAAAAGCAAGGAGGCCAATAAGGAGTTCATAGTGGTGGAGAGAGGAAGAACTTATTGATGTATGACCTTCTAGTACATTGAAACGCCTTCAGTTTTTATTTAATATGAAAGCGGAAGATACCAAAAGTCTTTCAACAGCAGAATAAAATCATATGACTTGATTTTTAGGTTAAATTGCTGTACCAAAATAAATTTGCATGGAGAAAGGAGTGCAGTATGTGTGGAAGTGGGGTTATCAATCAAGTCAATAATTCAGGAACATATGATGGTGTTTTTAGCATGCTGGGTGGTAATAGAAGTGGTGAGGTATGGTTTTCATTGTGTATATATTTTGATGGTGAATCTTCTGGTGAACAGGATGGGGTATGTGCAGGACAGACATCAACATTTATTTTACCTGCACAAACAGAAGGGTGGAGTCTTCATTCCCTGATATGGAGAGAACTCTGAGTTCAAATGTTCTTTCTCATTAAATGGCATAGTGATGATGAGGATTTAGTCAGACAGTGAAAGAGAGCAGTAAACATAGTGTTAAGCGGTAAGACATTATAATACATTTGAACATCAAAAAACGTTGTGTTGGATCATCTGTTTATGTGAGTAAATAAATAAATAAAGCTTCCTGGGGTTCTGATAGAGGTAAAGAAGACTGTATATGATGCAAAGGGGCACGTGCACCAAATGTTTATAGCAGTAATATCCACAATAGCCAAACTATGGAAAGAACCAGGATGTCCATCAACAAATGAATGATATTTGTATATATATATATATATATATATATATATATATATATATATATACAATGGAATACTATTCAGCCATCAAAAGAAATGAAATCTTGCCATTTGCGTTGACATGGATGGAACTGGAGGGTATTATGCTTAGCAAAATAAGTCAACCAGAGAAAGGCACTATCATATGATCTCCCTGATATGAGGAAATGGAGGTGCAATGTGGGGGGTTTGGGGAACAGGAAAAGAGTAAATGAAACAAGATGGGATCGGGAGGGAGACAAACCATAAGAGACTCTTAATCTCACAAAACAAACTGAGAGTTGCCGGGGGGGTGGGGAGGTTAGGGAGAGGGTGGTGGGGTTATGAACATTGGGGAGGGTATGTGCTGTGGTGAGTGCTGTGAAGTGTGTAAACCTGGTGATTCACAGACCTGTCCCCCTGGGGCTAATAATACATTATATGTTAATTAAGAAGAAGAAGAAGAAGAAGAAGAAGAAGGAGACTACTATAAATCAAATGCTATGGTTTTCAGCATAGAGTGTGTAATCAGGCATATTTTATTAAAGTAACCAAGTAAAATGATGGTCGAAAATTGGAATAACAGAAAACATAAAAATCAGAGATTTTAAAAAGAGATATGGGACAGTGTAGAGAATATAGTCAATGATATTATAATAGTGTTATATGGTGACAGATGGTGGCTATATTTGTAGTGATCATAGAATAATGTATGGAGATATTGAAAACCTGAAACCAATGTAACACTGAATATCAACTACGCTCAAATAAAAAAATAGTAAAAAGAAAACATTTTAATTTAAAAAGATAAAAAGAGGGACAAGAATTTGAAAAGTGAATTTCAAAAAGAGTAAAGATGAGGCTAAGACATACTCTGAACCTTGAGGAAAACACCATTTTGAAAATTCTTCCCATTTTGAGAAAACTCAAATGAATCAATACCATAAAAGAACCCATTTTAACTGAGAGATGTAATGAATGCTCAAGAAATAATTTTATGACAGGATAATTCTTCCCTATGAAACAGCATACAGAAACCCGGGGAAACACCTGGAAGCCAAATAAACTATACTGAAAATAAGAATTAGGAAAAAGATGAATGATGAAAGATAAGAAAATTAGACCTGCGACAGAGACCTAGTGAAGAGAATTTTTAGCTTGTGGTTTAATGTTTTTGAGGATAATCTAGAGTTCATAACTGCCTTGAGGCAGGCTGGTTGTAGGCAGTTTAGGCATACCCCTAAGAGAAGCCTACTTTGGGCAGGTGGTGTTGAAGGAGGCCATTGGGCTGGACAAAGACAAATCCAACCATTTGACTAAAGTGTCTGTGAAGATGTTGAAGTCAGATGCAACAGAGAAAGACCTGTCAAACCTAATCTCAGAAATGGAGATGATGAAGATGATTGGACAGCACAAGGACACCATCAACCTGCTGGGTCCTGCACACAGGATGGTCCTTCATACACTATCATGGAATATGCCTCCAAAGACAACATACAGTAGTACCTCCAGGCCCAGAGGCCTCCTGACTTGGAGTACTGTTACAATATCAGCCACAATGCAGCAGAGCAACTCTCCTCCAAGGACCTGGTATCCGGTGCCTACCAGGTAGCCTGAGGCATGGAGTACCTTGCCTCCAAGAAGTGCATACACCAAGACCTGGCCACCAGGGAAGTGCTGGTGACAAAGGACAACATGATGAAGATCTCAGACTTAGGCCTTGCCAGAGATATCACCACATCAGTTACTATAAAATGAGAACCAACAGTGGACTGCCTGTGAAGTGGATGGTCCCTAAGGCCATGTTTGACCAGATCTACATCCACCAGAGTGACTTCTGGTCTTTTGGGGTGATCCTGTGCAAAATTTTCACTCTGGAAGCCTCCCATATCCTGGAGTGCCTGTGGAGGTGGTTTTCAAGCTGCTGAAGGAGTCATTTGATGGATAAGCCAATAAGTGCACCAGAGAGTTAGACACAATAATGAGGGGTGGCTGGCATGTGGTACCTTCAAGCTGCTGGTAGAAGACATGGATCATACTGTGGCCTTGACCTCCAACCAGGAGTACCCGGACCTGTCCTTGGCCCTGGAACAATACTGTCTATGCTTTCCCAACACCCAAAGCTCCACCTGCTCCTCAGAGAAGAATTCCACCTTCTCTCATGTGCCGTTGCCCAGGGAGGCCTATCTGCCGTGACACCCAGCCCAGCTTGCCAATGGTGGACTCAAATGACTAGTATCCCTATTACTCCTGTCCAGATTCCGTCATAAGCTGTAACCCTTACCCCCCACCCTCCCTGCAAGACTCACTGCCTTCTCCTTTGTCCCTTTCCTACTGGCAGGAGCCAGCTGCCTACCTGAGGCCTTCACCCCTTGAAGTTCACCTCTCTTCCCCTTCCTCTTCCTCCTCCTTACAACCTGCTCATGAAAGAAAGGAACAGAGAGGCAGGTACTTGCTCGTGGCTACTTCCTTCCCTCCCATATGTTGGACCAAGACCCCTCCCTGTCATCTGGTACTGCCTGGACGTCGAGGGAGTTGGAGATGAGGCATGCCAGTGAAAGCTGTCGGAGCTTTCCTGTTTTGGTTTTGTCTGCTTAGCATAACATGTAAGACTGAGTTCTGGTGGCAGGGACCTAGTCCTTGGGGCTATAGCACTAGCGAGGGGAGGTCAACTGCTCTGGGCCTTGGCTAAGAGCAAGCCCTGCTCCAGAGATATGGTGCCAAGGGCTTATTAATTTTGATACTAATTTGCTTTGCTGACCAAATACCTGGTATCCAAAGATGGGAAGGCAAAGACTGGAAGCAGTGTTGTGACCATGGGGTCCAGCCCCAAACTATGAAGAAGACACAAAGTGTATAAATCTGAGTAAGTATATATTTACACACCTTTTTAAATAGGTTGTTATCAAAGATTTAATCAATGGGTAATATGCTCCTCGTGGCTGGGAAGCATCTGTTGCCATATATTAAAAACAAAGAAAAGAGGTGTCTGGGTGGCTTCCTCCAAGAAGTGTCCCTTCTTTTCAGGTCATGATCCCAGGGTCCTGGGATGGAGCCCCACATCAGGCTCTCTGCTCAGTGGGAAACCTGCTTCTCCTTTTCCCTCTGCCCTGCTTATAGTTCCTCTTCCTGTCTCTCTGTCTGTCAAATAAATAAAATATTTAAAAAAAAAACAAGAAAGAAACAAAATGTTTTTAAAAGGTCTTTTTTTTTTTTTAAATTTTCTAGGGGTGCCTGGATGACTTAGTTGTTTAAGCAGATGTTTGCCTTTGGCTGAGGTCATGATTGCAGTGTACAGGGATCCAGCCCTGCATGGGACTACTTGCACCCCAAGGAGCATGCTTCTTCCTCTCCCTTTGCACATGATTCCCCCTGTTTGTGTGCTTCTCACTCTCTCTCTCTCTCTCTTTCTTGCTTTCAATAAATAAAATAAAATTTTTTACTAAATAAATAAATAAATAAATAAATTTCTAAGCCTACTTTCAGTTTAGGTCCCTTAACAAATATTGCTACTGATTCATTTAAAAAAAAAAAAGATAATTTAGAAAGATGCTTCCAGAGTTAAAAAGCTTTTTTGTTTCTTTGTCGGGATTCAATATAGAAGTGCTTTAAAAAGTAAAAGAAAAAATATGCTATATTAACTCTAATCACACTATAACTTTGGTGGTTATATCAAGATAATGAAAAGTGATTTTAAAGCAAATTTCATTATCAGACATAAAGATCAAGTCAAAATTACAGAAGAGTAAAAGGATGAATTCATCAGGGAGTATAATAATTCTTGACTTTTAATACGTAACAACAGATTTGGGGATATATAGGGAAAAACGAAGAACAAAAATAATAACTTCTACCTTGGACGACAAATGGAAAATAATTTCAACACCCTTATTTTAAGATTACATAGACAAATGGTCATCACATTGGTAAGATATGTAAGACTTCAACAAAATGATCAACTAACTGGATATGCATGATATTACATTACAGTAACTGAACTAACTGAGGTCAGTCTTTGGTGAATCACAGAAACAGGTGGAGTTGTCAAACAAAGGAATCTTTGTTTACAACATACAAGGAGATCTCAGGGAATAAGTTCCAAAGCCTTGACTGTTTGAACAGGAGAGAGATTTTTATTTAGTATTTAAGATGAATACTCAGAAGGGAGAGTTTTATTATCGCGTGTATGGTTGGTCATAAGGTTGTGGATGCATGCACATCCACATATGTATTTGTGCAATATGTATTGCATGTTCACCTGAATGAAGCTTGTATTCCACCGAGGGCAGAAACTTCAACGTTAGAATAAAGCAGAGGTAACTGTTGGACAAGGCAAAGGGACTCTGCAGGCTTCAAGAGCAGATATAAACTAGATGGGGTCTTGGGCTCATTTTCTGGGACAAGGAATGCAAGGCCTTGATTGCTTTTGAAATAGCACTAGGGGTTTGCCACTGATTTATTGTCTCAATAGCTTAGGCTATTTCCTGGTCTGGTGGTGACTGTTAGCTTTCCCATTGCCTTGTTCCCTCAAAATCCTTAATGAGTGAGGTTTTTGCATTTCTTTGTAAGAACCTCCCAGGAAGTTTTGGAAGAAGTGTGCTTGGGAGAGTACACAGGTGGGGTATAGATCATTGAAAATAGCTGGGGACAAAAAATGACTTTTCTTATGTCAGGAAAACTATATCTCTTCTTTAATTTTCTGGGAACTTCTAACTCTTTCTTCTGATGTTACCAGCAGGCAACTGAGATATTACTGATTGTTCTCTTGAACCTAAGGAAAAGGAAATGTAGAAAGCAAAAGACAAAACTTTAAAATCTATCCTGCAACTCATCAATTCACTGCAGCCACCTCTCTGTCTTTCCCTTTCTCTTTTTCTTTCTCTTTCTCTCTCACTTTCTTTTTGTTGGCATATATCATGATACAACCACTTTGGAAAATCGTTTCAAAATTTTTTTAAATGAAAAATATGTTGCAGTTACACAAATAGCCATTTTGTTCTAGGCATTTCACCAAGAGAAACAAACCCTATGTTCATACAAGGACTTGTTTATGAATTTCATATCAGCTTTATTTTTAAAAATTGAAAACAGTGGAAATGTTCATCAATGTCCATCAATAGAGCAAAGACAATTGGAGATTCTCAAAGTAATGATGCTGAGAAAAGAAAAGCCAGGCAATGAATAGTATATACTGTGTGATTCCATGACTACAAAAAATCTAGAAAATACAAATTTATATAAAGTCACAGTCATCAAATATATGGTGTGATTTTAGTGCCTTCTTCTGTGCTCCCATAGCTTCCTACACTTGTATCTCCGAGCATTTGTTACACCATGTGAAAATATGAACTCTTTCTCTTTATTCTGTCTTACTAGAATAAGAATCCTTGAAATTTTATGGACATTTGAACTCTCAGTTATTAGCAGAAATTCTATCACACAGTAAGTTTCCAAATATAAAAGCCAGAGTTTTACAATGACTTCTAAGCTTTTACATGATCTAGCCACTCATTTAACCTCTGTGACCTCTTTCCCTGCTACTCTTCAGTCACTCACAGTGGCCTCCTTGCTATTCCTCAGATATGCCAGGCATGATCCAACCTTATGGCCTTCATGATAGCCAATTCCTTTGTCTGGAGTGACCTTATTGCTGATAGTTCTGCGCAAATTCATCACCTTTCCATACCTTGGTTCAATTGTCAGCTTCATTGTAACTACCCTGATCTTCCTAATAAAAATTTTAACCCCCCATCCCCTGCCTAGCAACCTTGATTTTTCTTACCCTGATCGAATTTTTCTTTTTCCCCATTGTACTCATCCTTTTTGAATGCACTATGCCATTTTTATTAAGGTTCATAGCTTTTAATTGCCTCACCCATTAAAATAAAAGTTCTACAAAGCCAAGTATTTCATTTACCAGTGTAGTCTGAAGTAATATCTGCCATATAATAGTTCAGTAGACAACTGGTAAATTTCAAAATGAATTAATGTTGAGAGTATACTGAATTTCATAAGTCATTTCAATATTTTTTTCCATAAAATAAACTATGTAAAACATACCTTAAATTTACTTTCATCATATTTTATAGCATATAATGGACAACATACATAAGCCTTAAAGAAACAATCCTATAATTAACCATTTCATACCTACTTAAAAACTGCATAATACCACACTCTTAGATCCTCTTTGAATGCTCTAAAATAACCCTTCAAAGGAAATACATTTTTAAAAATTACAGATTTTTTGGCAAATAATGTAATAAAACAAAAGTTTTATTCATCTATGTAGATCAAAATAAATGTTTTTAATAAGCATGAAATTATAACTCTGAATGTGCTAAAATGAAACCACCTGCTAAGGGTGAGAGAACAAAAATAAACATCCTTTTTCCAAATAAGAGGAATTTATTACCTTTGAATCAAAGCATGTGGATTTGTTTTAACTGGCAATAAAGCAATATGGAGACACAAACCATAGAAAGTCATATTTTAGATTTCCAAAAGACTTCGAAGTGAAGAGTATACATTTTTTAATTGCTACATAATGCTACATAATGACAAGATGACAGGTTGTGACAAATAGCATTTTAAAAGCTCTACTCATAATCGAACGGAAGGTGTCATTTCCCATAATTTTATATATGTCTTTAATTTACTATATCTGGATACAACATATTACCAAACAGATGTTCATCAAAGACTAAATCATTTTTAATGGGATATAATAATTTGAACCTACATCTATTAATCATTTTTTTCGATCTAACATTTATAGTCTCACTAAACATTTTATCAGTTGTTGAAAAATTCAAAATAAATAGGATAAAAAGTCGTGTTTGGAAAAGTAGATTTCTTTTCAAATTGGCATTTAAATGAAAATATTTGCTGATATTTTTAAAACTTTAAATGTAATTTTATATATATCTCACCTATCATATGATATAAAATTTTTGGAGAAAATATGACATATTTTTTGATCTTGGTTGAAGGTATTAATAAAGAGCAACTGTTTGTATTTTTTGTATTGTGATATCTTAGTTAATAAACATGAATAACTGGTATAAAATATGTTTTTTTTTAAATTTTATTTATTTACTTGACAGAGATCATAGGAAAGCAGAGAGGCAGCCAGAGAGAGAGGAATGGAAGCATGCTCCCAGCTGAGAAGAGAGCCCACTGTGGGACTCAATCTCAGGAACCTGGAATCATGACCTGAGCCGAAGGCAGAGATTTTAACCCACTGAGCCACCCAGGCGCCCTAAAATATGTTTTTTTTTAATATAGAAGTATAGTTCTTGCCAAAATATGGAACTAGCTGGAACTGAATGCCTCCTTCAAAGTCAGCTCTGGAGAATTATGCAAGTGTAATATGGAACTATTTCAGATATTAACCAAAAACAAAGAAATGATGATAAACTCTTTAAAAGACTCAAAGTTGCCCTTGACTGGTATGTTTCAAGCTCTATTCCTGGTTTCAAGACAGGTTTTAACAGGCCTGTCACTGTAGAAATCCGCTGGATGTTTAGAGGCTATCAGAACTGTACAAAAACCTTGAAGGGGTAAAGACTTGAAAATTCTTTAGAGAGATTAGCTCCCTAAGGCATTATTCCTCCACACATTTTCCTCCAATCAATTAAGACTGATGGATGAGGGGCACCTGAGTGGCTCTCTCATCACGTGGGTGGTGGGTTAAGCCTCTGCCTTCATCTCAAGTCATGGTCTCTGGGTCCTGGGATCCAGCCCCACATCGGGCTCTGCTCAAAAGGAAGCCTGCTTCCCTCCCTGCTTGCCTGCCTCTCTGCTTACTTGTGATCTCTCTCTCACTCTCTTTCTCTCTCTGTGTGTCCAATAAATAAATAAAATCTTTAAAAAAAGGCTGATGGATGATAAATTATGAAAACTGCTCCCTCCAAATGATGCCTTTTCATAAGGATTTAAGAATTTAAAATTGTAAGAATTTAAAATTGAATCTTGATCGCAGGATTTATCTTATAGAATAACATCAAGTGAAGGCAGTTATTATTCTGATGTATTTGTGATTCTGAATTCTTGGCCTCAATAGTAAATTTATTTTTAAATTCTCCCATGGAGTGGTGATTGGCCTTCAGTCTTTCATTGATGTACAACATTGGGTCAAATGAGATGTGTGTGCCCAGAACTATATATAAACTTCTTTGTATTTCACTGGAGATGGCATTTCTGAGTTTTGTTCAATTGAATTTGGACAGATGTTTTATTAGTCACTTCTAGAGTTGGCCCTGGAGAATATCTTCCTTTTTTTCTCTTCCCAATTCTCTGAAAAACCCTGATTAATTCACATTATCACAGTGATATCACAATTCAAGTTTTACCAAACACTATAGCTGCAAAATAGAAGGAAGCTACTCAGAATGGAATACTATTGTGAATGATTGAGAAAGAAAACATTATTATAATTAAGCTACCAGGTTTCAATGTATTTTATTGTTGCTTAGAAAATCCTAGCATACCCAGACTTTACAGAGATTTGATGATCCTAAGAGGAGCTGAACTCATAGACCAAAATAACTATGCACATAAAAAGTACAATTACTTACCAAAAAAGATGATGTGGTTAACTTTATATGGCAATCCAAGTGTTATTGGAACAGGAATTAAAAAAATAGCTTAGGGGCACCTAGGTGGCGCAGTGGATTAAGCCACTGCCTTCAGCTCAGGTCATGATCTCAGGGTCCTGAGATCAAGTCCCGCATCAGGCTCTCTGCTCAGCAGGTAGCCTGCTTCCCTTCCTCTCTCTCTGCCCGCCTCTCTGCCTACTTGTGATCTCTCACTGTCAAATAAATAAATAAAATATTTTTAAAAATAGCTTAAAAGTATATGATAAAATAATGATATACATATACAAGGAAAAGAAAGATACTATACTGTGAATATAAATTAAGTGAAAATTGTAGAAATAAAGAATACAATAAATGGAGACTAAGATGAATATAGCTGTAAAATAAATAAATGAGTTGGGAAAAACAAACAAACAAATTAATGACTTCTTCCCAAATATAGCAGAAGAGAAAAAAAAATAAAGAAAATATTTAAATAAGTACTGAGATAAATTTTGGAGAATTAAAGAAAGATAAAAGATACCAGACTTAAAATGATGCCAAACATGAGATATCAGAAACAAAACAAAACAAAAACTACACACACTAAAAACCACTCATATACATTATGGTGAGTTTTAAGAATATCAAAAACAGAGAAGAGCATAAATAATGCCCAAGAGAAGAACAGATCACCTAAAATGTACAAGAATAATACCTACAGCACAATGCTCAATAGTAATAGCATATAAAGAGACAGCTGGGAGTTTTTATAGATGGAAAAGATATTTGAAACTAGGTATTATACATCAATCCAAATTATTGATTAAATTTGAGAGCACAGTAAAATACAATGAAGCATGTTAGGTCTTAGAACATTTATCACACAGAGACACACATTTTGGAAAACTTCCTCGGAAGACAGCTCAATTTAGATCGAGAAAACAGAATTATGTACTCAAAGGCACATTTTGAAGGAAGGATTGAATATAGTCTGCACTGCAAATATTCTTTAATCGTATGTTCTGAATTTCCTAAATTTAAGAAGTATTTGTTCAAATATTTACCTTTAAATAAATCCTAGGAGACTTTTTCTTGGATTCTGGAAAATCAGTCCATTTGGATACAAATCTTTTTGTCACTGATGGAAATTTTGATAGCCCTTAACTGTGGAATGCCTAATGTATTGTTACAGCAATTGTGATTTGCCAATACATGGGTGATGTGTGTGTGTTGTGTGTGTTTATTTTTATTTTTGATGGTTTAACTCTTCTATGAGATTTTTAAGTAGACATGATTTTAATAAATTATGATTTGTTGAAATTTATCTGAGGTTATTTATAATAAAATGAAATTTGTGTGAACTAAAGAAGTGCATCTCCATTTTTATTTTATTTTATTTTATTTTATTTTATTTTATTATTTTTTTTAATTTAATTTTTTATTTTTTATAAACATATATTTTTATCCCCAGGGGTACAGGTCTGTGAATCACCAGGTTTACACACTTCACAGCACTCACCAAAGCACATACCCTCCCCAATGTCCATAATCCCACCCCCTTCTCCCAAACCCCCTCCCCCCAGCAACCCTCAGTTTGTTTTGTGAGATTAAGAGTCACTTATGGTTTGTCTCCCTCCCAATCCCATCTTGCTTCATTTATTCTTCTCCTACCCACTTAAGCCTCCATGTTGCATCACCACTTCCTCATATCAGGGAGATCATATGATAGTTGTCTTTCTCTGCTTGACTTATTTCGCTAAGCATGATACGCTCTAGTTCCATCCATGTTGTCGCAAATGGCAAGATTTCATTTCTTTTGATGGCTGCATAGTATTCCATTGTGTATATATACCACATCTTCTTGATCCATTCATCTGTGGATGGACATCTAGGTTCTTTCCATAGTTTGGCTATTGTGGACATCGCTGCTATAAACATTCGGGTGCATGTGCCCCTTTGGATCACTACATTTGTATCTTTAGGGTAAATACCCAATAGTGCAATTGCTGGGTCATAGGGCAGTTCTATTTTCAACATTTAGAGGAACCTCCATGCTGTTTTCCAGAGTGGCTGTTGGTGGGAATCCATTTTTTTTGTTTTAAGAGTAGACTGGTCTTTAAAAATTGTCCAAAGAAGTACATTATATTCATTATTAAATTTGATAATATACAATAAAGTATTTATGGTCATATTGGACCATATCAAATTCTACTATTAATTCATATTAATAATTACCATAAGAGGAAAAAGAGATATTTTTCAAAATAAAAATAAGCGTATTTTTCAGAATATGATATAGTGTTATTCACTGAACTGAGGGAACAAATGTCAAAGACTAACACAGTTTACAGAATGTTTTAACATAAATTGAAATTTAAATCTGACCAAATTTCACAGTTTTAAGTAAAATGATAGCACTTTATATCCTTGAAAAGTGGTAAGTGACCCAAAACATGGCTTAGAAAAACAAATTTAACACTACACTAGTCTGAGATGGTTAAGTTATGGTACAACTTGCCATTGTGTATCATCAAATGGTATATTTTTTTCTTTTGGGCTTGTCATTATATTTTATTTTAGCCATTCTGGTAAGTGTGTAGTGATATCTCAGTGTCATTTTAATTGCATTTCCTTGATGTCTAATTATGTCAAAATATATTACTTTGATGTTTAATGCTCTGAGCTTTCTCAGTTCAAGACCATGAAGCCACTTAGGGAAAATACAGTTGCAGAGGCACTCATAGACCAACTCTTATTTCGAAATAAGAAGAAACATTACTACCCATTCCAACAAAAAATAGATTTGTTATGCAGCAGGGATTTTATAAATTACCTGACACAACTTATATAGTAAGATGAAATGGGACAGGCGGCTTCTTGCAGCTATATACAACATCATTTTAATTTCAATTTTCAGTATAATTTTTCCAAGGTATACACAGAATATATATTTAATGTAAATTGTGAACATTTTAAACTCTGTATATGGAAATTAGTCAATTTTAAGTTTATAACAATCAAAATTAACGGAAGTTTATTTTAAATTAGTTAGCTTTCTCTGCATTGCAAGACAGAATAATCAAGAATTGGTAAGAAAAAAGTAATCTCTGTAAAATTACCGGGGGTGCATTATAAAGTGTTCGGTAACTGATCAAACTCACAATTTGGATTGAATGGCAAGTGATTTTTAAAATCTGGAACTCATTGTCAATTTTTTTTTCTTCATTGTGTCTTAATAAATTACTGTGTTCATTTGCATGGAAGTGAAGAAAAATGCATGACATTTCATCTCAACACTAACACCTTTAACTGGCAACTCTGAATGTACTTTACAGCAGTGTAACAAAGTAAAGATCAATGATGTTTCATGAAATATCTGTTATAATTCTCAAGGAGATAGGGAGTTTGTGCAAAAATGCAAATCACTTTGCGACTAAACACATTGTTTATTTCAGCTAATTTTAAGAAAATATGCTGAGAATCTCTCAAAAAAGGAAGCAATGATTTAAGTTTGCCTTCAAAATCCTTATCTAATCCTGAACCAACAGCACATAGTTCAAAGAGCAACTAATTTGAGTAGCTCCAATTTACACATTTCCTAACAATGCTTAATTTAGTGGAATTTCTGTCCAATTATGTTAATTTGATGTAATGAAAGACAAAAGTTCAAAAAGATCATCCTTAATTTATATAGATGCCAAACTCTGCATTTTCTGAATGACGCCCAGGAACGTATTTTCAAAAACAAACAAACAATGCCAGAACCACTATTAGGTCATCTCTAGGCAGAAAGTAACTCAGAGCTTACATTACTCTCTCCCTGAAAGTATACTGTAGGCACTGAAACTACTACCCTGAGTCTGTGCTACCAAATTCCTTAAGATAGAAAGTTTTAAAACCTGTCTGTGTGGGAGTATTTCATTTACAGATAGAGATTTGGTTGTTTATACATTTTCATACTTGATTTTTAGGGTGTAATAAGTATGTTTTAAAATTCATGGTGGTTTTGAATACTGTTGGATAATTGAGCTAAAATGGTATATCCATTCCTCCTAGGAAACAGAAAATATAGAAAGGTAGTGCTTTTCAAATATGACATCTTTGAGTCATTGCAGTTTCATATAAATGCAATAGGAAAAGTGTCATTCATGTTTATGATATTTTCTATAAATAAATTAGAATGTACTGGAGGCCTGATATAAAGTGGGATGCCTAAACTTCAGTAAGATCTTGTTTTCAATTCAAAATAAATTTTATTTTTTATTTTTTTATAATGTCCCTCAATTTCAGATAAGCATCCCCATAAGGTCCACTCCGTTTTTTTTAAGATTTTATTTATTTTATTTGACAGATAGAGATCACAAATAAGCAGAGAGGCAGGCAGAGAGAGAGGGAAGAGGAAGCAGGCTCCCTGCTAGGCAGAGAGCCCGATGCGGGGCTCGATCCCAGGACCCTGGGATCATGACCTGAGCCAAAGGCAGAGGCTTTAACCCACTGAGCCACCCAGGCGCCCCAAAAATAAATTTTAAATTGAATTATGCACCTCTAAGTTCAGAGACAATAAACATCAACCAACACAATTAATAAGTTCTATTTCTTGAAATTTCGGGAACATTGATAGTCTCATCTCCTGGAAGAACAACAGCTAAAATTTTTGGTCATGGATTCCTGCTAAAATATCACTTTCCCAAAGAAAATTAATGTTGTGAATTTTCATTGATTGTTATTGATCATGAAGAATATAACAACCACGATAAAAAGAGTAGGAGAAACATGATATCTCATCTGTAAGAGCATGTGGAAAGTAGGAAATGCTAATAAAAATAACTATCATTATTTCCTAAGTTAACATAATATAACAGAACAAAAATATTTCAAAACAATGTTTTCTTTTTTTTAAGATTTTATTTCTTTATTTGACAGAGAGAGATCACAAGTAGGCAGAGAGGCAGGCAGAGAGAGAGGACGAAGCAGGCACCCTGCTGAGTAGAGAGCCCAATGTGGGACTCAATCCCAGGACTCTGAGATTATGACCTGAGCCGAAGGCAGCGGCTTAACCCACTGAGCCACCCAGGCGCCCCCATAACAATATTTTCTAGGCTCATTCTGATAACTCTTTTCTAAATTCAAATTTAAAGGTTGAGGCATGTGATATATATTACACAAAAAACATCCCAAGGCATTCGTTAAAAAAAAAAACTCTTAATAAAGAACAAATCCAAAGGAATTTCTTTTCTAATTTAATTAACAAATTATGAATCGACTTACCTATTTCATCACAGTGTATCAGGCACCAATAATATTTTTTAATCGTCACACCTGATGCAATAGTTACCATCTTTCAGACATACTGATCATGAACAAGCAAATAAACAAGAGCACCGTAGCTTAAGATCTACCTGCATAAATATAGGCTACTTCAGACAATCTCTTCACCACAACATAGCAATGAATAGAAATCATACATGCTCTGTATGGACATACAGATGAGATAGAAGGGGATGGATTTTAATATATGCAGAATCTTTATTAATTACATTGTAAACCATAATATGGAAAAACAGAATACAATTTTAGAAATACCCAGGTCACCATCATTGTTTTATTTTTATATGTGTAGATAAGGAGTTTAATAAACAATCCATGACTATTCAACTCCTTATATTTTGAAAATTTTAGCAAAAGTAACAAACCTAGCACCTATAAAATTGTACCTATCTACAACATACAGCTTTGCCAGCATGGTAGAGGAAAAGCAAAACAAAATAAGTAAGAAAAGTTTAACATTTCACAAGAGATTTGCTTTTATTTTTTTATTTTTTAGTTTTTATTTTTCATTTATTATTTACTTCTATTTTCTACTTTATTTTAATGAAAATGTCATGACCATAACATAAGAGCAGAATTAAACCAACATGAGAAATTATTTTTTCATAAGTTAAAATAAACTAGCTTGGTGATTAATTCAAAATTATATTACAAACTTCAGTGTTCTTGTAGTAAGTATCACTGCATAAACAAATGAGTCAGGAGTCATAAACTAATGATGATTCTAAATGTTATTTAGAGAGACATTCTGTTCTTAATATATTTCAAATATTCTACACAAGGCAAAGTGGATCCAAGTAATCTGTAGGCAAAATAAGATTTTAGAGAAGTATATATTTCCAACAGTATTTATAAAATATTACCTTTATGTAAGGCATCATCCTGGACTTTGTGGAAAACACACAAAGGAGTAAGAAGTGGCCCTTCAAGAAACATATACAATATCAAGGTTTAACATGAAGCAGCATGTCTTCTCTAAGTAAAAAAAACATTGTACCAACTGACTTTACTGAAACTTTATATTTATTGCTCTCATTTTAGGTCATAGTGTCCTTCTGCATGCAGGCTGCTATAACGGACATGATATAGACTTAATAGCTTATAAAGAACAGGAATTTATTTCTCACAGTTCTAGAACGGAGAAGTTCAAGATTAAGGAATGGGCAGATCCAGGGAGAGCCCACTTCCTCATAGATGGCTATCTTCTCACTGTAAACGTACATGATGAATGAAGCAAGAGAACTCTCTGGGGTCTCCTTTAAAAGGACTGTAATCCCACTTATGACCTAATCACCTCCCAAAGGCCCCTATGTTTTAATACTAGCACTTACAAAGTTAGATTTCATAATATGATTTTGGAAGACATAAACATTCACACCATAGTATATATAAACAAAAAAAGACACGAAAACAACAAACAAAAAAATTATTTTAACTACCTATTATTTTCAACTACATAAACTTTTAATTTGTTTCTATATAATATTAAATAACTCATTTGAGTGATTCACTTATATCCAATGCATCTGAGTGCAATTAAATTTGCTTACCCAGCATATCCAGAAGCATATTTCTTCAGACTATCCCATTCCCCACCTTACAGGATTTACCACAATTAGAAGACAGGGGATAGAGGATAGATAGATAGATGTATACATAAACACACTTGTACATACACATATGCATATTTTTTCCTGTTAATGATACTCATGCAAATAAAATTTAAGCTCAAGGAAACCTGTCTTGTGTGTTACTTAATATCCAGTTTTTAGTCAACATCCAAAAACAAATAATCCAATAAAAACATGGATAGAAGACATGAACAAGTGTTTCCCCAAAGAACACATTCAAATGTTCAGTAGATACATGAAAAGATGGCCATCATCATGTATCATCAGGAAATTGCAAAGCAAAACTAGAAAGAGGTACCACCTCACACCTGTCAGAATGGCTAAAATCAACACTACAAGAAACAAAAGGTGTTGGAGAGGATGTGAAAAAGTAACACTTGTGGGGGCTGCCTGGGTGGCTCAGTGGGTTAAGCCTCTGCCTTCAGCTCAGGTCATGATCTCAGGGTCCTGGGATCAAGTCCCACATCGGGCTCTCTGCCAGGCATGGAGCCTGCTCCCTCCTCTCTCTCTCTCTACTTGTGATCTCTCTCTGTCAAATGAATAAAATCTTTAAAAAAAAAGAAAAAGTAACAATTGTGAACTGTTGGTGGTGAT
Source organism: Mustela nivalis (assembly GCF_964662115.1). Classification (NCBI taxonomy): domain Eukaryota; kingdom Metazoa; phylum Chordata; class Mammalia; order Carnivora; family Mustelidae; genus Mustela; species Mustela nivalis. Next base: position 90,897 of record NW_028135814.1, read on the forward strand.
GCAAACTGATACAGCCATATTTGAAAACAGTATGGAATTTCCATAAAATTTAAAAATAGAAGTCCTTTGTGATCCAACAAACCTGTTGGTGTGTATTTACCCAATGAATATAAGAAAACTTTTTCAAAGGGATGCTAGCACCCCTATGTTTATAGCAGCATTATTTATAAAGCTAAGATATGGAAAGCGCCCAAGTATCCATCAATTGATGAATAAATAAAGAATAAGTGGTATGTATATACAATGGAATATTATTCTGCCATAAAAAAGACTGAAATCTTGCCATTTGCAATAACATGGTTGGAACTAGACAGTATAATGCTAAAAGTGAAATAAGTCAGTCAGAGAAAGACAAATACCTTTACTCATATATGGAATAAAAGAAACAAAACAAACAAGCAAAGGGGAAATAATAAGACATAGAAAGAGAAACAAAGCAAGAAACAGACATTTCATTACAGAGAACAAACTGATGGTTACTTGACGGTATCTGAAAGGAGTGATGGATTAAATAAGTGATGGGGGTTAATTAGAGCACTTGTCATGATGAGCACTGAGTGCTATATGTTATATTGTACACATGAAACTAATACAAACATATATGTTAACTAACTGGATTTCAAATGAAAATTTTTTAAAATCCCAGTTTTTAGCTCACATTCTGGCTTACAAAAGGGATTTAGTCAGGAATTTGGAGATTAGTTATTGAACAAAAAAGGGGTGAACAGGCAGTTGTTAGATAAAATTACTATCCTTTCTGGCATTATCTTATACCTTTTATCTAGAAGTATTTTTAGCACTTTAGACTCTTCCTATTTTATTTTGAATCATTAAAAAAAATTTCCTCAAAGGACCTTAGACTCCATCCAATTTGAGCAACAGTGTGAGAGAGGAAATGGTGTCCAGGAGAAAAAAAAAAAAAGATGAAACTACTTTTGTTTACTAGTGAATGCATAGTTCTTCCACAGAAGAAGCTCTAAATGGTCATGGCTCCAGCTTTATATGTGTTCAGTCATATGTTCAGAAGTAGGTAACACTATCAAAAAATATAAAGCATCTGAGATTATTTTCCCTTATTTGAAAGCTGGTGTATGAGTCTGCCGTAGTTTCTTGGGTGTTGATAGAAGACGCAGACTCATGGTTCAGAAGTAATATAGTTTATTATTCACAGCAATAGAGGTAGCCAGAATATTAACAGTATTTGTGTGTGTGTGTGTGTGTGTTTGTGTGTGTGTGTGTGTGTGTGTGTGTGTGTGTGTGTGTGTAGGGATGGGAGTTATATATCAGTTCTGAGCCTCAGTTCCCACAAGAAGAATCAAAACAGAGGCAGAAAATATTTGCAAACACAACAGGTTAAGTTAAAAAAAAAAGATACTATTTCTGTCTTCCAAGTCTATTCAATACAACCATCTTCAAAGGATGGCCTAGAACAAATAATAAATGCAGAAATGTAAGCAACCAATTGAAAAGTGTCTCCCAAGAATCACACTTTGAGAGTCTTCATTTGACAAAAATACTATAGGGTATTACATGGATCAGGTGCATTGAATACTGGAAGGATAAATTACAAGGGACCAAATATTTTTAAGCAGTTCTGGCATCCAGTAGAGTTCAAATAGGTTTTATAAGATTGAGGAAAGAAGCCATCAAAACCTGGGCCCAGGGGCACCTGGGTAGCTCAGTGGGTTAAGCCTCTGCCTTTGGCTCAGGCCATGATCTCAGAGCCCTGGGATCGAGCTTTGCATCAGGCTCTCTGTTCAGCAGGGAGCCTGCTTCCCTCCCCCCCCCCCGCTATTTGCCTACTTGTGGTCTCTGTCTGTCAAATAAATAAATAAAATCTTAAAACAAAACAAAACAAAACAAATACCCTGGGCCCAATTTTCCCAAAAGTATGATGCTGATTCTAGTCTCTATGATGTTATCCCTTGAAGACAATGTCTCTAATTGAGTTGAATTAGTTTAATAAAGAGCATACCCCCGGGGCACCTGGGTGGCTCAGCAGGTTGGACATCTGCCTTCGGCTCGGGTCATGATCCCGGGGTCCTGGGTTCGAGCCCCATATCAGGCTTCCTGCTCAGTGGGGAGCCTGCTTCTCCCTCTCCATTTCCCTCATCCTTGTGTTCCCTCTCTTGCTACCTTTCTCTGTCATAAATAAATAAAATCTTTAAAAAAAAAAAAAGAGCATACCCCCATTTGTTGTAGGAGATGAACAATATGCAAGAGGCAAAATGCCACATGGAAGCCACCTGGTCTTCAGTGGAACATAGAATCAGTTCCTTTGGGATGAATTTGTTCCACATTTGACTTCCCACTTAAGGGAAAATAAGAGTGCCTTCTAATAGATTCTAAATAGGAAATGACAACGGAAGCTTATACAAAATTATAAAATGGGAAATTTCATTTAGATAAGCAATCATTTCAAAGTCATCTTCTTAATATTACAGACTCTTCACATAATCATAATTTTATTTTGGTATTATATGGTAATTTCAAATATAGTAAATATAAAGAATTTACCTCTGTAATTACAGCGAGTCTGGTCGTAGTTTAATGGCAACAAAACTTCAATTTAGAAGTATGGTCTACCAATTATTAATACATTTGGAAATGGTGTGTCATCTTCACTCCACTTGTCTCACTAAAACAGTGAGCCAAAAAAAGTAGGTCCAAGCTATTTACTATGGTCAAAATGGGTTGCTTTTGCACTTGGTAAAGAAGCAGTCATATTTTGGAAGAAGAAACTGAGGCTATTAATATTTTCAACTTATTTTCAGAAAAGGAAAGAGGGCGCCTGGGTGGCTCAGTGGGTTAAGCCACTGCCTTTGGCTCAGGTCATGATCTCAGGATCCTGGAATCGAGTCCCATATCGGGCTCTCTGCTCAGCAGGGGCCTGCTTCCCTTCCTCTCTATCTGCCAGCCTCTGTCTACTTGTGTTCTCTGTCTGTCAAATAAATAAATAAAATCTTAAAAAAAAAAAAAAGAAAAGGAAAGAAAGGATAATCTAACCTAAAGCCAAAATCTTACACAAGGTGGCAGGAGTATGATCTTTTCCCAGATAAAGGGTTTTTCAACTTAGCCATGTTAGGAGGAAGAAGAGATGAGACATTGTGGACTTGACTAACGTTTGTACACTGTTCAAAAAGTTTTCAAAATAATGTGTATTATTTTTCTTCTTTTAGTTGAGACAAAAAAAACAAACAAACCAAAAAAAAACACTAAATGAGCTTACTCTTAAAAGGAGGTAAACAAGAAACTAGCAAATATTGAGTGTTAGGTATTGTCCCCCTCCTTTTTTTTTTTAATTATGTTACGTTAGTTACCATACAATACATCATTAGTTTTTGAAGTAGTGTTCCATGATTCATTGTTTGTGTAAAACACCCAGTGCCCCATGCAATATGTGCCCTCCTTAATACCCATCACCAGGCTCACCCATCCCCACATCCTTCTCATATTTAAAACCCTCAGTTTGTTTCTTGGAGTCCATAGTTTTTCATGTTTCATTTCTGCCACCAATCCCCCCACTTCATTTTTCCTTTCCTTCTCCTAATGTCCTCCATGCTATTCCTTAGGTTCCACAAATAAGTGAAACCATATGATGATTGACTTTCTCTGCTTGACTTATTTCACTTAACATAATCTCTTCCAGTCCCATCCATGTTGATGCAAAAGTTGGGTATTCATCCTTTCTGATGGCTGAGTGATATTCCATTGTATCCTTGGATCACATCTTCTTTATCCGTTTGTCTGTTGTAGGGGATCTTGGCTCTTTCAACAGAATGGCTATTGTGGACATTGCTGCTATGAACACTGGGGTGCATATGGCCCTTCTTTCCAGTAAAATAGAGCTAGCCTATGACCCAGCGATTGCACTACTGAGTATTGACCTCAAAGATACAGATGTAGTGAAAAGAATTAGGTATTGTTAAAGCACAAATGCAGGGGATAGAAGTTATGGTACAGAAGAGGGAAGGGCAACCATATGGCAGAGTAGAATAAAGTAGCTCAGGAAGAAATTAGTCATATCCAGATATTGTAAGGCATGTGGGGTTGGCAGGGAGAGCATGAGAAATCATGAGAGAAGAGAGAGAAAATGGACCAGGCAGGAGAGGTTTATAACATTTTAACATCTAAGGTAAGCATATGCAAAGCAGAATAGGGAAAGAAATAAAAGTTTTTATAAGACTCAATACATGAGGAATAACGTGGAGGACACTGGGAGATGGAGAGAAGTGTGCTGGGGGAAATCGGAGGGAGAGACAAACCATGAGAGACTGTGGACTCTGAGAAACAAACTGAGGGTTTTGAAGAGGAGGGTGGCAGGTGGTTGGGTGAGCCCAGTGGTGGGTATTAAGGAGGGAATTTATTACATGAAGCACTGGGTGTGGTGCATAAACAATGAATTTTGGATCCCTGAAAATAAACTAAAAGAAAAAAAAGACTGACTACAGACATGGACCTCAGTGTAACACAGATATGGAACTCACTGTAATACCAGCCACTTCCCACCGACACACACAGACTATGATAATAATAAATAATAATGCAATTAAGAAAATTGCCTGCCAAATAATTTTTCCTCTTTTTTATTTTTATGATTATTATTTTTATTTTATTTTTAAAGTTTTTATTTAAATTGTAGTTAGTTAAAATAAGGTTAATATTAGTTTCAGGTGTACAATATAGTGATCAACACTGCCATACAATGGCTTAAATAAAAAAATGAAAAAAAAATTTTTTTAAAGATTTTATTTTTAAATGAAACCTCTACACCCAAGGTGGATTTCAAACGTACAACCCCAAGATAAAGATTTACATATTTTACTGACTGTTCCAGCCAGGCACCCCAACAAATAAAAATTTTATAAAATTGTTGAGTTTGTGGGAGTCTCATCTGCTTAGTCAGTTAAGTGTCTGCCTTTGGCTCAGATCAGGATCGCTAGAGTCCTGGGATCGAGCCCCATATTGCTCATGCTCTCTCTCTCTCTCTCTGGCTTTTGCTTTTAAATAAATAAATAAAATATTTTTAAAAAAAATTGTTGAGTTTGTTTAACTAGTTTTAAACTAGTAGACAGAGATGAAGATAAAGTATGATGTCATGGCACGGAAAAATACAACTTACACGTTTTAAAAAAAAATGTGCAATGCAAGTTACCTCACTTCTTTTATCACCACACTGGGACTTTCCCTACTGAGTTGTTGTAATGTAAGGACCTATTTTATATTTTTATATTTTAGCAAGAGGCTTTCATTGAGGTTAACCCTTAAACTGTCCTTGTTCCCCTTCCCCCAGGGGATTCACTTAAAAACAAGTCCTGGAAATCAGCTCCAGGTAACAAAGCCCATATACAAGGGTGGGTCAGGCCAGGTGGAGACATCAATCAGCGGGAGGGGGGCGGTGTTTGCATATTGTCTCCCTAGATACTAAGGAGTATGCCCCACTCCTCCGCCCTTTGGGAAACTTTTTTGCACCAATCCTAATCAAGGTGTAATAGGCTGGGTCAAATGTCTATACTAGGGTAAATTGAACCTCAATTGGTCATCTAGCCTCACTGTGGAGTTTCCTGTGTGTGTTAAAATCTCATTGGTCACCTGTGCGTGGCCAGTCCTGACTGCATGGCCTTTGCCCTTAAAAGCTAGACTGTGAAACAGCAAAGGGTTGCCTTCTCTCATAAGAGGTGTGGCCCCGAACGTTCGGTTAGATTCTTGATGCTTGGCATGAAATAAAGCTTTGCTTGACCTTTGCTTTACATCAGTCTCGCTCCTTTAATCATAGACCCATTATTGGGGCATAACAGTATTAATCTTAAAGTTATAAGTCCACAATGCATCCATCATCCATTCTACCCCTTAACATTCCCCTTTGGACAGACCCATGATCTAGAACAAGCCTTATTTTATAGTGCCTTGTAGGAGATTTTTGCTGCTGCCTAAATTGCCTACTTTCCTCTCACCATTACCACGGAAATTGGGTCCACTGAAACAAAGGGGTAGTGTAAGAAATTAAGACTTCCATAAATCTCTTTAAATAATAAAGTATAAGATAGTGATACCTTTTTTTCTGCCACATAATCAATTCTTGCAAGAATAAGGTCATATAAGAGAATTTACAACACATGCTAGCATTATCCTACTGGACCCAGACCATTTGTATGTTTCTCTGTCTCTCAGAAATATAGTTATTTACATGACTGAAACCTAAAAATTGTTTGATATGACTACTAATATCACCTACATTATTTTAAAGCCTGTTTAAGGCTTCTGTAATACATAGGCTTTGTAAACACTTATTAAGCATCTTGTATATATCAAACACTTTAAAAATCTCTGCTTAAAAAAAAAAAACTCTACCTCAATGGAACTTTGAGTCTGAAAAAGATACAGGCAATATACAAGGCAACAGATAGAATAATTACATATTTGATTATATACTCTGAGGATGTCACCTTAAATTGATATGAAAACGATCAGAAGGATCTGGATTTCTTGTCAAAATATTTTGCCTTAAAAAGAAATTGATATTTAGGGAAAGTTGTTTCTGAAAGAGGTCCTGTGTCAACCAAAAATGTTAAACCATGATCTCGCTAAATTTTCCAGTTGTGATCATTGCTTTGTTTAGCTGTCTTCTATTAAGACTGAATTTAGTAATTCAGTCTCAGATTTCAGTAAGTCTTTTTTTTAAAGATTTTATTTATTTATTAGAGAGAGAGAGGGAGGGGCAGAGGGAGAGGAAGAACCAGACTCCTTGCTGAGCAGGCAGCTGATGCAGGACTGGATCCTAGTACCCTGGCATCATGACCTAAGCTGAAGGAAGACACTTAACCAACTGAGCCACCCAGGCACTCTAGACTGTAAACTTCTTAAAGGTAAAAAAGTTTATTCTTCTAGTAGTTCCACAGACATTTCTAACATCCATAAGAAAGCATGTACTGATGTAAAATGCCAGCAAATCAAATTATTTAAAAAAGAAAGAAAGAAAGAAAAGATATATCTGGATAAAGAGAAAAACAGAAAATCTAATAATACATTGAATTATTAGAGCAAAGAGTGGAGAAAGAGAAAATAAATATGAAATAGAGATTTCCACTAAAAGAAAAAAATTGAAAAAGGCAGGAGATTTAGAAAATTATTATGACAGACTTGAGAAAAAAATAAAATAGGAATTTTTAGAAAATAGCAATGAATGAAAAGGTCAATTGTTCCTACCTCTATAATATTAGCTGTTTGTTGTTGTTGTTGTTGCTAATTTACCTATTTAAGCTAATAAACAAAGAAAGGTTTCATTTAGGGATGAGGTTTCTCTCTCTCTATATATATTTTTTCCATTTAGGGATAAGGTATATATATATATACATAGATATATATGTATATATATCTATGTATATATATATTTTTTAATTTTAATTGTTAGAAAATGTGTCACAGAAAGTGTTTAAACTTTAAGATACAGATGCAACATGTAATGAACTGCATTGTTTGAACGTCTAATTTGTAAATGCTGTTAGAGGAAACTTGGTGGAAATGTTCTTATGTGATTGTGTTTCTGGAACTAAGTATATTTATTAATAAGGAATAGTTTAAAATTATGAAATGACCAGGAGTGGACAATTTTCCTAATCCTATCAGCTCTTTGCAGCTCTTTTATTAGCCCCCTTCAGGAATATCAGCTTTTTTATCTAATTAAATTTTATATTAATGTGCTTTTGACTTTTGGCCTTTCTCTTCCTTCTGCTCTTTTTTTCCCCTTAAATTACATGTTTCTGTTTAACAGCTACTATCAATTCTTTGATATGAATTCTCAACATCAATTTACTAACTCCAGAGATGAAGGAGCATCAATATTTAGAAGCGAAGAATACAAAGCCTTGGGCATCTGGATGGCTCAGTCACTTAAGCATCTGCCTTCGACTCAGGTGGTGATCCCAAGGTCGTGGGATGGAACCCCAGGTTGAACTTTCTACTCAGCTGGGAGCCTACTTCTCCCTCTCCTTCTGCCTGCAGCTCCCTTTGCTTGCGTTCTCCCTCTCTTTGTCAACTAAATAAAATAAAATAAAATAAAATAAAATAAAGTAAATAATACATTTATTTATTTATTAAAATGCAATTATTACACAATACATAATGTATTGCATAATTATAATAATGATTAAATAATTTATTAAATATTTATATTAAATATATCAATTTAATTAAATAAATATTTTTAGAATTTAAAATATTTCAAATTTAGATTATTAAATATTAAATTATTAATTTAATAAATAAATATCTAAACATAATTAAATAAATTAATTTATTTATTAAAATGAATAAAATAATGTTGTCATTATCTGAGCATGTATTTTTAAATAGTCTAAAAAAAAAATCTAATAAAGTCTAAATACATTGAGTTCACATATTTATACAAGTTAACCCAGACACTCAACCCACAGTTTCAAAACTTTTGTTTTTATCTACTACTCAAAATACGATTTTAATGTATTTATTTGTAACTTTGACATAGCAAGGAAACTTGGAGGAAGAGGAGGCATTTGCTTTTAATATTTGAAAATTATTTTGTTGATTTAAAAAAAATAAAAACCTTAACACGTGAGCATTTCTTCTTAAATAACACTGTGAAGTTTCTGAGTCGCATTCTATTAAAAGTGCTGGTAAAATGGCCTCAGTTACTCATTTAAATTATTAGCTGAATGGGTAACAAATGAAGTAGAGAGCTTTTTAATTATTTATGAATGTATTGCTTGTGGATGGAGTGCCACATTGAGTTACCTCTCTTTTTGGCTTTGTTTTATGAGCAGCAGTGGAATCTATGAATGAGATTAAACATAAGGACATTCACAGAAATTCTTAATGAACTTCTGGGGAAGGGCAATTAGTGCAAGGAAAAACTGCAGCATGACTAATTACAAATTTCAAGTGGTCATCGCTTAATTATAGAAGCTTTTAAGTTCAAGTAATATATCTTTTTTATGAGCCTATCATATTGTATTAATTACCACAAACTGCACTCTTGAACACTTATCTTTTCACATATTTCTTATTCTTAGTACTTAAAATTACCCTTATGATTGATAAGTAAATGGATTTTACTGACAATGCATTTATTTACATAAATAAATAATGCTGTTTATATATATAAAAACAATTGAATATGTGTATGTGTTCAATGAATTTTTTTTCAAATTAACATCTTAATTCTACCACATTAGTTACAAATAAATATAGACTTTATAGATTCATCAAATATTTTATTCTCAAATTTATATGTCCTTTGTGAAGTAAATGCAACTGTATATATTAAATATAATCCTATCACATGTAACAGTTACTAGTGCATCCCAGGACATACATAGGTCAGGTCCTACTCAAGGCATCACGGATAACTGGATTTAACTTTCTATCCTAGGAGTCTTCTGTATATTTCTGTGGCTTTTATACTACAATCAGGAGGAAGAATTCTTTTGCTAAAAGCTTCCAAATGACTATGCGAGTAGATTATTTGTAGACTAGTGATATAATATTATTGTTTAATATGTGAAGCATGATAAAATAAAATGCTATTGCCATATTTAATTTGTTCAGTAAAGCATTCATTTAGTTATCAAGCATTCATTTTCTTTTTTTAAAGATTTTATTTATTTATTTGACAGACAGAGATCAGGAGTAGACAGAGAGGCAGGCAGAGAGTAAGGAAGGGAAGCAGAGTACCTGCTGAGCAGAGAGCCTGTTGTGGGGCTCTATCCCAGGACTCTGGGATCATGACCTGAGCAGAAGGCAGAGGCTTTAATGCACTGAGCCACCCAAGAGCCCCAAGCATTCATTTTCTTTATACAGAAGAGATAGAACAATATTATATAGTAGAAAATACAGTAAATAATCTAGAAACCTTGATCATTTTGTTTTGGCAATTTTAGAACATAAAATTAGCTAAAGCTCAAGTGCAAGTTATATTTGTATCATAGGAGGAAAAGTTAATTAAAAGTTTGTTTATTACCATAGTTTAACACTTCAACAAAATGATAACGAGTCCAAAATCAATGAATATATGAAGTATACAATAAAAACAATAATCTTGAGTGTATGTGACTCACTGTAGGTATTGATAGGCTAGAAATCAAAGGGAAAGTATCTATAGGGTTTGTTCAGTTCCATGCTCATCAGATTAATAGGCTTTCTCATATTGCTTCCTTCACCACATTAATTTGTCTAATGAAGTTTTCAAGAGTTAAAGACAGTGATAGGTTCATGGCTGGAGAGAAGGTACAGAATCTCAGATAGTTCGGCAGTGCTTATTATTTAAGAGAAAGACAGCATGGGAGGTGAGGGGTATATCATGCATCCTGTTTTCACTCCCTTTGTGGAGCACCTACCCTGGAGGTCATGTAATAATAACCAATGACCAAAAAACAATAAAAAAACCCAAACATCCATGTGGAAGTGCCATCCCTGCCTGGAGATGAGTAGACTGCTCAAACAGATCCTGGGCAGGCATCTCAGCCCAGGCCTGTGCTGGGGAAGCTGGTTCCTGGCTTTGGGGGCAATCTGGAAGCCAGCAAACTGACGGGAGAGTGCAGCCAGGGTTAACAGGACTGATGCTCTTTTTGCAGCCAGGCCGCGGGTGGACACCCGCTCAAGGAGCCAGGCTAGGAGGCTGCCCAGCGCCAGCGCTGGTAAAGCTTGCAGCCCCCGGGGCTTCCCCCTCGCCCCAGCCAGGGCGGGGCCTCAGGAGGGAGGGGGGCGTGGGCGGCGCAGAGAAGGGGCTTTGCTAATTGCCAAAGCAAAAAGTGAGCTCGCGGAGGACTCAGGAGGGAGGGGGGCGGGGGCGGGTTGAGGGCAGCGGGGAGAAGGCGCTTTGCTAATTGCCAAAGCTGGAAGTGAGCTCACAGAGGATGTGGCTGAGAGTCTGGGAGGAGGTGGAGGGGCTGGCGGAGGACGGGCGGGCAGCGCCGGGGTGCTGTGCTGCGGCCAAGTCGAGACTGCAGGACCCACCGGACTCGCCGCCCATGCGCTCCCGTGTGAGGCCTCGCTGTCCCGCTCCTGCTGCCTGCTGCCCCTCCCCGCCCCAAGGCTTCTCTGGACCACCCTCTGCACACAGGTAAAGTGACACCGCGCCGCGCCCTCACCTGGAGCAGAAAGCACGGACCCGACCTGGGGACGGAGAGGGGGGTTGTGGAGGCCCAGCCTCCCGCGAACCCCAGGGCACAGGGACCACCCCGGGCGCTGCGCCAAACCCGGGTCCTCATGGGGTCGGGCTGGGGACAGCGCCTTGCGAGGTGCCTCCCCGCCAGCAGGCACGCTAGCCCCCATCTTTCCGAAGCCCCATGCGCCTGTGCTGAGGACCCCCTTCCCTCCCCCGCGGTGGCCCCGCTGCTTTTGTTCTGGACTTGGGATCCCAGGTGGAAACTAGTCCCTCAGACCTCCCTGGCAGCAAGGAGGGCAGGGAGGGATTCTTGGTTTTCTGCCCTGGCTCCTCCTTTCTCCCCATTCACAAGCCTTCTGGCTTCCCTTTCCTCTCCTCATTGTCAGTTTTCTGAAATGGTTTTCTTCTGCATGTTGACCCAAAGAGCTATTTCATGAATGAATATACACGAAACTGAGTTGGAGCCCACCTGTGAGAGCCCACCTGTAGAGGCCTTTCATTAGAATGGTCTCTGGTTCTAGCTTCAGTTCAGAATACTGCATGTACCTGAGGACCAAGTCCAGATGTTTCTTTCATCTCTGACTTGAATTTGAAATCCTCCTCAGACTTCAGCTTCGAGGATTTCTCCAGTTCTTGCTCTCCCACTGTCTTGGTGGGGATCCGCCATGAGTGTTGAACACAGGAATGAATGAATGATATATATCCCAGACTGCTGGGGCTTTGTCTTCTTTTGCTGAGGTTGGAAAGGCTTGGGAGAGACCCCCTGTATGTAGATAGCGAGCTGCATGCAATTGCTTAGATGAACGTGTTCCCCACTTAATTGCTTGGGCATTGAACATTTCGCCCTTAACCTGTGGCTTGAGCAGTTAGGAGGAGACAATCTGGAGGTGAATCAGAAGATGGCTGAATCCACATGGTGGTGGTCTGGGTTTGGGAGATTTTCCTGGAGATTCAAAGGAAAGATCTAAATTCTTCCAGTGGGGAGTGGTAAACATTTTATCGATGGGAGATGGAAAATAAATGGTCTGGTTAAACTTTCCCGCCCCCTCAAAACCCATTATTTGAAAACACAAAAAGCGAAGTGAAGGGAGAAATCCTCCCACTCCCATCCCCACTCACCTCCATAGCCATCTCCTCTTCCAAGAACCTAACAGACAAGGTGCCAAGAAGTGTTAGGTACCAGCAGTGGTCTCAGATCTCATTCAAGAATCATGGTGAAAGGCTTTCAAATAGATTGTGGGGGAACAGGGATCCAATTAGGGGGGACATGTTTAAGGTTTGCCTGGTCCCCTAAAAATTAATGGCACTAGAGAAGATGAGCTTTGGGAACTATAGCTTAATGGATACAATGTGTTAAAAGCTTCAGTGAGTCATGGTGGGAAGAAGCCATGAGGGCAGCAAACACAGTCTTAGATGATGTTATTAATAGCACTACAGGCTCTAGATTTCCTGTGGTGGTGTTCTTGGCAAGACCAGCCCGGCCAAAGTGGATACTCTCAACCTGGAACAGAGGGTCTTGGAGATGCCAGCACGTGAGGTATGATGAGAGGGTAAAATGATAGGAGGTGTCCTTTGGAAGGACTGACTCCTTGACTTTAAAAGGGAGAACCCAAATCTGTAGGTGAAATCTTTCTGGCTACAAAGAGGGCCAAGGCCTCCTAAGGCCAAGGTCTCCTCGTCACTTGCAAAGATGTTGAAGAACATATTCAGACTTTTCAAAGATGTCCTCATATCATTGGTTCCCACTCTGGAATTCTATCAATAAGGTGAGAGTTCCTCTAGTTGAAAAAGAGATCTAAAAAGACTTCCCTTTCTCATGTAATTTCTGTAACCCCCAGGACACACCCACCTCCCCCTTCCAGCTCTGTAATGAAGCCACAGCTGGTGCCAATTTGTGGAACTCCTTAAAGGCTATTCTCCCTTATATACCCCCGGATCAAGTTCCCATGCTCCCTCACCTGATTTCCTGCACTCACCTCCCACCTGGTGTGTTCACACCTGCAAGTGCCTTTTACCAACCCCTTTGCCAAAAGGCAGCCAGAGTGACCTTTCAAAGACCTATCAGTTCCTGGCATTTGTCTCCATAGAAATCTGCACTGATCTTCTAACAAATTCTCAGTCCTCCAAAGGCACCCATAATCCTCCCATCAGTCTCTTCATACCCCTCCAACTGACAGATGCTTGTTCTGCCCCATCTCTCTGCCCTTCAACCACACTGCCTCCTTTTTCCTGTGGAGACCTCTCATGCCACCTGCCTCCAAGCACAGGTGATTCCCATTGATGGGAAGACCCTCTTCTCTCCCCCATCTCCCCACTCCTGTTACTCCCACTTATTCGTGAGCTCACAAGCCCCATGGTACACACTCTCCATGCAGCCTGCTCTCTCTTTTCTAGCACTGGCCTCCGTTTCTAGCTGTCCTTGTGTCATGGATGTCCCTCCCCAGCCAGCCTCCATGCTCTCCTTTTCTTTAGCTCCAACACCTGACACAGTGCCTGGCACGTAGTAAGCCCTGGCTAGCTTCTAAGAGCCTCACTGAGGGACTGAAAACATTTTAAAAATGTCACCACGTAGTCTCCAAACTGTAGGCAGAAAAAGCTTTGCCTGGATTGACATTTTAGAGACGTATTCGTCAAGTTGGATGTGTTCACTGACTTTACCTTGTAAAATTAAAAAAAAAAAAAAAAGGACCTCTGTATCGCTTCGCATCTAAGGAAGGCGCATGTATACTATTAGACCACGTTATGAGCTTAATGGAAGGAGACAAGATGTTTTCGCTAAGAAAATGTATAAGACTGTTGAGGTCAAGTGGGAGGAAACTGTCCGTTGGTTGGAGCATTGCTATCTTACTCTATCACAGCCACTCATAAAAATCTGACACGGGTTGAGTCAGAATTCTCTGTCGGAGATGAGTTAGATCTGGCTCATGTTCCTACAGACATGAAAGCCAGAAACGAAAAAGGAGGCTTTAAAAGCGTGGGTTGAGGAGGCGGTGTGGTTCACTGCAATGAGCTAAGTGCCCAGGGCCACCAGCAGACATGCTGGCCTGTATCCTTCCTTTGTTCTGGGGTCCCTCTTGCACCATGTGGTGAGGCTGGTGGCTGGGAGCAGCTCAGGACAGGACCCGGTGGCATCTTACTTCTCCCCCCCTCCTGTGGGCTCCTGTGGGCTCCAGTGGGCTCCAGTAGGTCCCAAGGGACAGCCTGACTTCCTTGAAAAGCCCAGTAGCACTGCTACTGCTTCAGGTGAGGGCGCGTCGCGGTGTCACTTTACCTGTGAGCAGAGGGTCCTCCAGAGAAGCCATGGGGCAGGGAGGGGCAGCAGGCGGCGGGAACGAGAAGGGGACACCGCGGCCTCTGGGGCTAAGCTGGAGCATGGGAGCGCAGGGGCAGCGAGTATGGTGGGTCCTGCAGTCCCGACTGGGCTGTAGCACAGCACCCTGGTGCTGTGCGCCCCTCCTCCCGCCTGGGCAATTAGCAAAGCCCCTTCTCCTGGCCGCCCCCGCCCCGCCCCCGCCCCCCTCCCTCCTGAGTCCTCTGAGAGCTCACTTCCAGCTTTGGAAATTAGCAAAGACCCATCTCTGCGCCGGCCCCGCCCCCTCACTCCTGAGGCCTGAGCCCTGGGTGGGGTGCAGGGCTATGCCCTAGCATGCTGCCCCATTGCCAGCGCCTGCGCTGGGCAGACTCCTAGCATGGCTCCCTGAGCGGGTGTCCACGGGCAGCCTGGCTCCGAAAAGATCATCAGTCCTAAACGCCAGCTGCACTCTTGGGTCAGTTTGCTGGCTTCCAGATTGCGCCCAAAGCCAGGAACCAGCTTCCCCAGCACAGGCCTGGGCTGAGATGCCTGCCTGGGATCTGTCTGAGCAGTCTCCTCCACTCCAAGCAGGGATGGCACTTCGACCTGGATGTTTGGGTTTTTTGTTTGTTTTTTTGGTCATTGGTTATTACATGACCTCCAGGGTAGGTGCTCCACAAAGGGAGTGAAAACAGGATGCCTGATATATATGCATATGCCCATTCTAGAAAAATAGCTTGGGGTTCTCTTGGGAACGCGGCATTGGTCCTTGCACTATGGTTTAATAGAAAAGAGATTATGCACCAAGTTACTTAAATGAGCATAGGTTGAAATCGTTTACTGAGAGTAAATATTTTAAATAGTTATATTTTAACTAAATCTATCATCAATCATAAATCTATTACACGAAGGTTACAGGCAATTTAAAAGCAAGAGCACTCTCTTCAGGGTTTTAAATAATCCCTGTCTGTCTTGGCACATGAGAATTCAAATATAGGAAATGGTTTGTAAAAGATCATATAATAGCTTTTACTAATTCTATTTATTTGACAGACAGAGATCACAAGTAGGCAGAGAGGCAGGCAGAGAGAAAGATGTGGAAGCAGGCTCCCCGCCAAGCAGAGAGCCTGATGAAGGGCTCGATCCCAGGACCCTGAGATCATGACCTGATCCCAAGGCAGAGGCTTAACACACGGAGCCACCCTGGCACCCCCAGAGGAAATACATTTCTGACTTAGAAACTTCAGATAGAATTTTTTTGTCCATGATGACAAGTGAAGAAAATGTGTCATCCCTAAACCTAACCTTAACCCCTACCAACGCTGAAACCTAAGCTGACCTTAAAGCCCAAACTAGAACCCTGAATCCCAAACCTGGAATGGAACCCAAAGCCTGTACCTGAGCCCTGGATCCAAGCCCTGAACCACGAACCCAAACCCTAAACCAGACCTCCAAGTCATGAAACCTGAACCCAAATCTCAGCATGAAGTCAAACCCCAAATTTGACCTTGAACTTTATCCCATAAGCCCTGAGTCTTAAAGCCTAAATCATAAACTTAAATCCCTAAACTATAACTCTGTTCCCTTGTCCTTCACTCTAAATCCTCACCGTAACACTAAACCCAAAGCCTGATTAGAACTCTGACTAAAACCTGAACCTGAACCCAAATTCAAACCCTTCACCACACTTTGCTTATGCACTTGCCATTGATGGATATTTGCCGTTTCTACCTCTTGATTCTTACGAACATTGTTTGGGTTGGGGGCTAGGGTTAGGGTCTTGGATTAGGGTAGGGTCCAGTCTTGAAACCAAGTTGAGGTCAGAGTGTGGGTCTGCATCAGGGCCATGTTCAGTGACACTGTTTGGGTCAAGGACTGTTGTAATTCCACATTGTTTCCAATTCATTGTTCCTTAGCTATTTGGGGGGAAGTTGGGGGGTATTGGGCTCCATGCAGCTTCAAGTTCCGGAATGAAATGGTGTAAACTGGACCCCAGGAGGGAGCAGGACCTTCCACTGAAGGGTGAGCTTCCACAGTCCTGCACTGCCTTCCACCGCCTGCAGAGGGCGCCAGACCCCAGCTCCCGCCCTGAGCCCAGGCTGCACAGCCACAGCTGGGACCTGAGCCCTGCCTTTTCAGAATGCACTGTGGAGACTTCTGGAGAATGTGGGGCGCCTCCCACCCTGACAGGACAAGCTGAGGAGGGTGTGGCTCTGCATCCACACTGACCGGACCCGTTGTGGAGGACGCGACCACACTGCCAGCAGTCCAACCTCCTAAGGACCAGACGCTGGAGGAGGTGAGGAGAAGTCCCTGAGTGGACTGTCAAGGGGTTTGTGGTCTCAGGACCCCACAGAGAAAGGGCGCCCTGTTTAGACACTGGGGCTTCCGTCGTTTTGTGTGAGGAGACGTGGCCTCCTGCTGTGCTGTGCGCGGGGCTGTGGGGTCCCCCCTTTCTGGGCTCGGGTGCTCCTCGGTCCTCGTCTGTGTTTGTGTGCTCGCGGATTCCGTTCCTGGGGCTCAGATGGTCTGCAGTCAGGGAGCGTCCGCCTGCTTCGGTGCTTGTGCTCTCCCCAACTCAGCCCTGCGGGGTCCTTCCTGTGTCCACACCCACTCCAGGCTTGTGCTGAGTCCGGAAATTCTGGAGCCAGAGTGAGGACTCTGTAGCCGGTTTTGGGGAGAGTAGGTATTTTCCCAGTGTGGGTACTTCCCTGAGCACAGTGCCTCCCCATCTCCGTGTGTACCCCTCCCTGTCTGTCATCATTGTTGCAGGGCTGTCACTTTCTTGGTTCAGGGGCCTCCCGGGTATCTTGCTATCTTGGATGCAGGTGTAAATGTCTGTAATGGGCACTGAGCACCAGGCGCCCCCTTCCAGACTCCCCTTCTGGCATCCCCAGTCCACTTTACTGGGGCTTCCCTTCCTGCTTTTGCACAGTTCTAACCAGCTTGTGGTGGAACGTTGTGGAAAAACTGAAATTCCAAATCCACTGCTTCTACTGCACCTGAGATACAGGGGCCCATGATTTAATCTTCCCACGAGTCTCTTGCTAGCCCCACCTGTCCGTCACTCATTTTGAGAGTTGATATTAGCAAAGTACTGTAATTCTAAAAATTTCTGAATTAGCTGTATTATTTCTTTTTAGGTATGAAGTTAACTTCCAATTATATGAATTTAATATTTTGGTCATTGTTTTCTAATTTTATCGCCTTATTCTTGGAAAATATAGCCTGATATTTAACTCTAGGAATTTATTGGCATATACTTCTGGCCTAAATAATGGCCTGTTTGTAAAAAAATAAACCTGGCCAGGTGCTAAGTTGTAGCAAATAATGGCCTGTTTGTGTAAATGTTCAACTTATGCTTATATACTTACTGAAGACTCTTGTTTTGGGGTCAGGATGGCTACATTTATTAATAGATCAGGACTATTAGATTCTCTAAATTTTGATGTCTCTTAATTTAATCTAATTAAATTATCAGTTAATGAAAGAAGTTAAATTTTTTATGTACTACTGCATCTAAACTTATCAAAGTCTTTTGCTATAATTAGACAAGTATGTCATCCTGTTTTTATACCAAGTCTTACAGTAAAAAAATCATACTATCTGAAATATTATTTATTTTTATTATTAATTTTTTTTTAAAAGATTGTATTTATTGGGGTACCTGAGTTAAGTGTCTACCTATAGCTCAGGTCATAATACCCGGGTCCTGGGATAGAGCCCCGCAGGGGGTTCCCTGCTCAGTGGCGTGCTTCTCCCTCTCCCTCTGTTATTCCCTCTGC
This sequence comes from Mustela nivalis, assembly GCF_964662115.1. Taxonomy (NCBI): domain Eukaryota; kingdom Metazoa; phylum Chordata; class Mammalia; order Carnivora; family Mustelidae; genus Mustela; species Mustela nivalis. The sequence goes on from NW_028135814.1 coordinate 109,114, forward strand.
TGTGTGCATGTTTTTCTTTTCTCACTCTCTCTCAAATAAATAAGTAAAATTTAAAGATTATCTCTCTCAAATAAATAAGTCAAATTTTTTTTCTCAATGGGAAGGAGAAGCAGACTCTCCACTGAGCAGGGAGCCTGATGCAGGGCTCAATACCAGGACCCTGGGATCATCACCTGAGCTGAAGGCAGACACTTGAACCGACTAAGTCACCCAGGCACTCCAGCTGTTTATTTATTTATTTATTTTTATTATGCATATGTTTTATCTCTCTTTTCTACAAGTCTTTTTTTTGATCTTTTTACGTTTTTCATAAAACTGAATTATCTCAAGATGACTTGGTCATCCTCTTTTCCCCAACCTCAAAGATCATAGAGTATATTTTAACTGTTAAAATGATATTAGTATTTAAGTGCTGCCTACACAAATTAAGGCAAATTATCTGTGGTCTGTATTCCTGAAAATATTTTTTTTATTATGCCTTCCTATGCCAATGACATTTTATAAGGATCTAAATGTTTCCATTTGCGATTTTTTTTTCAAGATATAAAGCTATTACTTCATTCTTTTTTATATCTGATGTTATTAAAAAATTTCTGTCAGTCTGATTCTTGTTTCTTTATTAATGAATTATTTTTTTTCTCTCTAACACTTGTGATTTTTTTGTGTGTGTCTTTGGTATGTATGCCCTAGTTTGGGATTCATAGAGTCAACTATAGTTATGAATATTTTCTTTCTTTTCTTGTATGCAAGTTTTAATCCAGTGTCTTGACTATTTATGCTTGAGAAATAGATGTACATTAATATTCAAATATTTCTTTCCTTTTTCTTCTTCCATTTAAAAAAAGTCATTTATTTTATTTTATTTAAAAATATTTATTTATTTATTTGGAGTAGAGAGAGAGGGTCATGAAGAGTGGCTGATTATATACTTTCAATTTGGGAGGAGGTTAGGGATAGCACAAGCCTCCAAGGTATTTTATAAACAAGGTTTCCAGGACCTTGAGGGGGCTAGCTATTGTTAGGGAAAGGTCATTTATTACTATTTAGTAAAAACTCAGGGAAGAGACTCTTCTGATGTGTATCAGTGGGTATATGCTTGGGAGATGATTGCCAATGTATATCTTGAGGGCAGGGGTGGGGAGTAGAGATAAAGAAGTTTCCAAAGTAATTTTTACATGTGAAAGTAGATTTTCAGTATCCTGGGGGGTGGACTAAGAATGCTTTTTGCCCTGAGTGGATGTGTCCACATGGAAGCAGCTGAGTCCCCAGAGGAGCTTCAAGGACTTGTCAACAGGCTATGAGTAGTAAGGAAATCTAATTTCTTCTCTAGCTTTTGTTCCACACACATCACCTACATCTTACACCTCTTTTATATTGATAATTTTAATGCTTTGCTGGTATCCAGATGACTATATCCTTAAGTGACTTCTTATCTCTATTGAATCCATTACGTATTCTATCCATTGTATTCTTAATTCAACTAGATTACATATATTTAATCTATTAGTACCACTAGGTTCTTATTCTTGTTTTTATTTCAAAGTCTTTCCTTATTTCCTTACATTATTTATTGGGTATATTTTAAATCCCTGAAATACTCACTTATTATATATAAGCTGTCAACCGTATTCTTATTTTGAGGTAGCTATATCTTTTTGGGCTTTAGGACATCATACCAACAATGCCAAATAATTTTCAGACAACAGCAGGATCTCCAAGAATTCAACTAAATTCTGACACTATCTACCTGAACATAGTGTAAGATTTCATCAGTTAATGGATCAGTCCTCCAAGACTATCTCCAACCCCACCTCAGATGCCAGTCTCACTGTAGGCCCCAGGTTATTACCTGTGCTTGTGACTGAGCAACTACAGGTTGGAGGTCCCAGTGGCCTACTTCTTACGTTCTTTTAATTTGCTACAGGGACTCACAAAACTCAGAAAAATACTTACTTTATGTTTGCCAGCTTATTAAAAGATATAATAGAAGATTTAAATCAATAGATAGATAAAGAAGTGCACAGGGCAAGGTATGGAGAATGGGCACAGAGCTTCTATTACCTTCTGTAAGACTGCCACTCTTCCTGCCTTTTCATACATTTAACAAACTAAAAGCTTTCTGAACCCAGTCCTTTCAGGTTTTCTGTGGAGGCTTCATGACATAGTCATGACTGACTAAATCATTGTCATTTGCTGATCTAATCTCCAGATCCTCTTCCCTCCCCAGATAATCCTGTATTGGGAGGAAGGGGAGGCACGTTGGGCAAAAAGTTGTGAAGGCTTTCACCAAGTGGTTGGTCCTTCAGGCAAAGAGCCCTTGCCTTGAGTGAGGTCTGAAGGTCACTTCATTAACATAACAAAACACACCTCTCTCACCCTTATCACAGGAAATCCCAAGAGTTTTAGGAGCTGTGAGTCAGTAGCCATGGCTGAAAACCAAATATTCAGATGACCAAAATATATTTCTTGTAAACCACTATATTACACTACATGCTTAAGTATTTAATTATGTGCTCTTTTAAACTAATATTTTTCTAAGAGTATAAACTGTTCTGGCAGTAATCTGGATTGGGGAGTGATGTATTGCCAAATTTCTGTCGTTTTAGTCCAGGAAGTCAAAGAGAAAGAACAGGAGAGCCCCTTAGGGCAGGAAGTTCAAAGTAACAATGTTGACTACAACTCCCTTTTCTTGATTTTTTTTTTAAACAAGCAAATCTTCTCTTCAGAGTTGCAGTTTAAAGCCAAGAACATGCGGAATTGGGAGAAAAAATAGTTAAATTTGGAGACTTGCAGAGGTAGAATCAGAGTAGTGAAAGCCATTACAGCAACTGAACTAACTGAGGTCAGTCTTTGGTGAATCACAGAAACAGGTGGAGTTGTCAAACAAAGGAATCTTTGTTTACAACATACAAGGAGATCACAGGGAATAAGTTCCAAAGCCTTGACTGTTTGAACAGGAGAGAGATTTTTATTTAGTATTTAAGATGAATACTCAGAAGGGAGAGTTTTATTATCCCGTGTATGGTTGGTCATAAGGTTGTGGATGCATGCACATCCACATATGTATTTGTGCAATATGTATTGCATGTTCACCTGAATGAAGCTTGTATTCCACCGAGGGCAGAAACTTCAACGTTAGAATAAAGCAGAGGTAACTGTTGGACAAGGGAAAGGGACTCTGCAGGCTTCAAGAGCAGATATAAACTAGATGGGGTCTTGGGCTCATTTTCTGGGACAAGGAATGAAAGGCCTTGATTGCTTTTGAAATAGCACTAGGAGTTTTACCACTGATTTATTGTCTCAATAGCTTAGGCTATTTCCTGGTCTGGTGGTGACTGTTAGTTTTCCCATTGCCTTGTTCCCTCAAAATCCTTAAGGAGTGAGGTTTTTGCATTTCTTTTTAAGAACCTCCCAGGAAGTTTTGGAAGAAGTGTGCTTGGGAGAGTACACAGGTGGGGTATAGATCATTGAAAATAGCTGGGGACAAAAAATGATTTTCTTATGTCAGGAAAACTATATGTCATCTTAAATTTTCTGGGAACCTCTAATTCTTTCTGCTGATGTTACCAGCAGGCTTCTGAGATATTACTGATTGTTCTCTTGAACCTAAGGAAAAAGAAATATAGAAAGCAAAAGACAAAACTTTAAAATCTCTCCTCCAACTCATCAATTCACTGCAGCCACCTCTCTGTCTTTCCCTTTCTCTTTCTCTTTATCTTTCTCTCTCATTTTCTCTCTCATATACGCACAACACACGCAAATCATCTTAAAACAATTTTTAATTTTCCCTATTCCATTTTAATATACTTGAGGCATGATCATTTTCTTACTAAATACAAGAAAAAAAAATCTAGGATTCCATCATTCTGTGTGATTCAAGTATTGAGGAATTTACTTCTAATAGCACTTATAAAAACATATTTTATTTATGTAATATTATATAATCAGGTGCCTGCATTTTTCTTATTCTCCAACTAGTGTTATTTGGCAATTAATATTTTGTCAATCAATATTCCCCCATATCTGAATGTGTGGGCAGTGAGAGATGAGTTAGAGGCAAGGATGGTGAACACTCCCAACAACTGCAGACTACATATATCTTAAGCCATGATTTTCTTTGCAAAGGTCAACATTGATAATGTTCTAGTCATACCTCCGTGTACCAGGAAAGAAGTAGCATATTTCTTGAAAGACACAGCTATCAAAGCTCCATTGAGAAACTGTAAAGATGGACAAGCGATTTCCAAATTACATATCTGATAATGGATATCTACTCTGATTATTAAAAAATGAATAAAAATAAAAAACCTTACTAATAACCAAACAGAGTATCCAATTTTACATGTGAAGGAAATAATGGAAGAGACATGTCACCAAAAGTATATGGATGGCTTAGAGGCACATGACAAATTTCTCAACATTTAGACATTAAAGAAATACAAATTAAAATCATAATGAGACATGCTTACGTATCTATTAGAATGGCTAAAATTATAAAGGCTAATTGTACTTGGTCTGAGCTAGATTGAGAAGCAACAAAAAATCTAAACTGTTGTTGGCATATATCATGATACAACCACTTTGGAAAATAGTTTGAAAATTTTTTTAAATGCAAAATATGTTGCAGTTACACAAATAGCCATTTTACTTCTAGGCATTTAACTTTATCAGTGCACTTTGCATCCACCACCAATTGGCTGTTTTGTCACAAACTGATTAAAGCAGAACTGTCAGGTGAGGAACTTCAAAGCCAAAGCATTAAGTGCTTTGAAAAACCAGCACCTGGGAGGATTTGTCTCAGCATCTGTGATTAGAAGGCAGCAAAAAGAGACTTTGGGGACACAGTTCACCCCTTCATGAAGCAGCCATTCAGAACTTTCTCCGAAGGGCTAATGCCTAATCTTCCAAAGACCAGCAAGAACAAGCTTATGGTCTGTTAAAATCAGATTTTTAAAAGATTTTTATTTATTTATTTGAGAGAGAGAGAGAGAGAGTGAGAGAGAGAGCATGAGAGGGGAGAAGGTCAGAGGGAGAAGCGGACTCCCCATGAAGCTGGGAGCCTGATGCAGTCCTTGATCCTGGGACTCCAGAATCAAAATCAGTTTGATTGACTCAATACAGTCAGGGAGGACAGTCCTCAGGAGTCACAGAATGCTGGTTGCCATGAGGGAGGAGTCTTTTACAAAGTCTGGGCTCTCACAGAAGGAGTCTGAAGCACGTGTATGGAAAGCAGAGGTCAGTTCTGGATTAGAAGCTCTTTCTGAGGGGAAATGAGTAGAAGCAGGGATTAACCAGGACTTGGGCTCTGCTTTATTCAGTTCAAGTTGCTGCAACACATGATGACAGACTGGGTGGCTGAAACAGCAAAACATGTACTATTCCTTGCAGTTCTAGAGACTGAGAAGTCCAAAAGCAAGATCCTGGGAGATCTGATATCTAGCAAGAGACTGCTTCATTATCTATAAATGCCCATATTTCTGTTGTAGACTTGCATGGATGACAGCTGGCAGAACAATCTCTCAGGTCGTTTCTCAGAAGTGCTTTTATCTCATTCACAAGTGTTCCAATCTCATGACCTCACCACCTCTCAAAGCCCATACCTCCTGATGGCACTCCTTGAGGGTCAGGGCTTCAACATCTGAATTGGGACAAGACACAAACATTCAGTCCATTAGCAAGTGTTGTCATGAGGACAGCGTAGCTTATCAACTGGGTATCCCCAGGAATCCATGGGACTAGCAAAGCAGAATCTGGGGGTGTCACTGGTAGGAAAGCAGGAGGTCCCCAAGAGACAGTCCTCATAGCATTTTACAGAGACAGCAGGACCCTTGAGAAACAATAGTTTCCGTGACCCATACACCAGCCTTTATCTATGCCTGTCCTCCCTGCTGGATTCACAGCAAGCCTACTTCTTTCTTTTCCAGTACAAATGGATTTCCACTCTCTGAATCCTGATGATTTTTTGCTCTTTTGCAGTTAGTAGGTTGTCCCTCAGGATTCTGCATGTCTGGATTTGCAATCGTGGAAACTGCCAAAGGTCTAGATACCTGCATGGCAGAACCCGGCCTCTACCACTATTGCCCAAGGTAGGGACTCTGGTCCCTTGAGCGTCCTGTGCTGCTGTCAAAGGTCTGTGTGCATTGGCTTATTCTTTTTATTTTTTTAAAAGTAATTGCTTATACGTGTGTTTCATCATGCTCAAGTGGCCTTTCTGTGAAAAAGTGGCCAAGCTACACCTAGAAGTCACTGAAGAAAGTTCTAAGAACTCCTGGTCAGTATGAGGCTAGAGAGAGAGAGAGAAAGAGAGAAAATAAATCTGCCTCTCTGCATTTTGCAAGTCCCTGGGCAAAATCTGTTGGCTGTGCACTCCTCACACGAAGATTCCAGGCAGGGAGACCCTCCTGAGCCTCATCTCCCTGAGTTCCTCTTCCAGGAGCAATCCCTAGTTTGAGACCAGGGTTAGCGAAAAAAGAGCAGCAAAGCAGGGTCCAGAAGGAAGGAATGCCACAGACCATGGAGCACCAGGGGGACAGGCTGGTACCTTCTCACGGTTGAGGTACAAATGGGCTCAGCTCAGCAGGTACAGGGGTGCCCTTGGCCCCTCTGGTGGGCTTTGCAGTGCCCCAATCTCAGGAAGAAAAAAGGCTGGCTCAGGTGACTTATTTTTGACTGGGAAGAAGCTGACAGCAATGGAAATAAACAAGTAGGGAATGATGTTGGAAAGTTGGAGGGTTTGTCCTTTATATCTCAGCTTTCTCTCCTATCTTCCCTTGCTCTGTAGTGTGTTATCAAAGAAGTTTTTGGCATGATATTCCTGTTCACTGATTAACTCTTGAGCTGTGTCTTTTTTGCTGTTCAGCTCATCTGGTGAATTCTTTTACTGTAAAAAGTATCTTGCCCTTGCAAGGGCAATGGCAAGACCTGAGAAATCCCAGAGATTTCAGCTTGCCACCCAGAAGGAAACCAGGCTATTTGGAATGCTGGAAAGGGTTCAGAGTAGGGGAAATCGTCTTGGACATCTGAGACCACCCCCACATTCAGCGGTCCACTGGACACAAACCCAGACCTTGATACTGATCCTGAACCATGCTCTCAACTCAGACCCCTGTGATCCTCACCACAGTGCTTTCAGATCAGTGCAGCCATGCCCATAGGCACAAACTCTTAAGCCTAGATTCTGTCCTGAGAGGTCTGTCCCCGACGGCCTGGCTCCAAAGCCTCAGAGATTGGGGACAGTGAGGAACACCATAGGACTCACCCTGCCACCCTGAAAGGAACCATGCCATTTGGAACTCCAGAAAGGATTCAGAGGAACTGAAATCTGCATTCCTACCTCTGGACACCCCCATATTCAGCAGGCCACTGGATGCAAACCTGGAGCTTGACACTCACCCTGAACAAATCCCTCGACTGCCCCCTCCCCCAGAAAGATGGACAGAGTGCTGGCAGATCGGGCCTGCCATGTGGTGGGCCCTAACCATAACCTTTGGTTTAGTTCTCAGGATTCTGACCCCAAAGGCCTTGCAGTAGGTGCCCTACAATTTGGGGACACATGGGCAATCCCAGAGGACTCAGCCTGCCGCCCAGAAGGAAACTGTGCCATTTGGAACTCCGGAAAGGATTCAGAGGAGCAGAAATCTGCATGCCTAGCTGAGGACACACCCACACAGAGCTGACTCCTGGACACAAAGCCAGAGCAAGACACTCACCCTCACCTCCACTGTCAACTCAGCCACCGAGACAGCTCTCCATGGGGTCTTCAGATCAGTCCTGCCATGTCCCTGGTTCCTAACACTAACCCTTGGATGGGTTCTGTAATGATGTCCTCATTTCAGGTTATGTGGTGGTTCTGCAGGACATTGTCCTGGTGTGGGATCAAACACACTGAAGCATCCCGTGTGAAGTGGCAAACATGGTAAAGAAATGACGGCTGGGGAATCTGAGTGTGGAGACAGCACGTATTTGTGCTGCTATAACAAGCTGACTGCACTTTGAAATCACCGCAGAGGAAATGACTCCTCCAAACATCCATGTTAGCACGACGACACGGAAGCAGAGAGAACATCAGACTTTGGGATGGAGGCCAAGCCCTCCCAAATCCAGGTCACCCAACATGGAGAGAACACATGTTAGCAAGAGACTCGTGGGAGGATTAAATCATGGGCCCCTGTATCTCAGGTGCAGTAGAAGCAGTGGATTTGGAATTTCAGTTTTTCCACAACGTTCCACCACAAGCTGGTTAGAACTGTCCAAAGCAGGAAGGGAAGCCCCAGTAAAGTGGACGGGGGAAGCCAGAAGGGGAGGCTGGAATGGGGCGCCTGGTGCTCAGTGCCCATTACAGACCCCACATTGCTATCCCCCACAGGAGAGACTCACCAATTCCAGGCCCCAAAAGGGAATCTGGAGGTTCATCTCCTGACTTTTTGTAGGAGCTTTGCAGCTCAGCTGGTGAGAATTCTCCATCACCCTGCCTTTCTCCAAGGGACTTTCCTTCAAGCACCCTTCCCAACTTCTTCCTCCTCCATGAAATAATGTTTCTCTCCTTTGTTTCTCGCACTTGCCTGTGATGGGACCTTAGCTTGCTCAGCCCAGACTGCCATTCTCTTCTCTTCCCAATTAAACCCATGCTGCTGGTCAAATAACTGGCAGATTGAGTTTAAGGCCAATCGAACTAATAAATTCAAGAACTTGCAAGGAACAAAATCAATATGCAGAAATTAGTGGCACTCCTACGTGCTCCGAAGGAACCATCAGAAAGAGACTATGGAGAGCGATCTCATTTACACCTGCATAAAAGACAGCAAGATACCCGGGAGGCCCCTGAACCAAGAAGGTGACAGACCTGTCCTCTGACAGCCCTGCAACAATGATGACAGACAGGGAGGGGTACACACGGAGATGGGGAGGCACTGTATCAGGGAAGAACCCACACTGGGAAAATACCTACTCTCCCCAAAACCGGCTACAGAGTCCTCACTCTGGCTCCAGAATTTCCGGACTCAGCACAAGCCTGGAGTGGGTGTGGACACAGGAAGGACCCCGCAGGGCTGAGTTGGGGAGAGCACAAGCACCGAAGCAGGCGGACGCTCCCTGACTGCAGACCATCTGAGGAGCCCCAGGAACAGAATCCGCGAGCACACAAACACAGACGAGGACCGAGGAGCACCCGAGCCCAGAAAGGGGGGACCCCACAGCCCCGCGCACAGCACAGCAGGAGGCCACGTCTCCTCACACAAAACGACGGAAGCCCCAGTGTCTACACAGGGCGCCCTTTCTCTGTGGGGTCCTGAGACCACGAACCCCTTGTCAGTCCACTCAGGTGGCTTCTCCTCATCTCCTCCAGCATCTGGTCCTTAGGAGGTTGGACTGCTGCCAGTGTGGGCGCGTCCTCCACAACGGGTCCGGTCAGTGTGGATGCAGAGCCACACCCTCTTCAGCTTGTCCTCTCAGGGTGGGAGGCGCCCCACATTCTCCAGAAGTCTCCACAGTTGGTCCTGAAGAGGCGGGGCTCTGGTCCAAGCTGTGGCTTTGCAGCCTGGGCTCAGGGCAGAGCTGGTGTCTGGCGCCCTCTGCAGGCGGTGGAAGGCAGTGCAGGACTGTGGGAGCTCACCCTTCAGTGGAAGGTCCTGCTCCCTCCCAGGGTCCAGCTGACGCCATTTCATTCCGGAACTTCAAGCTGCATGGAGCCCAATACCCCCCAACTTCCCCCCAAATAGCTAAGGAACAATGAATTGGAAACAATGTGGAATTACAACAGTCCTTGACCCAAACAGTGTCACTGAACATGGCCCTGATGCAGACCCACACTCTGACCTCAACTTGGTCTCAAGCTTGGACCCTACCCTAATCCAAGACCCTAACCCTAGCCCCCGACCCAAACAATGTTCACAAGAATCAAGAGGTAGAAACTGCAAATATCCATCAATGGCAAGTGCATAAGCAAAGTGTGGTGAAGGGTTTGAATTTGGGTTCAGGTTCAGGTTTTAGTCAGAGTTCTAGATCAGGCTTTGGGTTTAGTGTTAGGGTGAGGATTTAGAGTGAAGAACAAGGGATCAGAGTTATAGTTTCGGGATTTAAGTTTATGATTTAGGCTTTAAGACTCAGGGCTTATGGGATAAAGTTCAAGGTCAAATTTGGGGTTTGACTTCATGCTGAGATTTGTGTTCAGGTTTCATGACTTGGAGGTCTGGTTTAGGGTTTGGGTTTGTGGTTCAGGGCTTGGATCCAGGGCTCAGGTACAGGCTTTGGGTTCCATTCCAGGTTTGGGATTCAGGGTTCTAGTTTGGGCTTTAAGGTCAGCTTAGGTTTCAGCGTTGGTAGGGGTTAAGGTTAGGTTTAGGGATGACACATTTTCTTCACTTGTCATCATGGACAAAAAAATTCTATCTGAAGTTTCTAAGTCAGAAATGTATTTCATCTGGGGGCGCCTGGGTGGCTCCGTGTGTTAAGCCTCTGCCTTGGGCTCAGGTCATGATCTCAGGGTCCTGGCATCAAGCCATTAATCAGGCTCTCTGCTTGGCGGGGAGCCTGCTTCCCCATCTTTCTCTCTGCCTGCCTCTCTGCCTACTTGTGATCTCTGTCTGTCAAATAAATAGAATTAGTAAAAGCTATTATATGATCTTTTACAAACCATTTCCTATCTTTGCATTCTCATGTGCCAAGACAGACAGGGATTATTTAAAACCCTGAAGAGAGGGCTCTTGCTTTTAAATTGCCTGTAATCTTCGTGTAATAGATTTATGATTGATGATAGATTTATTTAAAATATAACTATTTAAAATATTTACTCTCAGTAAACGATTTCAACCTATGCTCATTTAAGTAACTTGGTGCATAATCCCTTTTCTATTAAACCATAGTGCAAGGACCAATGCAGCGTTTCCAGGAGAACCCCAAGCTATTTTTCTAGAATGGCCGTATGCTTATATATGGCGTCCTGTTTTCACTCCCTTTGTGGAGCACTTACCCTGGAGGTCATGTAATAACCAATGACCAAAAAAACAAACAAAAAACCCAAACATCCAGGTCGAAGTGCCATCCCTGCCTGGAGTCGAGGAGACTGCTCAGACAGATCCCAGGCAGGCATCTCAGCCCAGGCCTGTGCTGGGGAAGCTGGTTCCTGTCTTTGGGCACAATCTGGAAGCCAGCAAACTGACCCAAGAGTGCAGCCGGCGTTTAGGACTGATGATCTTTTCGCAGCCAGACTGCCAGTGGACACCCGCTCAGGGAGCCAGGCTAGGAGGCTGCCCAGCGCTGGCGCTGGCAATGTGGCAGCATGCCAGGGCTTCGCCCCGCACCCCAGACTGGGCTCTGGCCTCAGGAGTGAGTGGGCGGGGCAGGCGCAGTGAAGGGTCCTTGCTAATTTCCAAAGCTGGAAGTGAGCTCTCAGAGGACTCAGGAGGGAGGGAAGCGGGGTCCGGTTTGGGCGGCCTGGAGAAGGGGCTTTGCTAATTACCCAGGCGGGAAGGAGGGGCGCGCAGAGCCAGGCTGCTGTGCTGCAGCCCATTCGAGACTGCAGGACCTACCATACTCGCTGCCCCTGCGCTCCCACGCTGCAGCCTAGCCCCTGAGGCCGCGGTGTCCAGTTCCAGATCCCGCTGCCTGCTGCCCCTCCCCACCCCATGGCTTCTCTGGAGGACCCTCTGCTCACAGGTAAAGTGACACCGTGACGCGCCCTCACCTGAAGCAGAAAACGGGGTCCAAGGGCGGGGCGTGGGGTGGTTGGGGCCCAGCCTCCCACCAACCCCAGGGCACCAGGACCACCCTGGATGCTGCGCCACACCCCTTCCGCAGGGGGTCAGGCCAGGACAGTGCCATAGGTGGTAACCCCGCCCCCCCCGCCAGCGGGCAGGCTAGCCCCCATAGTTTGGCACCCCCAAGCGCTTTTCAGAGCCTCCTGCCATTCCCAGGGCACCCAGAACCCAGAGAGTGAGGCCTTGGGTGCTTTCTAGTGACAGATTCAAGGCAATTTTTCGACTTTGGGACTCAGAGATAACATAGTTTTCATTTGTGATTATTATTTTTGTGTGGGGGCCATAGCTTTTCTTTTGACCTATGGTTGTTTTCACTCCCGGTTCTGAAGAAGCCCCTAAATCCTAACCCTGTTGAGGACTCCGAAAGCTCTCAGAGCAGCAGTGCTTGGGGACATTGTGGACACATGTTTTGGTTTCTCCTCTGGTCTGCTTCTGTGGCAGCCCCGCTCTGTCCTCCTCAGACTTAAGAGCAATATCTGAACAAGTGGAGAAGCGACCAGGGGGTCAGGAAGGTGGCCACCGAAGAGTGACTTCTATGGAGGGTGGCTGAGCTAGCAAGTGAGCATGTTAGTCCAGCTCTGCCTGCATTCAGTATGGAGCTGAACAGGGGCCAGGGAAGGGGAGGAGGAGCAGAGAGCAGGGACAAAGGGACCAAAGAGGAGATTCAGGTGAAGGGAAGTAATGGGGAGGAAAGAGAAGAAACTCTAGAAGACAGGTATGTAGAAAGGAAAAGGGATGAAGTGGGCATTGGGAAAGGGCACCACCAGGGAAGGAGAGAGGGGAAGGAAAGAGGGAGGAAGAGAGGAAAGGGGAAAGGGAGAAGGGAGGAGTCAGCATGCCAGGGCTCCCCCTCCATCTGAAGAAGAGTTGGCTGGTCCAGCTTCTCAAACAGGGTGCTCACTCTTTGGTCCCAGTTTCTGCTCCCAGTGCTACTGGGCTTTGCAAGGAAGGCAGGCTGTCCTTTGGGACCTACTGGAGCCCAATGGAGCCCACAGGAGGGTGGGAGAGGTAAGATGCCACCGGGTCCTGTCCTGAGCTGCTCCCAGCCACCAGCCTCACCACATGGTGCAAGAGGGACCCCAGAACAAAGGAAGGACACAGGCCCGCATGTCTGCTGGTGGCCCTGGGCACTTAGCTCATCGTAGTGAACCACACCGCCTCCTCAACCCACGCTTTCAAAGCCTCCTTCTTCTTTTCTGGTTTTCATGTCTGTAGGAACATGAGCCAGATCTAACTCATCTCCGACAGACAATTCTGAATCACCCCGTGTCAGATTTTTAAGAGTGGCTGTGATAGAGTAAGATAGCAATGCTCCAACAAATGGACTGTTTCCTCCCACTTGACCTCAACAGTCTTATACATTTTCTTAGCGAAAACATCTTGTCTCCTTCCATTAAGCTCATAACGTGGTCTAGTAGTATACATGCGCCTTCCTTAGATGCGAAGCGATACAGAGGTCCTTTTTTTTTTTTTTTTTTTAAATTTTACAAGGTAAAGTCAGTGAACACATCCAACTTGACGAATACGTCTCTAAAATGTCAATCCAGGCAAAGCTTTTTCTGCCTACAGTTTGGAGATTACGTGGTGACATTTTTAAAATGCTTTCAGTCCCTCAGTGAGGCTCTTAGAAGCTAGCCAGGGCTTACTACGTGCCAGGCACTGTGTCAGGTGTTGGAGCTAAAGGGAAGGAGAGCTTGGAGGCTGGCTGGGGAGGGACATCCATGACACAACCACAGCTAGAAACGGAGGCCAGTGCTAGAAAAGAGAGAGCAGGCTGCATGGAGAGTGTGTACCATGGGGCTTGTGAGCTCACGAATAAGTGGGAGTAACAGGAGTGGGGAGATGGGGGAGAGAAGAGGGTCTTCCCATCAATGGGAATCACCTGTGCTTGGAGGCAGGTGCCATGAGAGGTCTCCACAGGAAGAAGGAGGCAGTGTGGTTGAAGGGCAGAGAGATGGGGCAGAACAGGCATCAGTCAGTTGGAGGGGTATGAAGAGACTGATGGGAGGATTATGGGTGCCTTTGGAGGACTGAGAATTTGTTAGAAGATCAGTGCAGATTTCTATGGAGACAAATGCCAGGAACTGATAGGTCTTTGAAAGGTCACTCTGGCTGCCTTTTGACAAAGGGGTTGGTAAAAGGCACTTGCAGGTGTGAACACACCAGGTGGGAGGTGAGTGCAGGAAATCAGGTGAGGGAGCATGGGAACTTGATCCGGGGGTATATAAGGGAGAATAGCTTTTAAGGAGTTCCACAAATTGGCACCAGCTGTGGCTTCATTACAGAGCTGGAAGGGGGAGGTGGGTGTGTCCTGGAGGTTACAGAAATTACATGAGAAAGGGAAGTCTTTTTAGATCTCTTTTTCAACTAGAGGAACTCTCACCTTATTGATAGAATTCCAGAGTGGGAACCTATGATATGAGGACATCTTTGAAAAGTCTGAATATGTTCTTCGACATCTTTGCAAGTGATAAGGAGACATTGGCCTTAGGAGGCCTTGGCCCTCTTTGTAGCCAGAAAGATTTCACCTACAGATTTGGGTTCTCCCTTTTAAAGTCAAGGAGTCAGTCCTTTCAAATTACACCTCCTATCATTTTACCCTCTCATCATACCTCACGTGCTTGCATCTCCAAGACCCTCTGTTCCAGGTTGAGAGTATCCACTTTGGCCCGGCTGGTCTTGCCAAGAACACCACCACAGGAAATCGAGAGCCTGCAGTGCTATTAATAACATCATCTAAGACTGTGTTTGCTGCCCTCATGGCCTCTTCCCACCATGACTCACTGAAGCTTTTTACACATTGTATCCATTAAGCTATAGTTCCCAAAGCTCATCTTCTCTAGTGCCATTAGTTTTTAGGGGACCAGGCAAACCTTAATCTTGTCCCCCTTAATTGGATCCATGTGCCCCCACAATCTCTTTGAATGCCTTTCACCATGATCCTTGAATGAGATCTGAGACCACTGCTGGTACCTAACACTTCTTGGCACCTTGTCTGCTAGGTTCTTGGAAGAGGAGGTGGCTATGGAGGTGAGTGGGAATGGGAGTGGGAGGATTTCTCCCTTCACTTCCCTTTTTGTGTCTTCAAATAATGGGTTTTGAGGGGGAGGGAAAGGTTAACCAGACCATTTATTTTCCATCTCCCATCGATAAAATGTTCACCACTCCCCACTGGAAGAATTTAGATCTTTCGTTTGAATCTCCAGGAAAATCTCCCAAACTCAGACCACCACCATGTGGATTCAGCCATCTTCTGATTCACCTTCAGATTGTCTCCTCCTAACTGCTCAAGCCACAGGTTAAGGGCGAAATGTTCAATGCCCAAGCAATATAGTGGGGAACACGTTTATCTAAGCAATTATATGCAGCTCTGTATCTGCATACAGGGGGTCTCTCCCAAGACTTTCCAACCTCAGCAAAACAAGACAAAGCCCCAGCCATCTGGGCTATATATCATTCATTCATTCCTGTGTTCAACAAATGGCGGATCCCCACCAAGACAGTGGGAGAGCAAGGACTGGAGAAATCCTGGAAGCTGAAGTCTGAGGAGGATTTCAAATTCAAGTCAGAGATGCAAGAAACATCTGGACTCGGTCCTCAGGTACATGCAGTATTCTGAACTGAAGCTAGAACCAGAGACCATTCTAATGAAAGGCCTCTACAGGTGGGCTCTCACAGGTGGGCTCCAACTCAGTTTCGTGTATATTCATTCATGAAATAGCTCTTTGGGTCAACATGCAGAAGAAAACCATTTAAGAAAACTGACAATGAGGAGTGGAAAGGGAAGCCAGAAGGCATGTGAATGGGGAGAGAGGAGGAGCCAGGGCAGAAAACCAAGAATCCCTCCCTGCCCTCCTTGCTGCCAGGGAGGTCTGAGGGACTAGTTTCCACCTGGGATCCCAAGGCCAGAACAAAAGCAGCGGGGCCACGTCGGGTGAGGGAAGGGGGTCCTCAGCCCGGGCGCATGGGGCTGCGGAAAGATGGGGGCTAGCGCGCCCGCTGGCGGGGGGCACCTCGCAAGGCGCTGTCCCCAGCCGACCCCATGCGGACCGGGTTTGGCGCAGCGTCCGGGGTGGTCCCGGTGCCCTGGGGTTAGCGGGAGGCAGGGCCTCCACAACCTCCCTCTCCGCCCCCAGGTCGGTCTGTGCTTTCTGCTCCAGGTGAGGGCGCGGCGGGGTGTCACTTTACCTGTGCGCAAAGGGTGGTCCGGAGAAGCCTTGGGGCGGGGAGGGGCATCAGGCAGCAGGAGCGGGACAGCGGAGCCTCACACGAGAGCGCACAGGCGGCGAGTCCGGTGGGTCCTGCAGTCCCGACTGGGCCGCAGCACAGCACCACGGCGCTGCCCGCCCCTCCTCAGCCAGCCCCTCCACCTCCTCCCAGACTCTCAGCCACATCCTCTGTGAGCTCACTTCCAGCTTCCGCAATTAGCAAAGCTCCTTCTCCCCGCCGCCCTCGACCCGCCCCCGCCCCCCTCCCTCCTGAGTCCTCCGCCAGCTCACTTTTTGCTTTGGCAATTAGCAAAGCCCCATCTCTGCGCCGCCCCGCCCCCCTCCCTCCTGAGGCCCCGCCCTGGCTGGGGCGCGGGGGGAAGCCCCGGGGGCTGCAAGCTTTGCCAGCGCTGGCGCTGGGCAGCCTCCTAGCCTGGCTCCCTGAGCCGGTGTCCACCCGTCTCCTGGCTGCAAAAAGATCATCAGTGCTGTTAACCCTGGCTGCACTCTCCTGTCAGTTTGCTGGCTTCCTGATTGCACCCAAAGCCAGGAACCAGGTTCCCCAGCACAGGCCTGGGCTGAGATGCCTGCCCAGGATCTGTTTGAGCAGTCTACTCATCTCCAGGCAGGGATGGCACTTCCACATGGATGTTTGGGTTTTTTTATTGTTTTTTGGTTATTGGTTATTATACATGACCTCCAGGGTAGGTGCTCCACAAAGGGAGTGAAAACAGGATGCATGATATACCCCTCACCTCCCATGCTGTCTTTCTCTTAAATAATAAGCACTGGTGAACTATCTTAGATTCTGTACCTTCTCTCCAGCCATGAACCTATCACTGTCTTTAACTCTTGAAAACTTCATTAAACAAATTAATGTGGTGAAGGAAGCAATATGAGAAAGCCTATTAATCTGATGAGCATGGAACTGAACAAACCCTATAGATACTTCCCCTTTGATTTCTAGCCTATCAATACCTACAGTGAGTCACATACACTCAAGATTATTGTTTTTATTGTATACTTCATATATTCATTGATTTTGGACTTGTTATCATTTTGTTGAAGTGTTAAACTATGGTAATAAACAAACTTTTAATTAACTTTTCCTCCTATGATACAAATATAACTTGCACTTGAGCTTTAGCTAATTTTATGTTCTAAAATTGCCAAAACAACATGATCAAGGTTTCTAGATTATTTACTGTATTTTCTACTATGTAATATTGTTCTATCTCTTCTGTATAAAGAAAATGAATGCTTGGGGCTCTTGGGTGGCTCAGTGCATTAAAGCCTCTGCCTTCTGCTCAGGTCATGATCCCAGAGTCCTGGGATAGAGCCCCACATCAGGCTCTCTGCTCTTCAGGGACCCTGCTTCCCTTCCTTTCTCTCTGCCTGCCTCTCTGTCTACTCGTGATCTGTCTGTCAAATAAATAAATAAAATCTTTAAAAAAAGAAAGTGAATGCTTGATAACTAAATGAATGCTTTACTGAACAAATTAAATATGGCAATAGCATTTTATTTTATCATGCTTCACATATTAAACAATAATATTATATCACTAGTCTCCAAATAATCTACTCACATAGTCATTTGGAAGCTTTTAGCAAAAGAATTCTTCCTCCTGATTGTAGTATAAAAGCCACAGAAATATACAGAAGACTCCTAGGATAGAAAGTTAAATCCAGTTATCCGTGATGCCTTGAGTAGGACCTGACTTATGTATGTCCTTGGATGCACTAGAAACTGTTACATGTGATAGGATTATATTTAATATATACAGTTTCATTTACTTCACAAAGGACATATAAATTTGAGAATAAAATATTTGATGAATCTATAAAGTCTATATCTATTTGTAACTAATGTGGTAGAATTAAGATGTTAATTTGAAAAAAAATCATTGAACACACACATATTCAATTTTTTTTATATATATAAAAAGCATTATTTATTTATGTAAATAAATGCATTGTCTGTAAAATCCATTTACTTATCAATCATAAGGGTAATTTTAAGTACTAAGAATAAGAAATATGTGAAAAGATAAGTGTTCAAGAGTGCAGTTTGTGGTAATTAATACAATATGATAGGCTCATGAAAAGGATATATTACTTGAACTTAAAAGCTTCTATAATTAAGCGATGACCACTTGAAATTTGTAATTAGTCTTGCTGCAGTTTTTCCTTGCACTTATTGCCCTTCCCCAGAAGTTCATTAAGAATTTCTGTGAATGTCCTTATTTTTAATCTCATTCATAGATTCCACTGCTGCTCACAAAACAAAGCCAAAAAGAGAGGTAACTCTATGTGGCACTCCATCCACAAGCAATACATTCATAAATAATTAAAAAGCTCTCTACTTCATTTGTTACCCATTCAGCTGATAATTTAAATGAGTAACTGAGGCCATTTTATCAGCACTTTTAATAGAATGCGACTCAGAAACTTCACAGTGTTATTTAAGAAGAAATGCTCACGTGTTAAGGTTTTTATTTTTTTTAAATCAACAAAATAATTTTCAAATATTAAAAGAAAATGTCTCCTTTTCCTCCAAGTTTCCTTGCTATGTCAAAGTTACAAATAAATACATTACAATCGTATTTTGAGTAGTAGATAAAAACAAATGTTTTGAAACTGTCTGTGGGTTGAGTGTCTGGATTAACTTGTATAAATATCTGAACTCAATGTATTTAGACTTTATTAGATGGTTTTTTTTAGACTATTTAAAAATACATGCTCAGATAATGACAACATTATTTTATTCATTTTAATAAATAAATTTATTTATTTATTTATTTATTATTAATTTATTTAATTATGTTTAGATATTATTAAATTAATGATTTAATATTTAATAATCTAAATTTGAAATATTTTAAATTTTAAAAATATTTATTTACTTAAATTGATATATTTAATATAAATATATTTAATATAAATATTTAATAAATTATTGAATCATTATTATAATTATGCAATACATTATGTATTGTGTAATAATTGCATTTTAATAAATAAATAAATGTATTTTTTATATTATTTTATTATATTTTATTTAGTTGACAAAGAGAGGGAGAACGCAAGCAAAGGGAGCTGCAGGCAGAAGGAGAGGGAAAAGTAGGCTCCCAGCTGAGCAGAAAGTTCAACCTGGGGTTCCATCCCACGACCCTGGGATCACCACCTGAGTTGAAGGCAGATGCTTAACTGACTGAGCCATCCAGATGCCCAAGGCTTTGTATTCTTCACTTCTAAATATTGATGCTCCTTCATCTCTGGAGTTAGTAAATTGATGTTGAGTATTCATATCAAAGAATTGATAGTAGCTGTTAAACAGAAACATGTAATTTAGGGAAAAAAAAAGAACAGAAGGAAGAGAAAGGCCAAAAGTCAAAAGCACATTAATATAAAATTTAATTAGATAAATAAAGCTGATATTCCTGAAGGGGGCTAATAAAAGAGCTGCAAAGAGCTGATAGGATTAGGAAAATTGTCCACTCCTGGTCATTTCATAATTTTAGACTATTCCTTATTAATAAATATACTTAGTTCCAGAAACACAAGCACATAAGAACATTTCCACCAAGTTTCCTCTAACAGCATTTACAAATTAGACGTTCAAACAATGCAGTTCGTTACATGTTGCATCTGTATCTTAAAGTTTAAACACTTTCTGTGACACATTTTCTAACAATTAAAATTAAAAAAAATATATATACATATATATATATATATATATACCGTATCCCTAAATGGGAAAAATATATATATATATACATAGAAACCTTATTCCTAAATGAAACCTTTCTTTGTTTATTAGCTTAAATAGGTAAATTAGCAACAACAACAACAACAAACAGCTAATATTATAGAGGTAGGAACAATTGACCTTTTCATTCATTGCTATTTTCTAAAAATTCCTATTTTATTTTTTTCTCAAGTCTGTCATAATAATTTTCTAAATCTCCTGCCTTATTCAATTTTTTTCTTTTAGTGGAAAACTCTATTTCATATTTATTTTCTCTTCCTCCACTCTTTGCTCTAATAATTCAATGTATTATTAGATTTTCTGTTTTTCTCTTTATCCAGATATATCTTTTCTTTCTTTCTTTCTTTTTTAAATAATTTGATTTGCTGGCATTTTACATCAGTACATGCTTTCTTATGGATGTTAGAAATGTCTGTGGAACTACTAGAAGAATAAACTTTTTTACCTTTAAGAAGTTTACAGTCTAGAGTGCCTGGGTGGCTCAGTTGGTTAAGTGTCTTCCTTCAGCTTAGGTCATGATGCCAGGGTACTAGGATCCAGTCCTGCATCAGCTGCCTGCTCAGCAAGGAGTCTGGTTCTTCCTCTCCCTCTGCCCCTCCCTCTCTCTCTCTAATAAATAAATAAAATCTTTAAAAAAAAGACTTACTGAAATCTGAGACTGAATTACTAAATTCAGTCTTAATAGAAGACAGCTAAACAAAGCAATGATCACAACTGGAAAATTTAGCGAGATCATGGTTTAACATTTTTGGTTGACACAGGACCTCTTTCAGTAACAACTTTCCCTAAATATCAATTTCTTTTTAAGGCAAAAAATTTTGACAAGAAATCCAGATCCTTCTGATCATTTTCATATCAATTTAAGGTGACATCCTCAGAGTTTATAATCAAATATGTAATTATTCTATCTGTTGCCTTGTATATTGCCTGTATCTTTTTCAGACTCAAAGTTCCATTGAGGTAGAGTTTGTTTTTTTTTTAAAGCAGAGATTTTTAAAGTGTTTGATATATACAAGATGCTTAATAAGTGTTTACAAAGCCTATGTATTACAGAAGCCTTAAACAGGCTTTAAAATAATGTAGGTGATATTAGTAGTCATATCAAACAATTTTTAGGTTTCAGTCATGTAAATAACTACATTTCTCAGAGACAGAGAAACATACAAATGGTCTGGGTCCAGTAGGATAATGCTAGCATGTGTTGTAAATTCTCTTATATGACCTTATTCTTGCAAGAAATGGTTGTGTGGCAGAAAAAAAGGTATCACTATCTTATACTTTATTATTTAAAGAGATTTATGGAAGTCTTAATTTCTTACACTACCCCTTTGTTTCAGTGGACCCAATTTCCGTGGTAATGGTGAGAGGAAAGTAGGCAATATAGGTAGCAGCAAAAATCTCCTACAAGGCACTATAAAATAAGGCTTGTTCTAGATCATGGTTCTGTCCAAAGGGGAATGTTAAGGGGTAGAATGGATGATGGATGCATTGTAGACTTATAACTTTAAGATTAATACTGTTATGCGCCAATAATGGGTCTATGATTAAAGGAGCGAGACTGATGTAAAGCAAAGGTCAAGCAAAGCTTTATTTCATGCCAAGCATCAAGAATCTAACCGAACGTTCGGGGCCACACCTCTTATGAGAGAAGGCAACCCTTTGCTGTTTCACAGTCTAGCTTTTAAGGGCAAAGGCCATGCAGTCAGGCCTAGCCACGCACAGGTGACCAATGAGATTTTAACACACACAGGAAACTCCACAGTGAGGCTAGGTGACCAATTGAGGTTCAATTTACCCTAGTACAGACATTTGACCCAGCCTATTACACCTTGATTAGGATTAGTGCCAAAAAGGTTCCCAAAGGGCAGAGGAGTGGGACATACTCCTTAGTATCTAGGGAGACAATATGCAAACACCGCCCCCCCTCCCGCTGATTGATGTCTCCACCTGGCCTGACCCACCCTTGTATATGGGCTTTGTTACCTGGAGCTGATTTCCAGGACTTGTTTTTAAGTGAATCCTCTGGGGGAAGGGGAGCAAGGACAGTTTAAGGGTTAACCTCAATGAAAGCCTCTTGCTAAAATATAAAAATATAAAATAGGTCCTTACATTACAACAACTCAGTAGGGAAAGTCCCAGTGTGGTGATAAAAGAAGTGAGGTAACTTGCATTGCACATTTTTTTTTAAAACGTGTAAGTTGTATTTTTCCGTGCCATGACATCATACTTTATCTTCATCTCTGTCTACTAGTTTAAAACTAGTTAAACAAACTCAACAATTTTTTAAAAAATATTTTTTTTATTTATTTAAGAGCAAAGCCAGAGAGAGAGAGAGAGAGCATTAGCAATATGGGGCTGGATCCCAGGACTCTTGAGATCATGATCTGAGCCAAAGGCAGACACTTAACTGACTAAGCAAATGAGACTCCCACAAACTCAACAATTTTATAAAATTTTTATTTGTTGGGGTGCCTGGCTGGAACAGTCAGTAAAATATGTAAATCTTGATCTTGGGGTTGTATGTTTGAAATCCACCTTGGGTGTAGAGGTTTTATTTAAAAATAAAATCTTTAAAAAAAATTTTTTCATTTTTTTATTTAAGCCATTGTATGGCAGTGTTGATCACTATATTGTACACCTGAAACTAATATTAACCTTATTTTAACTAATTACAATTTAAATAAAAACTTTAAAAATAAAATAAAAATAATAATCATAAAAATAAAAAAGAGGAAAAATTATTTGGCAGGAAATTTTCTTAATTGCATTATTATTTATTATTATCATAGTCTGCGTGTGTCGGTGGGAAGTGGCTGGTATTACAGTGAGTTCCATATCTGTGTTACACTGTGGTCCATGTCTGTAGTCAGTCTTTTTTTTCTTTTAGTTTATTTTCAGGGATCCAAAATTCATTGTTTATGCACCACACCCAGTGCTTCATGTAAAAAATTCCCTCCTTAATACCCACCACTGGGCTCACCCAACCACCTGCCACCCTCCTCTTCAAAACCCTCAGTTTGTTTCTCAGAGTCCACAGTCTCTCATGGTTTGTCTCTCCCTCCGATTTCCCCCAGCACACTTCTCTCCATCTCCCAGTGTCCTCCACGTTATTCCTTATGTATTGAGTCTTATAAAAACTTTTATTTCTTTCCCTATTCTGCTTTGCATATGCTTACCTTAGATGTTAAAATGTTATAAACCTCTCCTGCCTGGTCCATTTTCTCTCTCTTCTCTCATGATTTCTCATGCTCTCCCTGCCAACCCCACATGCCTTACAATATCTGGATATGACTAATTTCTTCCTGAGCTACTTTATTCTACTCTGCCATATGGTTGCCCTTCCCTCTTCTGTACCATAACTTCTATCCCCTGCATTTGTGCTTTAACAATACCTAATTCTTTTCACTGCATCTGTATCTTTGAGGTCAATACTCAGTAGTGCAATTGCTGGGTCATAGGCTAGCTCTATTTTACTGGAAAGAAGGGCCATATTCACCCCAGTGTTCATAGCAGCAATGTCCACAATAGCCATTCTGTTGAAAGAGCCAAGATCCCCTTCAACAGACAAAAGGATCAAGAAGATGTGATCTATGGATACAATGGAATATCACTCAGCCATCAGAAAGGATGAATACCCAACTTTTGCATCAGCATGGATGGGACTGGAGGAGATTATGTTAAGTGAAATAAGTCAAGCAGTGAAAGTCAATCATCATATGGTTTCACTTATTTGTGGAACCTAAGGAATAGCATGGAGGACATTAGGAGAAGGAAAGGAAAAATGAAGTGGGGGTATTGGAGGGGGAAATAAAACATGAAAATCTATGGACTCCAAGAAACAAACTGAGGGTTTTAAAGATGAGAAGGATGTGGGGATGGGTGAGCCTGGTGATGGGTATTAAGGAGGGCACATATTGCATGGGGCACTGGGTGTTTTACACAAACAATGAATCATGGAACACTACTTCAAAAACTAATGATGTATTGTATGGTAACTAACATAACATAATTAAAAAAAAAAAAAAGGAGGGGGACAATACCTAACACTCAATCTTTGCTAGTTTCTTGTTTACCTCCTTTTAAGAGTAAGCTCATTAGTGTTTTTTTTTTGTTTGTTTGTTTGTTTTTGTCTCAACTAAAAGAAGAAAAATAATACACATTATTTTGAAAACTTTTTGAACAGTGTAAAAAAGTTAGTCAAGTCCACAATGTCTCATCTCTTCTTCCTCCTAAGATGGTTAAGTTGAAAAACCCTTTATCTGGGAAAAGATCTTTCTCCTGCCACCTTGTGTAAGATTTTGGCTTTAGCTTAGATTATCCTTTCTTTCCTTTTCTGAAAATAAGTTGAAAATATTAATAGCCTCAGTTTCTTCTTCCAAAATATGACTGCTTCTTTACCAAGTGCAAAACCAACCCATTTTGACCATAGTAAACAGCTTGGACCTACTTTTTTTGGCTCACTGTTTTAGTGAGACAAGTGGAGTGAAGATGACACACCATTTCCGAATGTATTAATAATTGGTAGACCATACTTCTAAATTGAAGATTTGTTGCCATTAAACTACGACCAGACTCGCTATAATTACAGAGGTAAATTCTTTATATTTACTATATTTGAAATTACCATATAATACCAAAATAAAATTATGATTATGTGAAGAGTCTGTAATATTAAGAAGATGACTTTGAAATGATTGCTTATCTAAATGAAATTTCCCATTTTATAATCTTGTATAAGCTTTCGTTGTCATTTCCTATTTAAAATCTATTAGAAGGCACTCTTAATTTCCCTTAAGTGGGAAGTCAAATGTGGAACAAATTCATCCCAAAGGAACTGATACTATATTCCACTGAAGACCAGGTGGCTTCCATGTGGCATTTTGCCTCTTGCATATTCTTCATCTCCTACAACAAATGGGGGTATGCTCTTTAGTAAACTAATTCAACTCAATTAGAGACATTGTCTTCAAGGGATAACATCATAGAGACTAGAATCAGAATCATACTTTTGGAAAAAGTATGATTTTTGTTTTGTTTTGTTTTAAGATTTTATTTATTTATTTGACAGACAGAGACCACAAGTAGGCAAAGAGGCAGAGAGAGGGGGTGGGGAAGCAGGCTCTCTGCTGAACAGAGAGCCTGATGCAGAGCTCGATCCCAGGACCCTGAGATCATGGCCTGAGCCGAAGGCAGAGGCTTAACCCACTGAGCTACCCAGGTGCCCCTGGGCCCAGGTTTTGATGGCTTCTTTCCTCAATCTTATAAAACCTATTTGAACTCTACTGGATGCCAGAACTTCTTAAAAATATTTGGTCCCTTGTAATTTTAACCTTCCAGTATTCAATGCACCTGATCCATGTAATATCCTATAGTATTTTTGTCAAATGAAGACTCTCAAAGTGTGTTTCTTGGGAGACACTTTTCAATTGGTTGCTTACATTTCTGCATTTATTATTTGTTCTAGGCCATCCTTTGAAGTTGGTTGTATTGAATAGACTTGGAAGACAGAAATAGTATCTTTTTTTTTTAACTTAACCTGTTGTGTTTGCAAATATTTTCTGCCTCTGTTTTGATTCTTCTTGTGGGAACTGAGGCTCAGAACTGATATATAACTCCCACCCCTACACACACACACACACACACACACACACAAACACACACACACACACAAATACTGTTAATATTCTGGCTACCTCTATTGCTGTGAATAATAAACTATATTATTTCTGAACCATTAGTCTGCGTCTTCTATCAACACCCAAGAAACTACGGCAGACTCATACACCAGCTTTCAAATAAGGGAAAATAATCTCAGATGCTTTATATTTTTTGATAGTGTTACCTACTTCTGAACATATGACTGAACACATATAAAGCTGGAGCCATGACCATTTAGAGCTTCTTCTGTGGAAGAACTATGCATTCACTAGTAAACAAAAGTAGTTTCATCTTTTTTTTTTTTTCCTCCTGGACATCATTTCCTCTCTCACACTGTTGCTCAAATTGGATGGAGTCTAAGGTCCTTTGAGGAAATTTTTGTTTAATGACTCAAAATAAAATAGGAAGAGTCTAAAGTGCTAAAAATAATTCTAGATAAAAGGTATAAGATCATGCCAAAAGGATAGTAATTTTATCTAACAACTGCCTGTTCACCCCTTATTTGTTCATTAACTAATCTCCAAATTCCTGACTAAATCCCTTTTGTAAGCCAGAATGTGAGCTAAAAACTGGGATTTTAAAAAATTTTCATTTGAAATCCAGTTAGTTAACATACATGGTTGTATTAGTTTCATGTGTACAATATAACATATAGCACTCAGTGCTCATCATGACAAGTGCTCTAATTAACCGCCATCACTTACTTAATCCATCACTCCTTTCAGATCCCCTCAAGTAATCATCAATTTGTTCTCCGTAGTGAAATGTCTGTTTCTTGCTTTGTTTCTCTTTCTATGTCTTATTATTTCCCCTTTGCTTATTTGTTTTGTTTCTTTTATTCCATATATGAGTAAAGGTATTTGTCTTTCTCTGACTGACTTATTTCACTTTTAGCATTATACTGTCTAGTTCCAACCATGTTATTGCAAATTGCAAGATTTCAGTGTTTTTTATGGCAGAATAATATTCCATTGTATATACATACCACTTATTCTTTATTTATTCATCAATTGATGGATACTTGGGCGCTTTCCATATCTTAGCTTTATAAATAATGCTGCTATAAACATAGGGGTGCTAGCATCCCTTTGAATAAGTTTTCTTATATTCATTGGGTAAATACACACCAACAGGATTGTTGGATCACAAAGGACTTCTATTTTTAAATTTTATGGAAATTCCATACTGTTTTCAAATATGGCTGTATCAGTTTGCATCACCACCAACAGTTCACAATTGTTACTTTTTCTTTTTTTTTTAAGATATTATTCATTTGACAGATAGAGATCACAAGTAGAGAGAGAGAGAGGAGGGAGCAGGCTCCATGCCTGGCAGAGAGCCTGATGTGGGACTTGATCCCAGGACCCTGAGATCATGACCTGAGCTGAAGGCAGAGGCTTAACCCACTGAGCCACCCAGGCAGCCCCCACAAGTGTTACTTTTTCACATCCTCTCCAACACCTTTTGTTTCTTGTAGTGTTGATTTTAGCCATTCTGACAGGTGTGAGGTGGTATCTCTTTCCAGTTTTGCTTTGCAATTTCCTGATGATACATGATGATGGACATCTTTTCATGTATCTACTGAACATTTGAAAGTGTTCTTTGGGGAAACACTTGTTCATGTCTTCTATCCATGTTTTTATTGGATTATTTGTTTTTGGATGTTGACTAAAAACTGGATATTAAGTAACACACAAGACAGGTTTCCTTGAGCTTAAATTTTATTTGCATGAGTATCATTAACAGGAAAAAATATGCATATGTGTATGTACAAGTGTGTTTATGTATACATCTATCTATCTATCCTCTATCCCCTGTCTTCTAATTGTGGTAAATCCTGTAAGGTGGGGAATGGGATAGTCTGAAGAAATATGCTTCTGGATATGCTGGGTAAGCAAATTTAATTGCACTCAGATGCATTGGATATAAGTGAATCACTCAAATGAGTTATTTAATATTATATAGAAACAAATTAAAAGTTTATGTAGTTGAAAATAATAGGTAGTTAAAATAATTTTTTTGTTTGTTGTTTTTGTGTCTTTTTTTGTTTATATATACTATGGTGTGAATGTTTATGTCTTCCAAAATCATATTATGAAATCTAACTCTGTAAGTGCTAGTATTAAAACATAGGGGCCTTTGGGAGGTGATTAGGTCATAAGTGGGATTACAGTCCTTTTAAAGGAGACCCCAGAGAGTTCTCTTGCTTCATTCATCATGTACGTTTACAGTGAGAAGATAGCCATCTATGAGGAAGTGGGCTCTCCCTGGATCTGCCCATTCCTTAATTTTGACCTTCTTTGTTCTGGAACTGTGAGAAATAAATTCCTGTTCTTTATAAGCTATTAAGTCTATATCATGTCCGTTATAGCAGCCTGCATGCAGAAGGACACTATGACCTAAAATGAGAGCAATAAATATAAAGTTTCAGTAAAGTCAGTTGGTACAATGTTTTTTTTACTTAGAGAAGACATGCTGCTTCATGTTAAACCTTGATATTGTATATGTTTCTTGAAGGGCCACTTCTTACTCCTTTGTGTGTTTTCCACAAAGTCCAGGATGATGCCTTACATAAAGGTAATATTTTATAAATACTGTTGGAAATATGTACTTCTCTAAAATCTTATTTTGCCTACAGATTACTTGGATCCACTTTGCCTTGTGTAGAATATTTGAAATATATTAAGAACAGAATGTCTCTCTAAATAACATTTAGAATCATCATTAGTTTATGACTCCTGACTTATTTGTTTATGCAGTGATACTTACTGCAAGGACACTGAAGTTTGTAATATAATTTTGAATTAATCACCAAGCTAGTTTATTTTAACTTATGAAAATATAATTTCTCATGTTGGTTTAATTCTGCTCTTATGTTATGGTCATGACATTTTCATTAAAATAAAGTAGAAAATAGAAGTAAATAATAAATGAAAAATAAAAAATAATAAATAAAAAATAAAAGTAAAACTCTTGTGAAATGTTAAACTTTTCTTACTTATTTTGTTTTGCTTTTCCTCTACCATGCTGGCAAAGCTGTATGTTGCAGATAGGTAAAATTTTATAGGTGCTAGGTTTGTTACTTTTGCTAAAATTTTCAAAATATAAGGAGTTGAATAGTCATGGATTGTTTATTAAACTCCTTATCTACACATATAAAAATAAAACAATGATGGTGACCTGGGTATTTCTAAAATTGTATTCTGTTTTTCCATATTATGTTTTACAATGTAATTAATAAAGATTCTGCATATATTAACATCATCACCTTCTATCTCATCTGTATGTCCATTACAGAGCATGTATGATTTCTATTCATTGCTATGTTGTCGTGAAGAGATTGTCTGAAGTAGCCTATATTTATGCAGGTAGATCTTAAGCTACGGTGCTCTTGTTTATTTGCTTGTTCATGATCAGTATGTCTGAAAGATGGTAACTATTGCATCAGGTATGACGATTAAAAAATATTATTGGTGCCTGATACGCTGTGATGAAATAGGTAAGTCGATTCATAATTTGTTAATTAAATTGGAAAAGATTAAGACAAACTGAGGGTTGCTGGGAGGAGGGGGTTTGGGAGAAGAGGGTGGGATTATGGACATTGGGGAGGGTATGAGCGTTGGTGAGTGCTGTGAAGTGTGTAAACCTGGTGATTCACAGACCTGTACCCCTGGGGATAAAAATATATGTTTATAAAAAATAAAAAATTTAAAAAAATTGGAAAAGAAATTCCTTTGGATTTGTCCTTTATTAAGAGTTTTTTTTTTTTTTTTTAACGAATTCCTTGGGATGTTTTTTGTGTAATATATATCACATGCCTCAACCTTTAAATTTGAATGTAGAAAAGAGTTATCAGAATGAGCCTAGAAAATATTGTTATGGGGGCGCCTGGGTGGCTCAATGGGTTAAGCCACTGCCTTCGGCTCAGGTCATAATCTCAGAGTCCTGGGATTGAGTCCCACATTGGGCTCACTGCTCAGCAGGGTGCCTGCTTCCTCCTCTCTCTCTGCCTGCCTCTCTGCCTACTTGTGATCTCTCTCTGTCAAATAAATAAATAAAATCTTTAAAAAAAAAAGAAAACATTGTTTTGAAATATTTTTGTTCTGTTATATTATGTTAACTTAGGAAATAATGGTAGTTATTTTTATTAGCATTTCCTACTTTCCACATGCCCTTACAGATGAGATATCATGATTTTCCTACTCTTTTTATCATGGTTGTTATATTATTCATGATCAATAACAATCAATGAAAATTCATAACATTAATTTTCTTTGGGAAAGTGATATTTTAGCAAGAATCCATGACCAAAAATTTTAGCTGTTGTTCTTCCAGGAGATGAGACTATCAATGTTCCCGAAATTTTAAGAAATAGAACTTATTAATTGTGTTGGTTGATGTTTATTGTCTCTGAACTTAGAGGTGCATAATTCAATTTAAAATTTATTTTTGGGGCGCCTGGGTGGCTCAGTGGGTTAAAGCCTCTGCCTTTGGCTCAGGTCATGATCCCAGGGTCCTGGGATCGAGCCCCGCATCGGGCTCTCTGCCTAGCAGGGAGCCTGCTTCCTCTTCCCTCTCTCTCTGCCTGCCTCTCTGCCTACTTGTGATCTCTATCTGTCAAATAAAATAAATAAAATCTTAAAAAAAACGGAGTGGACCTTATGGGGGTGCTTATCTGAAATTGAGGGACATTATAAAAAAATAAAAAATAAAATTTATTTTGAATTGAAAACAAGATCTTACTGAAGTTTAGGCATCCCACTTTATATCAGGCCTCCAGTACATTCTAATTTATTTATAGAAAATATCATAAACATGAATGACACTTTTCCTATTGCATTTATATGAAACTGCAATGACTCAAAGATGTCATATTTGAAAAGCACTACCTTTCTATATTTTCTGTTTCCTCGGAGGAATGGATACACCATTTTAGCTCAATTATCCAACAGTATTCAAAACCACCATGAATTTTAAAACATACTTATTACACTCTAAAAATCAAGTATGAAAATGTATAAACAACCAAATCTCTATCTGTAAATGAAATACTCCCACACAGACGGGTTTTAAAACTTTCTAACTTAAGGAATTTGATAGCACAGACTCAGGGTAGTAGTTTCAGTGCCTACAGTATACTTTCAGGGAGAGAGTAATGTAAGCTCTGAGTCACTTTCTGCCTAGAGATGACCAAATAGTGGTTCTGGCATTGTTTGTTTGTTTTTGAAAATATGTTCCTGGGCGTCATTCAGAAAATGCAGAGTTTGGCATCTATATAAATTAAGGATGATCGTTTTGAACTTTTGCCTTTCATTACATCAAATTACCATAATTGGACAGAAATTCCACTAAATTAAGCATTATTAGGAAATGTGTAAATTGGAGCTGCTCAAATAAGTTGCTCTTTGAGCTATGTGCTGTTGGTTCAGGATTAGATAAGGATTTTGAAGGCAAACCTAAATCATTGCTTCCTTTTTTGAGAGATTCTCAGCATATTTTCTTAAAATTAGCTGAAATAAACAATGTGTTTAGTCGCAAAGTGATTTGCATTTTTGCACAAACTCCCTATCTCCTTGAGAATTATAACAAATATTTCATGAAACATCAGTGATCTTTACTTTGTTACACTGCTGTAAAGTACATTCAGAGTTGCCAGTTAAAGGTGTTAGTGTTGAGATGAAATGTCATGCATTTTTCTTCACGTCCATGCAAATGAACACAGTAATTTATTAAGACACAATGAAGAAAAAAAAATTGACAATGAGTTCCAGATTTTAAAAATCACTTGCCATTCAATCCAAATTGTGAGTTTGATCGGTTACCGAACACTTTATAATGCACCCCCGGTAATTTTACAGAGATTACTCTTTTCTTACCAATTCTTGATTATTCTGTCCTGCAATGCAGAGAAAGCTAACTATTTTAAAATAAACTTCCGTTAATTTTGATTGTTATAAACTTAAAATTGATTAATTTCCATATACAGAGTTTAAAATGTTCACAATTTACATTAAATATATATTCTGTGTATACCTTGGAAAAATTATACTGAAAATTGAAATTAAAATGATGTTGTATATAGCTGCAAGAAGCCGCCTGTCCCATTTCATCTTACTATATAAGTTGTGTCAGGTAATTTATAAAATCCCTGCTGCATAACAAATCTATTTTTTGTTGGAATGGGTAGTAATGTTTCTTCTTATTTCGAAATAAGAGTTGGTCTATGAGTGCCTCTGCAACTGTATTTTCCCTAAGTGGCTTCATGGTCTTGAACTGAGAAAGCTCAGAGCATTAAACATCAAAGTAATATATTTTGACATAATTAGACATCAAGGAAATGCAATTAAAATGACACTGAGATATCACTACACACTTACCAGAATGGCTAAAATAAAATATAATGACAAGCCCAAAAGAAAAAAATATACCATTTGATGATACACAATGGCAAGTTGTACCATAACTTAACCATCTCAGACTAGTGTAGTGTTAAATTTGTTTTTCTAAGCCATGTTTTGGGTCACTTACCACTTTTCAAGGATATAAAGTGCTATCATTTTACTTAAAACTGTGAAATTTGGTCAGATTTAAATTTCAATTTATGTTAAAACATTCTGTAAACTGTGTTAAACTTTGACATTTGTTCCCTCTGTTCAGTGAATAACACCATATCATATTCTGAAAAATTCGCTAATTTTCATCTTGAAAAATATCCCTTTTTCCTCTTATGGTAATTATTAATATGAATTAATACTAGAATTTGATATTGTTCCATATGTCCATAAATACTTTATTGTATATTATCA
The DNA here is from genome assembly GCF_964662115.1 of Mustela nivalis. Lineage (NCBI taxonomy): Eukaryota > Metazoa > Chordata > Mammalia > Carnivora > Mustelidae > Mustela > Mustela nivalis. Next base: position 141,308 of record NW_028135814.1, read on the forward strand.
AATTTAATAATGAATATAATGTATTATATATAACCTCAGATAAATTTCAACAAATCATAATTTATTAAAATCATGTCTACTTAAAAATCTCATAGAAGAGTAAAACCATCAAAAATAAAAATAAACACACACAACACACACACATCACCCATGTATTGGCAAATCACAATTGCTGTAACAATACATTAGGCATTCCACAGTTAAGGGCTATCAAAATTTCCATCAGTGACAAAAAGATTTGTATCCAAATGGACTGATTTTCCAGAATCCAAGAAAAAGTCTCCTAGGATTTATTTAAAGGTAAATATTTGAACAAATACTTCTTAAATTTAGGAAATTCAGAACATACGATTAAAGAATATTTGCAGTGCAGACTATATTCAATCCTTCCTTCAAAATGTGCCTTTGAGTACATAATTCTGTTTTCTCGATCTAAATTGAGCTGTCTTCCGAGGAAGTTTTCCAAAATGTGTGTCTCTGTGTGATAAATGTTCTAAGACCTAACATGCTTCATTGTATTTTACTGTGCTCTCAAATTTAATCAATAATTTGGATTGATGTATAATACTTAGTTTCAAATATCTTTTCCATCTATACAAACACCCAGCTGTCTCTTTATATGCTATTACTATTGAGAATTGTGCTGTCGGTATTATTCTTGTACATTTTAGGTGATCTGTTCTTCTCTTGGGCATCATTTATGCTCTTCTCTGTTTTTGATATTCTTAAAACTCACCATAATGTATACGAGTGCTTTTTAGTGTGTGTAGTTTTTGTTTTGTTTTGTTTCTGATATCTCATGTTTGGCATCATTTTAAGTCTGGTATCTTTTATCTTTCTTTAATTCTCCAAAATTTATCTCAGTACTTATTTAAATATTTTCTTTATTTTTTTTTCTCTTCTGCTGTATTTGGGCAGAAGTCATTAATTTGTTTGTTTGTTTTTCCCAACTCATTTATTCATTTTACAGCTATACTCATCTTAGTCTCCATTTATTGTATTCTTTATCTCAACAATTTTCACTTAATTTATATTCACAGTATAGTATCTTTCTTTTCCTTGTATATGTATATCATTATTTTATCATATACTTTTAAGCTATTTTTAAAAATATTTTATTTATTTATTTGACAGTGAGAGATCACAAGTAGGCAGAGAGGCGGGCAGAGAGAGAGGAAGGGAAGCAGGCTACCTGCTGAGCAGAAAGCCCGATGTGGGGCTTGATCCCAGGACCCTGAGATCATGACCTGAAACGAAGGCAGTGGCTTAACCCACTGAGCCACCCAGGCGCCCCTTTTAAGCTATTTTTTAAAAGAACAGTCATTCTTTTTTTTTTTTTTAAGTTTTTCTTTATTTATTTATTTGACAGAGAGAGATCACAAGTAGACGGAGGGCAGGCAGAGGGAGAGAGAGGGAGAGGGAAGCAGACTCCCTGCTGAGCAGAGAGCCTGATGCAGGACTTGATCCCAGGACCCTGAGATCATGACCTGAGCTGAAGGCAGTGGCTTAATCCACTGCGCCACCCAGGCGCCCCTAAGCTATTTTTTTAATTCCTGTTCCAATAACAGGAATTGGATTGCCATATAAAGTTAACCACATCATCTTTTTTGGTAAGTAATTGTACTTTTTATGTGCATAGTTATTTTGGTCCATGAGTTCAGCTCCTCTTAGGATCATCAAATCTCTGTAAAGTCTGGGTATGCTAGGATTTTCTAAGCAACAATAAAATACATTGAAACCTGGTAGCTTAATTATAATAATGTTTTCTTTCTCAATCATTCACAATAGTATTCCATTCTGAGTAGCTTCCTTCTATTTTGCAGCTATAGTGTTTGGTAAAACTTGAATTGTGATATCACTGTGATAATGTGAATTAATCAGGGTTTTTCAGAGAATCGGGAAGAGAAAAAAAGGAAGATATTCTCCAGGGCCAACTCTAGAAGTGACTAATAAAACATCTGTCCAAATTCAATTGAACAAAACTCAGAAATGCCATCTCCAGTGAAATACAAAGAAGATTATATATAGTTCTGGGCACACACATCTCATTTGACCCAATGTTGTACATCAATGAAAGACTGAAGGCCAATCACCACTCCATGGGAGAATTTAAAAATAAATTTACTATTGAGGCCAAGAATTCAGAATCACAAATACATCAGAATAATAACTGCCTTCACTTGATGTTATTCTATAAGATAAATCCTGCGATCAAGTTTCAATTTTAAATTCTTACAATTTTAAATTCTTAAATCCTTATGAAAAGGCATCATTTGGAGGGAGCAGTTTTCATAATTTATCATCCATCAGCCTTTTTTTAAAGATTTTATTTATTTATTGGACACACAGAGAGAGAAAGAGAGCGAGAGAGATCACAAGTAAGCAGAGAGGCAGGCAAGCAGGGAGGGAAGCAGGCTTCCTTTTGAGCAGAGTCCGATGTGGGGCTGGATCCCAGGACCCAGAGACCATGACTTGAGATGAAGGCAGAGGCTTAACCCACCACCCACGTGATGAGAGAGCCACTCAGGTGCCCCTCATCCATCAGTCTTAATTGATTGGAGGAAAATGTGTGGAGGAATAATGCCTTAGGGAGCTAATCTCTCTAAAGAATTTTCAAGTCTTTACCCCTTCAAGGTTTTTGTACAGTTCTGATAGCCTCTAAACATCCAGCGGATTTCTACAGTGACAGGCCTGTTAAAACCTGTCTTCAAACCAGGAATAGAGCTTGAAACATACCAGTCAAGGGCAACTTTGAGTCTTTTAAGGAGTTTATCATCATTTCTTTGTTTTTGGTTAATATCTGAAATAGTTCCATATTACACTTGCATAATTCTCCAGAGCTGACTTTGAAGGAGGCATTCAGTTCCAGCTAGTTCCATATTTTGGCAAGAACTACACTTCTATATTAAAAAAAAAAAACATATTTTAGGGCGCCTGGGTGGCTCAGTGGGTTAAAATCTCTGTCTTTGGCTCAGGTCATGATTCCAGGTTCCTGAGATTGAGTCCCACAGTGGGCTCTCTTCTCAGCTGGGAGCATGCTTCCATTCCTCTCTCTCTGGCTGCCTCTCTGCTTTCCTATGATCTCTGTCAAGTAAATAAATAAAATTAAAAAAAAACATATTTATACCAGTTATTCATGTTTATTAACAAAGATATCACAATACAAATAATACAAACAGTTGCTCTTTATTAATACCTTCAACCAAGATCAAAAAATATGTCATATTTTCTCCAAAAATTTTATATCATCTGATAGGTCAGATATATATAAAATTACATTTAAAGTTTTAAAAATATCAGCAAATATTTTCATTTAAATGCAAATTTGAAAAGAAATCTACTTTTCCAAACGCGACTTTTTATCCTATTTATTTTGAATTTTGTCAACAACTGATAAAATGTTTAGCGAGACTATAAATGTTAGATCGAAAAAAATGATTAATAGATGTAGGTTCAAATTATTATATCCCATTAAAAATGATTTAGTCTTTGATGAACATCTGTTTGGTAATATGTTGTATCCAGATATAGTAAATTAAAGACATATATAAAATTATGGGAAATGACACCTTCCGTTCGAGTATGAGTAGAGCTTTTAAAATGCTATTTGTCACAACCTGTCATCTTGTCATTATGTAGCATTATGTAGCAATTAAAAAATGTATACTCTTTACTTCGAAGTCTTTTGGAAATCTAAAATATGACTTTCTATGATTTGTGTCTCCATATTGCTTTATTGCCAGTTAAAACAAATCCACATGCTTTGATTCAAAGGTAATAAATTCCTCTTATTTGGAAAAAGGATGTTTATTTTTGTTCTCTCACCCTTAGCAGGTGGTTTCATTTTAGCACATTCAGAGTTATAATTTCATGCTTATTAAAAACATTTATTTTGATCTACATAGATGAATAAAACTTTTGTTTTATTACATTATTTGCCAAAAAATCTGTAATTTTTAAAAATGTATTTCCTTTGAAGGGTTATTTTAGAGCATTCAAAGAGGATCTAAGAGTGTGGTATTATGCAGTATTAGTTTTTAAGTAGGTATGAAATGGTTAATTATAGGATTGTTTCTTTAAGGCTTATGTATGTTGTCCATTATATGCTATAAAATATGATGAAAGTAAATTTAAGGTATGTTTTACATAGTTTATTTTATGGAAAAAAATATTGAAATGACTTATGAAATTCAGTATACTCTCAACATTAATTCATTTTGAAATTTACCAGTTGTCTACTGAACTATTATATGGCAGATATTACTTCAGACTACACTGGTAAATGAAATACTTGGCTTTGTAGAACTTTTATTTTAATGGGTGAGGCAATTAAAAGCTATGAACCTTAAAAAAAATGGCATAGTGCATTCAAAAAGGATGAGTACAATGGGGAAAAAGAAAAATTCGATCAGGGTAAGAAAAATCAAGGTTGCTAGGCAGGGGATGGGGGGTTAAAATTTTTATTAGGAAGATCAGGGTAGTTACAATGAAGCTGACAATTGAACCAAGGTATGGAAAGGTGATGAATTTGCGCAGAACTATCAGCAATAAGGTCACTCCAGACAAAGGAATTGGCTATCTTGAAGGCCATAAGGTTGGATCATGCCTGGCATATCTGAGGAATAGCAAGGAGGCCACTGTGAGTGACTGAAGAGTAGCAGGGAAAGAGGTCACAGAGGTTAAATGAGTGGCTAGATCATGTAAAAGCTTAGAAGTCATTGTAAAGCTCTGGCTTTTATATTTGGAAACTTACTGTGTGATAGAATTTCTGCTAATAACTGAGAGTTCAAATGTCCATAAAATTTCAAGGATTCTTATTCTAGTAAGACAGAATAAAGAGAAAGAGTTCATATTTTCACATGGTGTAACAAATGCTCGGAGATACAAGTGTAGGAAGCTATGGGAGCACAGAAGAAGGCACTAAAATCACACCATATATTTGATGACTGTGACTTTATATAAATTTGTATTTTCTAGATTTTTTGTAGTCATGGAATCACACAGTATATACTATTCATTGCCTGGCTTTTCTTTTCTCAGCATCATTACTTTGAGAATCTCCAATTGTCTTTGCTCTATTGATGGACATTGATGAACATTTCCACTGTTTTCAATTTTTAAAAATAAAGCTGATATGAAATTCATAAACAAGTCCTTGTATGAACATAGGGTTTGTTTCTCTTGGTGAAATGCCTAGAACAAAATGGCTATTTGTGTAACTGCAACATATTTTTCATTTAAAAAAATTTTGAAACGATTTTCCAAAGTGGTTGTATCATGATATATGCCAACAAAAAGAAAGTGAGAGAGAAAGAGAAAGAAAAAGAGAAAGGGAAAGACAGAGAGGTGGCTGCAGTGAATTGATGAGTTGCAGGATAGATTTTAAAGTTTTGTCTTTTGCTTTCTACATTTCCTTTTCCTTAGGTTCAAGAGAACAATCAGTAATATCTCAGTTGCCTGCTGGTAACATCAGAAGAAAGAGTTAGAAGTTCCCAGAAAATTAAAGAAGAGATATAGTTTTCCTGACATAAGAAAAGTCATTTTTTGTCCCCAGCTATTTTCAATGATCTATACCCCACCTGTGTACTCTCCCAAGCACACTTCTTCCAAAACTTCCTGGGAGGTTCTTACAAAGAAATGCAAAAACCTCACTCATTAAGGATTTTGAGGGAACAAGGCAATGGGAAAGCTAACAGTCACCACCAGACCAGGAAATAGCCTAAGCTATTGAGACAATAAATCAGTGGCAAAACTCCTAGTGCTATTTCAAAAGCAATCAAGGCCTTGCATTCCTTGTCCCAGAAAATAAGCCCAAGACCCCATCTAGTTTATATCTGCTCTTGAAGCCTGCAGAGTCCCTTTCCCTTGTCCAACAGTTACCTCTGCTTTATTCTAACGTTGAAGTTTCTGCCCTCGGTGGAATACAAGTTTCATTCAGGTGAACATGCAATACATATTGCACAAATACATATGTGGATGTGCATGCATCCACAACCTTATGACCAACCATACACGGGATAATAAAACTCTCCCTTCTGAGTATTCATCTTAAATACTAAATAAAAATCTCTCTCCTGTTCAAACAGTCAAGGCTTTGGAACTTATTCCCTGAGATCTCCTTGTATGTTGTAAACAAAGATTCCTTTGTTTCTGTGATTCACCAAAGACTGACCTCAGTTAGTTCAGTTACTGTAATGTAATATCATGCATATCCAGTTGTTGATCATTTTGTTCAAGTCTTACATATCTTACCAATGTGATGACCATTTGTCTATGTAATCTTAAAATAAGGGTGTTGAAATTATTTTCCATTTGTCGTCCAAGGTAGAAGTTATGATTTTTGTTCTTCGTTTTTCCCTATATATCCATAAATCTGTTGTTACGTATTAAAAGTCAAGAATTATTATACTCCCTGATGAATTCATCCTTTTACTCTTCTGTAATTTTGACTTGATCTTTATGTCTGATAATGAAATTTGCTTTACAATCACTTTTCATTATCTTGATATAACCACCAAAGTTATAGTGTGATTAGAGTTAATATAGCATATTTTTTCTTTTACTTTTTAAAGCACTTCTATATTGAATCCCGACAAAGAAACAAAACAGCTTTTTAACTCTGGAAGCATCTTTCTAAATTATCTTTTTTTTTTTTTTAAATGAAGCAGTAGCAATATTTGTTAAGGGACCTAAACTGAAAGTAGGTTTAGAAATTTATTTATTTTTTTATTTATTTAGTAAAAAATTTTATTTTATTTATTGAAAGCAAGAAAGAGAGAGAGAGAGAGAGAAGAAGCACACAAACAGGGGGAATCATGTGCAAAGGGAGAGGAAGAAGCATGCTCCTTGGGGTGCAAGTAGTCCCATGCAGGGCTGGATCCCTGTACAGTGCAATCATGACCTCAGCCAAAGGCAAACATCTGCTTAAACAACTAAGTCATCCAGGCACCCCTAGAAAATTTAAAAAAAAAAAAAGACCTTTTAAAAATATTTTGTTTCTTTTTGTTCTTTTTTTAATATTTTATTTATTTGACAGACAGAGAGACAGGAAGAGGAACTATAAGCAGGGCAGAGGGAAAAGGAGAAGCAGGTTTCCCACTGAGCAGAGAGCCTGATGTGGGGCTCCATCCCAGGACCCTGGGATCATGACCTGAAAAGAAGGGACACTTCTTGGAGGAAGCCACCCAGACACCTCTTTTCTTTGTTTTTAATATATGGCAACTGATGCTTCCCAGCCACGAGGAGCATATTACCCTTTGATTAAATCTTTGATAACAACCTATTTAAAAAGGTGTGTAAATATATACTTACTCAGATTTATACACTTTGTGTTTTCTTCATAGTTTGGGGCTGGACCCCATGGTCACAACACTGCTTCCAGTCTTTGCCTTCCCATCTTTTGATACCAGGTATTTGGTCAGCAAAGCAAATTAGTATCAAAATTAATAAGCCCTTGGCACCATATCTCTGGAGCAGGGCTTGCTCTTAGCCAAGGCCCAGAGCAGTTGACCTCCCCTCGCTAGTGCTATAGCCCCAAGGACTAGGTCCCTGCCACCAGAACTCAGTCTTACATGTTATGCTAAGCAGACAAAACCAAAACAGGAAAGCTCCGACAGCTTTCACTGGCATGCCTCATCTCCAACTCCCTCGACGTCCAGGCAGTACCAGATGACAGGGAGGGGTCTTGGTCCAACATATGGGAGGGAAGGAAGTAGCCACGAGCAAGTACCTGCCTCTCTGTTCCTTTCTTTCATGAGCAGGTTGTAAGGAGGAGGAAGAGGAAGGGGAAGAGAGGTGAACTTCAAGGGGTGAAGGCCTCAGGTAGGCAGCTGGCTCCTGCCAGTAGGAAAGGGACAAAGGAGAAGGCAGTGAGTCTTGCAGGGAGGGTGGGGGGTAAGGGTTACAGCTTATGACGGAATCTGGACAGGAGTAATAGGGATACTAGTCATTTGAGTCCACCATTGGCAAGCTGGGCTGGGTGTCAGGGCAGATAGGCCTCCCTGGGCAACGGCACATGAGAGAAGGTGGAATTCTTCTCTGAGGAGCAGGTGGAGCTTTGGGTGTTGGGAAAGCATAGACAGTATTGTTCCAGGGCCAAGGACAGGTCCGGGTACTCCTGGTTGGAGGTCAAGGCCACAGTATGATCCAGGTCTTCTACCAGCAGCTTGAAGGTACCACATGCCAGCCACCCCTTATTATTGTGTCTAACTCTCTGGTGCACGTATTGGCTTATCCATCAAATGACTCCTTCAGCAGCTTGAAAACCACCTCCACAGGCACTCCAGGATATGGGAGGCTTCCAGAGTGAAAATTTTGCACAGGATCACCCCAAAAGACCAGAAGTCACTCTGGTGGATGTAGATCTGGTCAAACATGGCCTTAGGGACCATCCACTTCACAGGCAGTCCACTGTTGGTTCTCATTTTATAGTAACTGATGTGGTGATATCTCTGGCAAGGCTGAAGTCTGAGATCTTCATCATGTTGTCCTTTGTCACCAGCACTTCCCTGGTGGCCAGGTCTTGGTGTATGCACTTCTTGGTGGCAAGGTACTCCATGCCTCAGGCTACCTGGTAGGCACAGGATACCAGGTCCTTGGAGGAGAGTTGCTCTGCTGCATTATGGCTGATATTGTAACAGTACTCCAAGTCAGGAGGCCTCTGGGCCTGGAGGTACTACTGTATGTTGTCTTTGGAGGCATATTCCATGATAGTGTACGAAGGACCATCCTGTGTGCAGGACCCAGCAGGTTGATGGTGTCCTTGTGCTGTCCAATCATCTTCATCATCTCCATTTCTGAGATTAGGTTTGACAGGTCTTTCTCTGTTGCATCTGACTTCAACATCTTCACAGACACTTTAGTCAAATGGTTGGATTTGTCTTTGTCCAGCCCAATGGCCTCCTCCAACACCACCTGCCCAAAGTAGGCTTCTCTTAGGGGTATGCCTAAACTGCCTACAACCAGCCTGCCTCAAGGCAGTTATAAACTCTAGATTATCCTCAAAAACATTAAACCACAAGCTAAAAATTCTCTTCACTAGGTCTCTGTCGCAGGTCTAATTTTCTTATTTTTCATCATTCATCTTTTTCCTAATTCTTATTTTCAGTATAGTTTATTTGGCTTCCAGGTGTTTCCTCGGGTTTCTGTATGCTGTTTCATAGGGAAGAATTATCCTGTCATAAAATTATTTCTTGAGCATTCATTACATCTCTCAGTTAAAATGGGTTCTTTTATGGTATTGATTCATTTGAGTTTTCTCAAGATGGGAAGAATTTTCAAAATGGTGTTTTCCTCAAGGTTCAGAGTATGTCTTAGCCTCATCTTTACTCTTTTTGAAATTCACTTTTCAAATTCTTGTCCCTCTTTTTATCTTTTTAAATTAAAATGTTTTCTTTTTACTATTTTTTTATTTGAGTGTAGTTGATAGTCAGTGTTACATTGGTTTCAGGTTTTCAATATCTCCATACATTATTCTATGATCACTACAAATATAGCCACCATCTGTCACCATATAACACTATTATAATATCATTGACTATATTCTCTACACTGTCCCATATCTCTTTTTAAAATCTCTGATTTTTATGTTTTCTGCTATTCCAATTTTCGACCATCATTTTACTTGGTTACTTTAATAAAATATGCCTGATTACACACTCTATGCTGAAAACCATAGCATTTGATTTATAGTAGTCTTCTTCTTCTTCTTCTTCTTCTTCTTCTTCTTCTTCTTTTTAATTAACATATAATGTATTATTAGCCCCAGGGGTACAGGTCTGTGAATCGACAGGTTTACACACTTCACAGCACTCACCACAACACATACCTTCCCCAATGTTCATAATCCCACCACCCTCTCCCTACCCTCCTCACCCCGCCAGAAACTCTCAGTTTGTTTTGTGAGATTAAGAGTCTCTTATGGTTTGTCTCCCTCCTGATCCCATCTTGTTTCATTTACTCTTTTCCTGTTTCCCTAACCCCCCAATTGCACCTCCATTTCCTCATATCAGGGAGATCATATGATAGTGTCTTTCTCTGGTTGACTTATTTTGCTAAGCATAATACCCTCCAGTTCCATCCATGTCAATGCAAATGGCAAGATTTCATTTCTTTTGATGGCTGAATAGTATTCCATTGTATATATATATATATATATATATATATATATATATATATATATAATTCATTTGTTGATGGACATCTAGGTTCTTTCCATAGTTTGGCTATGTGGATATTATTGCTATAAACATTTGGTGCACGTGCCCCTTTGGATCATATAGCAGTCTTCTTTACCTCTATCAGAACCCCAGGAAGCTTTATTTATTTATTTACTCACACATAAACAGATGATCCAACACAACGTTTTTTGATGTTCAAATGTATTATAATGTCTTACCGCTTAACACTATGCTTACTGCTCTCTTTCACTGTCTGACTAAATCCTCATCATCACTATGCCATTTAATGAGAAAGAACATTTGAACTCAGAGTTCTCTCCATATCAGGGAATGAAGACTCCACCCTTCTGTTTGTGCAGGTAAAATAAATGTTGATGTCTGTCCTGCACATACCCCATCCTGTTCACCAGAATATTCACCATCAAAATATATACACAATGAAAACCATACCTCACCACTTCTATTACCACCCAGCATGCTAAAAACACCATCATATGTTCCTGAATTATTGACTTGATTGATAACCCCACTTCCACACATACTGCACTCCTTTCTCCATGCAAATTTATTTTGGTACAGCAATTTAACCTAAAAATCAAGTCATATGATTTTATTCTGCTGTTGAAAGACTTTTGGTATCTTCCGCTTTCATATTAAATAAAAACTGAAGGCGTTTCAATGTACTAGAAGGTCATACATCAATACGTTCTTCCTCTCTCCACCACTATGAACCTCCTTGCTTTTCCTCAAAAGTAACAGACAAGCTGTTCACACAAAGTCTATATACTTACTTGCTCTGCCTAGAGCAATCTTTTCCTTTAATATTTGTATAACACTCTCCTTCACTTCCTGGGTCTTTGTGCAAATAGCATCTCATAAATGAGATATAACCACCCAACACAAAATAAAATTAACTTTCATCCCAGCATTCTTCAATGGCTTTTACCTTTCTTGTATATCTTTGTAACACTTATCACCATCAACCATCAATCATTATTCTATTACTGGTTTATTTTCTTATTTGAGACAGAGAGAGAGAGAATAGGGAGGGTGCGCAGAGGAAGAAGAAAACACCCCACTGCCTAGAAAGCCTGCTGGTGAGTTACATCCCAGGACCCTGAGATCATGACCCAAGCCAAAGGCAGTCACTCAATGGACTGAGCCACCGAGGTGCCCCTCTATTATTGGTTTATTTCACTATTATATTTCAAAAGAATGTAAGCTCTTTGTGGTCAGGTATTTTATATGTTTTATTAACTGAAGTATTCTCAGAAAGGTAGCTGGCAGATTGTAAGGGCTCACTAAACTGTATTTTGTTGTTATTATTGGGCTCCTTTATGGGCTTTACCTCTTACGCTAGAAGTCTATCCTTCAGATGTAAGCGATAAGAATAGAGCCCTGCTGCCTGTTCAAATGTGTAAAAAGCCTGTATTAAGTGGATATTTTAAAAGCTAAATGAATGGCTTAATAGTTGTATATAGGGGGAAAGGGAACATATTTTCCACAGTTTAGAAGTGGAGTTCTTTTATAGAGTTCTTGTACAAGCCTACACTATGGAACGATAATGGGCAGTTGTACATTACAATTATAAAAACACTTTGGTAATTTATATCCTTTTTTTGTAATTCTTGACTGGATCATTTAATTCCTTAGGAGCATTATAGCATTTCAACTTTTCATGTTCAATAAACTTATTGGGGTTGCTACCTTTTTTATTCAAATGGAGAAATAGTCATGATTTAATCTAAATAAAGTGTTATTGATTGTGTTGTTTTCTAGGAATGAGTCGCACATGCTAGTTTAAAAGTTTTGTTAAATTCCCAAGTCTGTCACTGATAAAAGCCATTTGTAGATTAGTAACTTGATCAAAACGGAAAAGTTATGTAACACCAATTGTTATACTATCTTTGTTTCCATCTTTCATTGTAATAACACCCATCTTAACTCTAAGTCAAATCATTGCCAGATGGATTTCTGGCATTGATTGCAGGATATGAAATCTAGTATAACTAAAAGTTTTTGGTATTAGTAGCATATAAATCATTTTAGAAAAATATATGTATTTGAATATAAGATAAAGTTTTAAATTATTTGGCAATAGTAAACTAAACTTTTTTTTTGTAAATTTTTATTTTCTAAAATTTCTTTGAGCTCTTTTGCAATAAGAAACAAGTTACAAAAAATTAAGGTTTATTTACCCCAATTCAAAATTATTAGGAATATAATCATAGAGGTTGAAGTATTTAAAATATTGAACCCAAAATGTTTTATTAGGTAAATTCATGAATGCTGAGCATTCACTGTTAAAATATACTAATACTATTGATAGACTGGTAGAAGCCTAAAATCAAATATTTATTAAATATTTATATCCATATCTTTTCATAGCTTGGTAATTCATTTCTCTAGTATTAAATAATATTCCATTGTTTGCATGTACTACACTTTATTGGACCTTTCACCTATGGAAGTATATCTTGGTTGCTTCCAAGCTTTTGTCAGTTATGAATAAAACTACTATAGACATCTTTGTGGGTATAGATTTTATCTTCTTAGGATAAATACCAAGAGCTGCTACTGCTGAATCATCTGGCAAGAATATGTTTAGTTTTGTAAGAAACTGCCAAGTTGTTTTCCATTCTTTATTCTCAATAGACATGGAAGAACATTCCTGTTGCTCCACATCCTCACCAACATTTCGTGTTCTGTTGTCAGTGCTCTGGATTCTGGGTATGTACTGGTGTCTCTTTTTTGTTTTAATTTGCATTTTCCTGATGACATATGATGTGAAGCATCTTTTTATATGCTTATTTGCCATCTGTAATATTTTCTTTGGTGAGGTATCTGCTAAGGTCTTTGGCTCATTTTTAATCAGGTTTTTCCCCCATTGTTGAGTTTTAAGGGGTCTTTGTGTATTTTTGATTAACAGTCCTTTGCCAGATGTGTATTTTGCAAATTTTTTCTCATAGTCTGTGCTTTGCCTTTTCATTCTCTTGGCATTGTGTTTCACAGAGTAGACATTTTTAAATTCAGTGCTTGTGCTTTTGTAGCTAAAGTTTTTGCGAAAACCAAGGTCATTTAAATTTTCTTCTATATTACCTTCTACATGTTTCATGTTTAGGTTTATAATCCAATCTGAGTTAATTTTTGTGAAGAGTGTATGATATCTGCCTGGATTTATTTTATTTTATTATTTTATTTTATTTTATATTTTTACATTTAGCTTCACCATTACTCCAGAACCATTTGTTTAAAAGATTGTATTTTGCTCTCTTGTATTGCTTTTGCTTTTCTATTAAATATAAAATATAATTGATAATATATATTCTGTTGCTTTAATCTAGTCTTTCTGTGGTATTACAATATCTTGCTTACAATTATCATTATGGTAAACTTTTTTTTAAGATTTTATTTATTTATTTGATAGAGAGAGAGAGATCACAAATGGGCAGAGAGACAGACAGAGAGAGAGAGATGAGGAGAAGCAGGCTCCCTGCTGAGCAGAGAACCCAATGTGGGACTCGATCCCAGGCCCCTGGGATCATGACCTGAGCCGAAGGCAGAGGCTTAACCCACTGAGCCACCCAGGCGCCCCATCGTTATGGTAAACTTTGAAGTCAGTCCTCAGTCTTTGTTCTCCTTCAACACTATGTTGACTATTGTGAGTCTTTGCCTCTCCATATAAACTTTAAAATAAGTTTGTTAATATTAAAAAAAAAAAGAACTTGCTGGAATGCATTAATTGTATAGATAAACTTGGAAACCAGTGACCTCTTGAGCTTAGCAGGAGATAGACCATGGACATCAGTTGTCACAGTGGTGCCTCTGGCAGAACCTATTGCAAATCCCTAGGCAAAATGAGACCTCAAGGATCTGAGAGAATGTCTAAGAAGTACTTGATACATCCCTTGGGTATGGTTTATTGAAGTGTCCACCTGTCTGAAAGCTGGGGAATCTAGATAAGGGAGGGAAAATTAGTTATGATAAAACATATCAATAAACATCAATAAATTTTGTAAAACTAATTGTCATGGCTCATATACAATATGACCAACAGAGGGACCATCAGAAGGAAAGCATCAGTTATGTTTATTGTGAAATTTTTTATTCAAAATAAAGCAATGTGAGGGGAAGACACAATGAGAAAATTACCATTTTTTAAATGGTAAACATCTTACAAAATGGAATAGGTTTTATATTCTAAGTAGTATATTGAAAAGTAAAACATTGGGGTGCCTGGGTGGCTCAGTGTGTTGGGCTGCTGCCTTTGGCTCGGGTCATGATCTCAGGGTCCTGGGATTGAGCCACGCATCTGGCTCTCTGCTCCGCAGGGAGCCTGCTTTCCTCTCTCTCTCTCTCTCTCTCTTTGCCTGCCTCTCTGCCTACTTGTGATCTCTGTCTTTCAAATAATTAAATAAAATGTTTAAAAAAAAGAAAAGAAAAGTAAAACATTAAAAAATACAATTTTAATGAAAAAAATCATTTAATTTTAAATAAAGGTTAAAAATAGCAGAACCATTTTTCTTATAACTGGGAAACACATTGTATATACATCTATCAAAAATAACTTGTCATGGGGGCGCCTGGATGGCTCAGTAGGTTAAAGCCTCTGCCTTCGGCTCAGGTCATGATCCCAGGATCCTTGGATCGAGGCCCACATCGGGCTCTCAGCTCAGCAGGGAGCCTGCTTCCTCCTCTCTCTCTCTGCCTGACTCTGCCTTATTGTGATCTCTGTCAAATAAATAAATAAAATCTTTTATAATAAATATTTGAAAAAATAACTTGTCATGTCTGGAATCAGGAGCATATGGAAAAAAATAATATCTGAGGACAATACTTCTGCCATGTTTTGTGCCTTGCTAATATTTTTAAACAGTCAGGCAACTTTTAGCTTTATTGAAATACCTGCTAAGATACCTGCAGTGCCTTTTGGAGCCCTATGAGTATAAAAATTAATTGCAAATATTCAAAATGTTTACTATGGTGTCACTATTTAGGGACTCCACCAAGTATGTTTCAGAAGTAAGCATAACTGTTACTCTTCCATAAGGCAAAAGGGCATATTTTCAGGAGTTCCATCTGCTGTACCAGGAGGTGAATCAAGTAATGATTTTTGTCTATAAAATAATTCACTTTTCAATCTAACATTCCTCATTCCACATTATAATAATAAAAACTAGGAGGAGACTAAAACAAACCAACAACTACAACTACAACAACCAGCTTTTCCTTCAGTGGAAAAGTAAATATAACCTTAGGAGTAGCCTAAAATTTATTTTTAAATATTTTTAAGATAAACGTTTTTGTTAGAAAACCATATATTTTATATTACTAAGAAATAACAGGCAACGTTTTATTAACTTCTAAAAAGTCTAGTTACTAATATTTATCTATTAACTCATCTCTTTATGAAGTAGAGCATGATCACACCTCTTGTATCTACCCAAGTTTGTATGCTTTGGTTATTTTATGTTTGCTATTTCCTTGCTTAATTTTTACAATATTTGATACATAATAGTATCTTTAAGTCCATCTATGGTTTCACAGAATTTGTTTGAACTTCATAAAAATGTACCATACTTTTTGCACTGTCCTTGTTTTACTTCTCTATTAGCTTTCCAAGTTTTATTCACTTTAGAGTGTGTAGCTATCATTTATTTTTACACCTCCATAATGCTATGTTTACAAATTTGTATTTATCTGTACTTTTAAAAATATCTTAATTATATACCATTTCTCATCTCACGTAACACTCATGTTACTTCTACACTTATCAGATATTATGTAACTGAAAACCACAACTCAGCAACAATAGAACACCATTTTTCAAAATTAAATGGCTTACCAGAATTCTTTAATTCTATCCTTTATTTGTATTAGATGACCCTTTATTCTGGTATTTGGCATTGTTCATATGGAGGAAAGCTTATAAGTTGATATTCCATAAATAGAAGTATTTATTATGATTGATTAATTATTTTCATTTAGAATGCATAGAATATGGTTGATTTAATATTTCTTTCTTACTCTCTGCCTGGAACATAGTGCTATCTATGTAATAGCCACTAAAATATTAAGTTAATTACCTAGACTTTAAACTGCATATTAAGAGGAATAGCATACAGAACTCTTCTCAGATTGGGACACCTGGGTGGCTCAGTCAGTTAAACGCCTGAGCCTTTAGCTCGGGTCATGATCTCAGGGTCCTGGGACTCAGTTCTGCAACAGATTCCCTGCTTAGCCGGGAGTTTGCTTCTCCCTCATCCTGCTGCTCCCCCTGCTTGTGCTCTCTCTCACTCTCTCTCTTACAAATAAATAAAATTAAAAAAATAAATTCTTCTCAGATAGCTAATATAGAATATCGTCTTTGTATTCATCAAAGGGAAAGTGCCATATAATAATGAAATCCAGATTACTTCAAATTCACTTTTTAACCAGTAAGAAAGTACTGGAAACAAGCCAAAAATGTCTTCAATGAATTAAAGAAATAGATTGATTTTCAATATCTTAATCTTTCTAAAATAAATTGCAAGATTTTTATACTAGATATCAGTGTAAATATTCATTATACAAGGATATTCTAAAAATAAACCCGAGAAAACTACTTGACATATATGATGACAAAAACGAGTTTGACCAATGTCAGTTTGGGTAAAACTTACAACACCTACCACCTGAAACTCTTGTTCTATATGGTGCCATCTTGTGATGCTGGGCAGCGGCAGTGAGCCACAGCTCCCAGTCAGCTAGAAGATTACAGGGGTGAACACCTGATATTCCTACAAGCATTCTATATATAGAATATATATATAGAATATATATATTCTTCTTTTTTAGTGTAATATTTAATGAATTGCATGTGATATTTGATACTTTGTTATTAAATAGGCTTTGCTTAAGATGATTTTGCCCAAATGCAGGCAAATGTAAGTGTTCTGAGTATGTTTAAATAAGCTTAAGGTAAGCTATGATATTTGATAGTTTAGGGGTATTAAATGCATTTTCAATTTTTTAGCCCCCTTGTAAGCTGAGAAACATCTCTATATGTATATGTAGCCTTGGTATGGCTTACATATTATTGGCATGAAACATCTAGAACAGTACGTGTGCCATAGAATTGTCTACAACATCAAACAAGTTTCTTGAAAACTTGTGCCAAAGGGGTTATGTCTTTAAGGATTCTTATTTCAGAAGGGTTCTCTCAAACATAAGATTTTTCAGAAGTTAAGTGAAAATCTGACCAAACTAAACATTTTTCCATTTTCCCTAGTGAGCAAAGATAGCTAAAATCTATCTGCCATTTTCAACACTGTACTCAACAATTGTAATTCTAATTTAAGAACAGATTATTTATATCAAAACCACATGTTGGCCTAATCTTGTACAATATTCATAAGTCACACTCAGACCCTTGGACACTTTTATTTGTTGTGTCTATATGGTACTACGGACATTCATCTGTTTTGACCTCATAGCTTCATGTATGTCTATACTTTTGAAAATACATGCATCATAGTTCCATTGTAAAATGTCTGGGTTATAAAATGTGCTATGCTATCAAAATGGTAATAAGAACATACAAATGACCTGATGTAATGAACTGGACCAGATTGCCAGATATCACATTTCATACCAGAAAGATTCAGTGGTAAGTTTTAAAATGGCCAGCTATACATTGACTGAATTATAACTCATTTAACTTCTTTCTTTGTGTACAGTATTATACATTAGTCAGTATTATAGTAAATAAGTACTTTGGACAGATGTAAATATGCTGTAATAAAAAATGTTTTTCTTCTTTCTTTTAGTCCTTTTTACTTGTGAGACTAGCCACAAATACCATGCCTCCCCCAAAATAATTTGCAATCCAAATTTATCTCTAAATGAATTTATTGCACAGAAAATATATATATATATATATATAAACTTAAAGTAGATATGTTCAAAAATAGTTACACAAGAGCAGGGCCCTAAATGTAAGCAGTATAGTTGTTTTGTTTTGTTTTGTTTTTTTCTTTTATAAAAAAGAGGTTATGTGAAATATTGGGATTTTATTTCCAGGCCTAGTATTTCAAGACAGTTAACTACACTTACGGTGTCAACAGCCTCTTGTTGGCAGTACGATTTTATTGGCTCCATGGAATAACAGCAAGAATTTACTATTGCTTTTTTCTTTTTTGACACACACAGAAAAAAAAAATTGACACATTTGCTCAAGACCAACCAGAATCATTTTAACCTATCAAAATTGATGGGAGGCCTTCACTGCCAAAGTCACTGCTGCGTTTTCACAATTCATTGCAGACAATCTGCTACTCCCATTATGATAAAGGAGAGAAGAGTCATAATCAGGGAAGAAAGCTAGATTAATACTTGAAATTATCATTGAATTATTTAGCGTGCTATAGGATTATTATTATTAGTGTCATTTGATAATTTTCTCTCATTTTATTAAACACAACTGTGAGTAATTACCCTACCTAATATTTCTCTGTATTGGCTGACAAGCTAGCAAACATTCATGAAAATATCCATTAGCCACACATATAAAATGCTGCATTATGATGCTGTTGAATCAGAACATACCACTACCTGATCCTGTAGCTCTTTGAGGATTTGCAAATCAATTAATTCTATGTTTATTGCATTCTTCCCATACAATTAGAAAATTTATAATCGAGTCCATGAACATTATTAGTTTTACCATTTTAAACCAGCAATCACACTTTGATTTTTACAACAAAAGCAGAAATATAAACACACACATTTGGATCTGTTTTCTCTAAGTCTGTCTGGACTTCAAAATCCTATTCCTCAAGATGATGCACACCAAAGTTCTGGATTAAACAAGAAATTAGATGGCACCTGAACACTTGGTTTCATATTCTCAAAAGGACTATGCAACTTCTTTCTTAAAATATGACATTGTTTTACAAAGATCCACACTTTTATAATGTTAGTATTTTTAATAATCAATAAAGTCAATTAATCATGATTAAAAATCAAACATAAAAATTTCTACTTTTTGCTTTTGCCCCCTCCATTTAGAACTTATTTATAGCCTGATAATTCAAAGGTCCCTATGTTTATGAAAATCTGGACAGAAATAGCTCTAAGATCCCATTCAGAACTTGATATTAATCTAAGTCTTTTGGCTTCATTTATCCTGAGAGCAAAGAGTAGGACAAAGGATTTGAGTACTGTTAGTTTATCTGGGAGATTATCCAAGGTAGAAAAGAATGGGAAAGTGATACAGTGAAGAAGCAACTTTGTCAAAGAGGTACATTGTTGATATAATTGTTGTGGATAGAAAATGAAGGCTTGCTTTTACTGAAAGGTCCTGAGAAACTTCTTTAAGTTGTCCTCATGAAGACCTGAAAACTGACAATTTTACTTATGGTTCTTATTTCCACTTCACTGAGAGCTGTCCTCAGAGGACATTAACTCTCCTACACTTTTGGGTTGTGTTGGAGACATTCCAAAATGAGAGAGAGAACATGAGATGCTATCAGTGTTAAGTAACTGCAATTTCCCATGGAACTATTCACCACAGGTTTGGCTATAATCAGGTGTTGGGCCTTGATATCAGAGGGATTTGAGGCAGTATCATTTTAGGTTAATCATTATATCTGAAATTTCCAAAAACTTCAACTGATGAAACTTTGATTATAAACCTATAAATATAACAATAAATCTACAGTATTCAAATTATTTTCATAGAAATACACAAACAAAGCATCAGTAGACTAATATTTAAATATTACAAAATACTGAACTTAAAGAATTTGGTCATATAACAACGTGTAAGAAGTAGAGCTTAGGTTTAGGTTAGAAGTCAGGATGCATTTGGGACTCAGTTAAGAAATTGAATGGAGGGACGCCTGGGTGGCTCAGTGGGTTAAGCTGCTGCTTTCGGCTCAGGTCATGATCCCAGGGTCCTGGGACCGAGCCCCAAATCAGGCTCTCTGCTCAGTAGGGAGACTGCTTCCTCCTCTCTCTCTGCCTGCCTCTCTGCCTGCTTGTCATCTCTCTCTGTCAAATAAATAAATAAAATCTTAAAAAAAAGAAATTGAATGGATGTCTGACTATCTCATAGTTTTGCTAAAAATCAGTGACCTTGTGTTCACGTGTGGCTATGCAGGAATTTTTAACTTTCTCTAAGACGTTTTTAGATTTGATTATATAATGGCAGTAAAGGATGGGGAAAAGCAAAGTACAAACCCCATAAAGACAAAGACACTGAGTATGAGAAAAGAGTAATAGATAAGAAGAATCAATGCATTTGAGGAAAATGGGAATTGAAGTACACAATGATTGTTGATTTTTTTAGATGGGGAAAAGAAAACTAGCTTGCAAGAAGGAAATAACAGAAGACATGCTGTGATGTAATACAGAATCCTGGAAAAGGCAGTAACGTGGAATAAAGGAGTAGGGAGAGCATATCAGGTAATTTGGATAGGAAGGAGTTAGGAGATAATTGCTTGATAAATTTTATATGGCCCACTTAAATGCACAGATTTCTCTTCTTTAATTTATATGGAGAACAGGGTGTCCTTTCTCTTCCCTTTCAGAGCACCTAAGGTGCACTCTTTCAGACTGAAAACCTGAAAAGCTCAGGACTCAGTTGCTTAAGCACAGCTGAGAGGACATATTTCAATTAAGATTTACATTTTGCTGTAGGTAGTAGACTGTCAAAAGTGGTTTAACCATATTTTTCATTTAACAAGAAGACTACAGAGAGTGTTTTCTGGTGTTGGTTCAGAGTCTTAAGAAAGTCAAGTGAACTATCTTAGAGGTTTCCATGGCTTTTTATTCACAGTTGCAAAAATGTAATGTGTTGGTTCAGAGTCTTAAGAAAGTCAAGTGAACTATCTTAGAGGTTTTCATGGCTTTTTATTCACAGTTGCAAAAATTGCTGTTGGAGTTCTCACTATTAAGCCCACATTTCTGGCAGAAAGATAGAGGTAAAAGAGAATGATATCTTGTACGACTGATACTTTGTCATAAGTTTACAATGTAACTAGAAAAGAGACAATAAAATATTTGATGTTGTTTTAAGTTTCCTTGTTGTCAATCCCTCAGTGCTTTCTGATATTAAAGGAAAGAGTAGATGGATATTGACCTGGCAACTATCAACACCTGTCAGTCTCTCTTGGATAACCAATATCTCTATAATCTCTTCTTTCCAGTAAAAAAAATAAAATATATTCATAACCCACACTGTGCCATCTCAAGTTACTGCACCAAGATAAAATTACAATGATTTTCAGTTGTTCCAAATGGACAGAATACCCTTCCTTATGATATCATGTCTTATAAGATAGATAATTGGCTTGCTACCAATATACCCAGATGTGACTGTGGAAGAGACAGGAAAAAAAATAATAATATTTATTTATTCCTTGGGTTGACCCTGTTTACACAGATGCATTACTATTAGAAAAGGTTGGTTTGGGACATTGGAATGAATTTACTTAATGGGTCTGTATGTAATTGGGTTGGAGGAAATTTTTAATTTCTACAAAAATTATTAGAATTCGATCTTATTCTCTTTTGTTAGTTTTCACATGTTAACAAAGCCAACGTTTTTGTCTAGCAGACAAGATCTTAAATCCTAACAAAACTCAATTTTTTCCTTTTTTTTTAAAGTTTGAGAGCCTCATGTTCTCTCATGCTGCTTTAAATACAACTCAAAAAAAAACAAAAAGGAGCTAAATGGGGCAGTAAGACCAGACTTTTTATTTTATTTTATTTATTTTATTTTTAATTAAAAAAATTAAAGATTGTATTTATTTATTTGAGAGAGAGAGAGCATGAGTGGGGCAGGGGGATGTAGCTGCAGAGAGAGACTGAGAAATATACTCCCTAATGAGCAGGAAGCCAGAAATGGGGCTGGATCCCAGGATACTGACTGAGATCATGACCAGAGACAAAGGCAGATACATGTGCAAAATCCCTTTTTTTCTGGGAAACAATACTTTACAAGAGATGTTTGAAAAAGTACTGGGGAATCAACTTTAATTGGAGATACAAAAATTTAATTGACTTTTGTAAAGCTACAGGGATCCAAATGATGGGAATCCCAGCCCGTTTAGGTTGTGGACCACAGAGTATTCTTCTCTGTAATATTTTATTTTCTTCCATGTCTACTAACTCCAGTCCAAGTTCACTGATCTCTTTTTAGATAGTGCAAAACATGGCAAAGAATACCAAACAAGTGCCCAATATTCTACATTTATTACATCATTTCTAACATATAGAAGTGTGTTATCAAGGCTGGTTCTGTGAACGAACCTAGTTATGCTAAAGTGTGTTTTGTTCTCCAAGAAATTAAATGCATGGTTATCACACAATTATAAAATACTTGTGTCAAGAATTTTTATTCAAAAATTAATAAGAGAAGCAGATATTAAAACTAGTTCACATGGTTATTTGGGATATAAGCAGAGTTGTGCAGCAGAAGTGCTCTGGGCCCATAATTTGGGTTATAGAATTTATGTTTTCTAATGAAAAATCACTAACTTGCATTATTGTTAACAAGAATCCTGTGCATTACCATCAGTTTTCTACATTATAACCTCTTGCTCTACAGTTTGTAAATAACTTTGTCAATAGCAAGCTAATAAACGGGGTGACTCCAATGGATTGAGATAATCTCTAGAGTTTCTGCTACATAATGAACAGTCTACGGACAACCCTGTATCTGACTGACTTGTTAATTCTGGGAATGTCTTGCAGATTAATTTGCTTGCCCGAGATGGTTCCTCTAATTGATGTCTAAGAACCCTAATTAGTTAAGAAAACTTTTTTTAAACATTTTCATTGCTATTTATTATTATTATTATTATTGCTAATATCTCTATTATAAATAATTCACAAGGGCATCTTTCTGACAAAAGACAAAGAGCTGGCTACTAGTAGAAAAAGTACATTTGACTCTGTCAGTGAAAGTGGTAAAGGGATTTGAGAAAATAAGGCAAAGCAGTGGAATTATGTGTTAAAACTTTAAATATTATAGACACATTTACTTAATTTCTAATACTGTTGTTGCTTATAATTAAAAAAGATGTTTTCCATGAACCACGCATTACAGCAAATATATTGTTTATACAGATTAAATTTTCATCAAAAGGGACGCCTGGGTGGCTCAGTTGGTTAAGCAGCTGCCTTTGGCTCAGGTCATGATCCCAGCGTCCTGGGATCGAGTCCCGCATCTGGCTCCTTGCTCGGCCGGGAGCCTGCTTCTCCCTCTGCCTCTGCCTGCCATTCTGTCTGCCTGTGCTTGCTCTCTCGCCCACTCTCTCTGATAAAGAAATAAAATCTTAAAATAAATAAATAAATTTTCATCAAAAAATTGTAAGTGTATTTTATTGTAGGATCTGATAAGCATTTTTCAGATTAGAAAAGTGAAATTTAGAAAAGTATGTCTCTTCAAATCCCTCATACAATATCTGGCCTAGATAGAAGGATATACTATCACAATTGAGGAAGATAATTGAGATTACTTAAAATGATAAACTTTACTGTATAGGGCTTTTTACAAGTTTTCTACAGATTCAGATTCTTTTAAAATATATATCTATTTTGTGTAAAGAGAATGCACTGAGAAGTAAAAAGAAAGTGATATATCAGTGCTACCAACTAATGGCTATAATATCATCACCTTATTTATTAACAATGAAACAGTGTGCAATATTTAAATAAATTTAAATAAATTCCTATTTATTTTATATATTTATAAATTTAAATAAATTCCTATTTATTTATTATTAAAGAAATTTCTCTAACAAACAGTATGTTTTGAAGGTTGCTAGCAGGAAAGTGTTGTACGACATGGAAGTAATCAGAAAATGTGATCTAAAATTCTGCTTTCAAGGGCGCCTGGGTGGCTCAGTGGGTTAAAATTCTGCTTTCAAGAAGCTATAACAGTAAGTACTGAGCATTAGCTATTATATGCTATGGATGAATAACTGAAATCTACATTTGAAACTAATGGTACACTATATGTTACCTAATTGAATTTTAAAAAGTTAATAAAAAAAACCACTATTTTATAAAACAATATTCCCAACAGGCTCTTTTGCTTTAAAATACTCACTTTGTAATGAGAGTCCTTACTTTTGTCTAGCCAATTCTTACAGCACTGTTTATCCCTTCCCTGCTTTATCCCTTCCCAGTATCAATAAAGGCTCACTTGGGTTACCTAGAAGCCATGAGAAAGCTTGTAATAGATCTGGCTGGTTTTCACCAGCAATTTGACCACCATGTGCACAGGGAAGTCTATTGATAAAGGCTTTATTGCAATAAGTTGCAAATACATGGATGATTTTGAATTCTCTTTCTTGAGGTCTTGTTTCATGATAATAAATTTAGGGTGGCTTATTGGAATGGATGTTATTAACATATCTTCATAGTTATAAGCACATGGAATTGTAAAATAGATGAATGAATGTGGCATTACTGACAACTGTCCTCATTTTGAAATCAAATTACAGTGTACTAAGATGAGGAAGCAAAGCAGATTTGGGATTATGAGTGAAATAATTTTAAAAAGTATTAGGGGTATGATCGGACTATTGGGTAATTCAGTAGAAAAATGTCAACTGATTGAGATTCTGTGTTCCCTGCTTTCAGAGAGAAGTTAAGATAAATAAGTAACACGAGGAGACTAGGAAGCCAAACATAAGTGATAATTTTGTGCCAGGGTGTGTATACATCTGTTTATCTTCTTGCTTTACCACTAAGGTTGCTCCTAGAGGAGAGTTTAAATATGTGTTGGAGCTAATCTCTGTGGATTACACAAGAAACCACATCCTACAGCTCTCCCTGAAACACCCCTTATGATTTCAATGTAATTTGGTTTTTGCATTTTTAGAAATAACAAAATACTTTGCAAACTCATCTACTTTATTACCATCACAAGTGAGTCAGCTGACTCCACATTTTAACACAGTGACAGTCACAGAGGAATGGAGGAATGAGTAGAGTTATCAATATATGTGCATTTAAGAAGTATGACAGGGTAGCAGCTATTTCCAGGAACCAAAACATGGGTCAGCAGCTGTGCAGGAAAAGTGATGGAATAAATGACTCATTTCAGAGGAGTTCTATAACATATTAGTTCTATAATGTATCTTCAGCCCCCAATTACCCGCTTTGATCTAAAGATAAGGATTTACAGTTAAGGTCCCATTTATGATTTGACTGGTAGGGTCTGAATCATTTTTACTATTGTTTTGACTATTACTTGAAACCTATAGTAGTACTTGGGATATGTGTTGTGTATTCTGTGAACATGTGCTATTTTTAGATTAGATAATTTCTGTCTCGAACCCCTGTTCATTTGTTTGTTTTTGTTTATTTGATAGTGGTTTCAGTAAATGGATATATCTGAAAAATTGCAAAGCCACTATTAAAATAAGTTATTATTATATATAGCATGGAATTGCACATTCCTCCTTTGAATCCGACAGAGCTTCACCATATCCTTAACAATTTGGGAAAAACATGCTATTATTTTTCTTTATAAAATTTCTTCTGTTAGGCTGTGATGGTTGTCATCAGCAGTAACTCCTCTGAAGGCTTTGTCAAAAGAGTTGAAAAAATTGGAAAGGTGTGTGAATGAAGCTGTTTGCTGAATATAAAGAAAAGAGCATTGAAGTACAATTCACACTCTTACTTCTCCTTCTATGCTTTCAGATGTTTGACATTTGAAAATTTTGCTTCTAGAAGAGATGCCCTATATAATTCTTATTTTAAGGAGCAAGTTGCTTTTATAATTTTTTTATTATTCTACCATTCCAGTATTTCCATTTAAATTAAATTCAATACCATTTAAAAAAAATCAAAAGTGCAGCCAGTATTCAATTCCTGGGCTAAATAATTTTAGAAAGCTTTGTGTTATTGAACCTACAGGGTTTTTCTGTAGTTTTAACTCTTTCTTTCTGTGATTTTTCCCATTAGTCACGTAAGTGACTGCAATATAACAGACATTGAGGATAAAGAAGGACTGAATAGAACAATCCTTGGCCTCATGAAGTTGAGAATCTAGCAAGGGAGTCAAACAATTCAATCATTCAGAGACAATTTATTGAGTGCCTGGCCTAAGATGAGCACAACAAAACCCCAGCCCAGAGGAATCATTTTAATGGGAGAGATAGATAATAGGTAAGCCAACTTTAAAAAAAAAAACCGTACTGATTTTTCTTTAATAGAGATGCATATTTGAACTAAATAAGCACATTTTAAAAAGAGCAGTGATTGAGAAGAGGTTTTTAAACTGAGTGGTCCAAAAGGGCCTCCCTGAAAAAGTCTGTTTTGAACAGATTTCTGAATATTATCAGCTAGGAAGCTGCGTAAAAATCTCAGGGATGGGTGATTTTTCCAGTCGAAAAACTGTAAAGGCTCCAAAGTCACAATAGAGCTATAAGTTTCTCTAATAAAGTAACTTCTGACAAAGAATGAGAAGAAATAACTAACCCAGTTTTGAAAGAAAAGGGACAGACTTTCTATGGAATTCATATTTAATTAAAGCTCTAAAGGACAAAAATACAATAGAGCAAAATTCTGGTCACGCTGATATACCTAACGAAAGTTCATAAACAAGGTGTGGGTAGCAAAGAGTGTGTGGCAATGTTGGTAAGAACAGTGGGGAAGAGTCATCCCTGAACATGTTCTTAAATGAAGCAATTTTTGTGTTGTATTAAAGGGTAAATTGGAGTTTGCCTAAGTGATTAGAGAAGGATGCCTCAGCTTATGGAAGTTCAAAGCCAAAAAGATGTGACAAACTACTGCAGATATTTTCATGTATATTTGTTGTTGCTTCTAGTAATGGTGATCTAAAAACTCCTACTTAAGACAACTAAAAATCCAGACAAAATAGCTTTTAAAGTTAAAAATATCAGAATGATTATAAAAATAAGTGAGGGATTACTGGGCCAAAATACGAAATACAATGAGAGCCTAGAGATATATGCCCTGAAGCCATTTTAGCTATGAGAGCATTTGAAACTGCTAAAACACACTGAGCTGTGTTGTTAATAGACTCTTGATACTAGAGAAACAAATCCAGGAGCAATCAAATTTGAGGACTTTGGTCCAACCCAAATTTAAGTTGAGATCCCCAAAGCACAAGGAGAAGCAGAAATAAGACTATAGCCTACCTTGCCTTCTGTGTAAACTGAGAAAGCCAATCACTGAATTTGGAGTATGATTGTCTTGTAGAGTCTCAGATATAAGAGAAAATCCTACCAAGGAGGACCATACCGTTATTATAGCTCTTAATTATCCCTACTCAATAAGAGTTTCAAATATAATGTCTTGAACATAGCAAAATGTAACAAAGCACACAAAGAAAAACCATTAACAAGATTTGATAGACAAAATGGGATTAAGTATGATGTTAAAATGATCAATAAAGATTGTAAAATGGCTTGATTACTCTGCTCAAAGAAATGAGAGGGGAAGCAAATTGAACAAAAAACTGACACTAAAAATGATATTGAGAAAGGTTTTATAAATGAACCAAATGGATACTCTAGAACTTTAAAGATATGACAGCTAATTTAAGATACCACAGGGGTGCCTGGGTGGCTCACTTAATTAAACCTCCAATTCTTTTTCCTTTTTTTTAATACCTTAATCTTATTTTATCTCTTTCAATTTGGCTCAGGTCATGATGTCAGGGTTGTGAAATAGAGCCCAGAGTTGAGCTCTGTGCTGAGCCTGGAGCCTGCTTAAGATTCTTTTCCCTTCTTTTTCTATCCCTCCCTGCACTCTCACTTGCTCGCTCTCTCTTGCTTGCAAATAAATAGATAGATAGATAGATAGATAGATAATAGACAAAGCAAAATAAAAGCAGATTATGAAAATAAATATAAAGATTTTGAAATGAAAACAAGTTCAAAATAAAATAGAGAAGACCTACACAGCTAAAAGTTCATTCAGAAAATCTACTATTAAAGAAGTCAGTATGACACAATGTTAAGATATCAAAAGATTTGAGCATGTACTTTACAGAAAGGGTAATCCAAATGGCCACTCATATATAAAAACTGTTTATCTTTATTATGAATCTGGAATTAAATTAAATTAAATTAAAAATAAATTAAAACCTAAAATGACATACTATTACACACTTACCATATTGGGCAACAGTAAAATTGCCTTGCAAGAATGTGAAAGAATGAAAGTGCCCATAATAAAAACATTTGAGGTAAGTTGGACAATATTTAGAAAACTTAAAAATAAAAATAAAAATTTGGTCCATTCCTAGAAATACAACATGGAACTAAATGAATATTTTCACCAGGATATGCAAACAGATGATTATAGCTATTTCATTCATAACGGCAGATCAGTAGTGGTCTATTTGCACAATGTTACATTAAATAAGAGAGAATATTAACAAACTGGGAGGAGGGGCTAGGTTGTTATCATAAACAGATCTTCTATGGTGCTGATTATGTTCTATTTCTCAAAATCTTTAAGTTAAAAAAGTTTTCAAATTTATATCTAGATAGATAGATGATAGATAGACAGATATCCCAGAAGCTGCAATGTAGGCTAAGATTAGGCTTTAAAGGGCTTTTCTATACTCTACTAAATACTTGAAACCATTCATTATATCATAGCTCAGTGTTCAAATCTCCAT
This sequence comes from Mustela nivalis, assembly GCF_964662115.1. Classification (NCBI taxonomy): domain Eukaryota; kingdom Metazoa; phylum Chordata; class Mammalia; order Carnivora; family Mustelidae; genus Mustela; species Mustela nivalis. The sequence continues at coordinate 170,138 of NW_028135814.1, forward strand.
TTGTTTCCTCAGTTTCCTAATATTTACCTTAAGGTGACCTGATTCAGACTTTTGATCACCTTTGTCTAAATATTTCTATTTTAACAAAGTCCTTTTTAACACTGAGAGACTAAAACTTAGAAAAATACTCTGATTGTTATCTCACTAGGGTGGAAAATATATAGTTACCCATTAACTAATGATATCCATGTCTACATTAGATCCATGGCATTTTTAATTCTTGGGAGCTTTTGGTTAAATGAAATTTTTAAGCTTCCTTTAAATGAAGCTTTAAGCCATCACCACATGAATAATATTAAAGAACCAAATGAAAACAGGCCAAGTATTTACAGAGTAATAGAATGTGCAGTGGAAAGAGTACAATTCTGAAATCATAAAGCCTAAATTAGTGTGATGCATCTTTACTAGCCATGTAATCATAAACCAGTTATCTAAATGTGTTAGCCTCGGTTTTTTCACCCATGTAATGGTGATGATAATACTTATTATGCAGCGTTGTTGTGTGGATGTGATGAAGCATGGAGCATGAGAGTCTCATATTCCATGCTAAAATGATAGCTATTTTTATACTTATAATAATTCTAGTAATAGTAATTAAATTGTTCAAAATGGTAATATTCATTTATATTGAGGCATTGTATTGACTATTCATAGACACATTTACCAAAATAAATTTCATTTTACTTTACCCCCTCTGAGGATATATATTCCCTAATTCAATATGAATCTCCTTATGAATAATAATTATCATAATAAATATGCTGATTTTTCTTCTATTTATTTTTAGGGAGGTATCCTTTACTGTTGAACATAAAGAAATTTAAGCAAGTCTGTCTTATTCAAAATTTGCATGCTGCTTTCTTATGAAACTAGATTATAGAGTTGTATGAAATAAATTCATGCAGTTAAGACATTGATGTTTGGAACACTGGGTGGTCAGTTTAGTATTTCAAAAGAAGATATTAAATTTAAACCTTAAAACTGAGCTCTTTCAGCCTTTTTTATAGACCATCCTTCATGCTTCATAAGTACTCCTCCATTGTAAACCAAGTAATACTTTTTGTCACAGTGTATATAACGAAAATGGATTTTATATTCTATTATTTCAGAGTTAGTTGCAGTTTCTACTGCCTTACTTCATTTTTTGAAAAATAGATTAATTCTACAAAAAGTTTATTCCAGCTTTATTGAAAAAAATCCACATATTTGTAAATTTAAGAAATGATTTCTTATAACATTGCAAACTTTTAACATTGTGTAAATTTTGTACAATTTGATAGATTGGTATACATCTTTATTGCAATATAATCTACACAAATAGTTAATACATCTACTATCTCGTATAGTTGCCACTGTTTTTTATGCATGTATCGTAAGGAATTTTAAGATCTACTCTCTTAGCAACTTTTATGTATATAGTATAGTAGAGATAAACTTCAGAGGTCTTGTGGGTTTTGTTCCAGACTGCCTCAATAAAGTGATTATCTCAATAAACTAAGTCAAATTATTATTTTTTTTGGTTTCCCAGTGCATATAAAAAATAGACACTATACTGTACTGTTCAAAAGCATTATGTTTTTAAAGAAAAACAATGTATATACCTTAAGTAAACTAGTTCTGAGTTTTCAGTGGGTCATAATTACTGATCACAGTTCACCATAACAAATACAATAATAATGAAAAAAACTTGAAATATTGCAAGAATTACCAACATGTGACAGAGAGACACAAAATGAACAAATGTTGTTAGAAAAATGGTGGCAGCAGACCTCTTTTATACAAGATTGCTATAAACTTTCAACTTGTAAGAATGTGATATATGCAAAGTTTAATAAAGGGAAGCACAATAAAAAAAAGTATGTATATTTTATTAACTATGATCATCATGCTGTACATTAGATCCCCAAAACTTTTTCATATTATAGTTGCAAGTTTGCACCCTTGGACCACCTTACTCCACCCCAGGTTCACCCCTTGTCAACTCAACTCTAAGTTTCCATTAGTTTTCCTTTTCCTCAGATTCTGTATGTAAGGGATATCATAATACATAAATTAAAAAAATATATAAAATCTTTGAAATATTTCACTTAGTATAATACCTTCAAGATCCATCCATGCTGTTGTAAATGGCGGTATTTCTTAATTTTTCATGGTTAAGTAGTATTCAACAGTATATATTTACCATACTTATTTTATTCATTCATCCATTAATGGATACTGAAGTTATTTCCATCTCTTGCTTAGAGTTAATAATTTTATAATAAACATAAGCGTGCAGATATGTCTTTGAACAGTGACTTCGTTTCCTTTAGATAGATACCTAGAAGTGGGATTACTGAATCATATGGTAATTTTACTTTTAATAATATGAATAATCTCCATACTGTTTTCCATACAAACTTATATCCCTATCACAGTGCATAAGTTCCCCATTTTCCACAATATTTACCAAAATTTGTTAGTTTCAATTTTTTGGTAGTATATATTCTAATATCTTGCTGTGTTTTTCAGAGGTAAACAACAACAACAACAACATAAGGACTTTGCCCTGAGTTTTTTACGTTGAGCACTTTTTAATGCTCCTGTTGGTCATTTATATAACTTTTTTGAAAAAAAAAAGTCTATTGAGATCCTTTTGCTATTTTTTTAATTATATATTTTTTTCTATTTGTATCTGTTGGTTATTAACCTCTTTTCAGATAGAAGATTTGTAAGTATTTTCTTACATTCTGTGGATTGTCTTTTCATTCTCTCTCTCTTTTTTTGGCAATGCAGAAACGTTAGTTTGATGTAATACCATTTATTTATTTTTGCTTTTTTTGCTTGTGTTTTTGGTCTGGTATCCAAAAATCTATTGGCAAGACCAATGTTAAGGAGAATTTTTCCTATGTTTTCCTTTAGGAAATTTAGTTTCATGCTTCACCTTTAAGTCTTTAATCTATTTCAAGTTAAGACTTATGAGTGATATAAGGTTCCAGTTTCATACTGTTTATATGATTATTCAGTTTTAAATATCATTTATTGAACAGACTATCTTTCCCCATTACATATGTTGGCCCCTGTCAAATACTAGGTGACTGTATGAAAGGATTTATTTCTGGACTCTCAATTCTGTTCTACTTGTTTATTGGTCTGTTTTTATGCCAGTATACTTTATTGTTTTGGGCATGAGGGCTTTGTAGTATAGTTTCAAATCAAGAAGTGTAATCTCCCTTCTTCATTCTTTCTCAGAACTGCTTTGATTATTTGTTGTCTTTTATGTCTCATATAAATTTTAGGATTCTTTACTTACTTCTGTAAAAAAAATAATATTGGATTTTTTTAAAGATTTTTAATTTATTTATTTGACAGAGAGAGATGACAAGCAGGCAGAGAGGCAGGCAGAGAGAGAAGAGGAAGCAGGCTTCCTGCTGAGCAGAGAGCCTGATGTGGGGCTCGATCCCAGGACCCTGGGATCATGACCTGAACCAAAGGCAGCGGCTTAACCCACTGAGCCACCCAGGCACCCCTAACATTGGATTTTTGATAGGAATTGGATTTACAGATGGTTTTCGGTAGAATGGACATTTTAACAATGTTAATTCTTACCATTCATAAATATGAGCTATCTTTCCATTTGTCTATCCTTCAATTTCTTTATCAATGTCATAGATAATGGAGTACAGATCTTTCATCTTCTTAGTTAAATCTATTCCTAAGTATTTTATTATTTTTGATGCTATTGTGAATTAGATTGTTTTCTTTATTTTTTCAGATAGTTCATCATTAGAGTGTTAAAATGCTCCTGTCTTGTGCTTACTTTGGCAGCACATATACTAAAATTGGAATGATGCAGAGAAGTTTAGCGTGATCACTGAACAAGGATGACATGACAAACTGGGAAGCATTCCATATTAAAAAAAAATGAAACAAAACAAAATTCTTGTCTTTTATATATTGATCTTGTATTTGGCAGCTTTACTAAATTTGTTTATTCTAATTTTTTTGTGACGTTTTTAGGATTTTTTAACATGTAAGTTCATGTTACTCAAAAAAAGAAAATTTTACTTCTTCCTTTTTTTTTTTTCTGGAGTCTCTTATTTCTTTGTGTTCCTTGTTTCTCTGGCTAGGACATCCAGTACTATGTCAAATGAGAGTAGTGAAATTGGACACACTTGTCTTTCTTCTGATCTTTAAGGGGAAAACCTTCAAACGTTTTTGATTGAATATGAGATTAGCTCTGGGCTTGCAATATGTGTTTTTTCTTTGATGGATTTTTTAAATTATTTTTTAAAATTTTTTATAAACATATAATGTGTTTTTATCCCTAGGGGTACAGGTCTGTGAATCACCAGGTTTACACATTTCACAGCACTCACCATCACTCACCATAGCACCTGCCCTCTGCAATGTCCATACCCCCACCATCCTCTCCCAACACACCTCCCCCCAGCAACCCTCAGTCTGTTTTGTGAGATTCAGTCTTTTATGGTTTGTCTCTCTCCCAATCCCATCTTCTTTTATTTTTCTTTTCGTACGCCTGAAACCGCCTATATTGCATCTCCACTTCATCATATCAGGGAGATCATATGATAGTTGTCTTTCTCAGATTGATTTATTTCGCCAAGCATAATACCCTCTAGTTCCATCCATGTCATCACAAAGAGCAGCCTGAGCAAGACTCTACAGCATGGTGTAATAAACCCGCATGGAGCGAAATCCTCTTTGCCTGGGCATCCCCTCTGCCTGAGAGAGAACCGTGGTTGCGCCTGTGGAAAGAGCCTTAAGGAAAGGGACATGTCTGTCACTGGGCTCCCCAGGTGCCTGTCTGGGGAAAGTGCAGCACACTGCCCCAGGAGAAGAGAAGGAGCCCTTGGCCTTGTGGTCGGGAAACGGTCACGAAGCTGGAGAGCCGGCCCTGGCAGGAACAGGGGGCCGGTGGCAAGACAACTGTCACCCGCTCCCTGTGCAGAGAGATGAAGCCTGGCTGCTAAGGAGACACGAGGGGACGATTGGGCAGGGGAGCGTGCTCCAATATGAGGAAGGAGTCTGGGCAGAAGGAAGGCCTTTCCTGTGCCTCTGGTCCCAAGGGGACAGCATCTCCTTGGCCACCTGTCCAGAGGGCAGATGAGGGCTTGCCACCAAGCTCCCGGCCCTGAACTCGCAGAAACACCTCCTGCAGGAACGGGCAATCAGATGCCGTCTTCCTCCAGGATGTGGCAGCATTGGCGGAGGCAGGGGGTGTCCCGGGGAAACAGGGACAGTTACCCATTTCTCCCCATCCCAGGGCACAGGCGGTGTGCAGTGATCCTCTCACGTCTCCTCAAGGATGGGGAAGGCATGGCCTAGTCCCCTGTCCACCTGAACGCCAGAGCGAAAGGGCAGGCCTTGCCTACGTCAAGAGATGGCATTGTGAGCAGAGTGCCATCCTAGGCCACGCACGCTGCTGCAGGGTCGAGGCTCTGTCTGCTTATTTCGGCCTTTCAGGATGAACCATGGATGTGAAATTGGAGCCCGGGAAGGCAAGACCCAAGAGGCACCAGCTCTCAAGCAGCTCTTCTTCCCTGATGCGACTGAAGCCTTGCTGAGGAAGCATCGGCGACGTGCTCTTCACTCCAAGCCAAAGCCTCTGCGAAAGCACAGCATTCGCTGAGAAATCAGAGTCGGTTCTGCGGGCTCTGTTGCTGCTTGCCTGTGCCCAGTCTCACAGTGGGAGAAACCCGCATACAGCGAAAGCCTCTTTGCCATGGCATCTCCTCTGGGAAAGCACAGCATTTGTTGGGAAATCAGAATCGGATGTGTGGGATGCTGCAGCTGAATGTCTAAGCTAGTCTCCGCAGCATGGTGGAAGATACCCGCATGGAGCGAAATCCTCTTTGCCCTAGCACCCCTTTGCCTAAGAGAGAAGCATGGTTGCATATCTGAAAGGGCCTTAAGGAAAGGGACACGTCTGTCACCGCGCTACCCAGGAGCAAGTGTGGGGAAGGCACAGCACACTGTCCCCGGGGAAGAGAAGGAACCCTTGGCCTTGGAGTTGGGAAACGTCGGGAAGCAGGGTAACCTGCCGCGGCACACACAGCAGGCCGGTGGCAAAACAAGTGTCACCCGCTCCCTGTGCGGAGAGATGGAAGCCTGGCTGCTAAGGAGACATGAGGGGACGACTAGGGCAGGGGCACGTGCTCCACTCTGAGGAAGGAGTCTGGGCAGAAGGCAGGCCTGTCCTGTGCCTCTGGTCCCAAGGGGACAGCATCTCCTGGGCCACCTGTCCCAAGGGCAGACTTGGGCTTGCCACTAGGTGCCATACCCGGAACTCACAGAAACAACCCCATGGAGAAATGGTCAGTCAGATGCCGTCTTCCAACAAGATGTGGCAGCGTTGTGGGTGGCAGGGGGTGTGCCAGGGAAGGAGTGGAGACAGTCCCCCACAGTTCCCCATCCCAGTGCCCGGGCCGTGTGCAGGGATCCTGTCGCCTACTCTCTCCAGTGGTGAAGGCAGTGGCCTAGACCCCGAGTCTGCCTGAGCGCCGGAGCAAAAGGCAAAGCCTTACCTACCCCAGGAGATGGTAATAGGCATAGAGTGCCATGCTAGGCAATGCACGCTGCTGCAGGGTTGTGACTGTGTCTGCTTAGTTCGGCTTAGCAAGGTGAACCCCGGGCGTGAACTTGGAGCCTGGGAAAGCAAGGCCCAAGAGGCAACAGCTCTCCCGTGGCTCTTCTTCCCTGCCGTGACAGAGCGAACGACCAAAGCCTTGCTGAGGAAGCAGCAGCGAAGTGCGGTTCGCGCCAAGCTGAAAACCTCTGCGAAAGCATAGCAGTCGCTGGGAAATCAGAGTCGGTTCTGTCGGCTGCTTTTGTTGCTTGCCTAGTATTCGCAGCAGGATGGGAGAAACCCGCATAGAGCGAAAGCCTCTTTGCCAGGGCATCCCCTCTGGGAAAGCACAGCATTCTTTCAGAAATCAGAGTCGGGTCTGTGGGATGCTGCCAGCTGCTTGCCGGAGCTAGTCTCCACAGCATGGTGTAATAAACCCGCACGGAGCAAAATCCTCTTTGCCTGGGCATCCCCTCTGCCTGAGAGAGAAGCGCAGTGGCGCCTGTGGAAAGAGCCTTAAGGAAAGGGACACGTCTGTCACTGCAGAGCGAAGGAAGCCGGGCTGCTAAGGAGACACGAGGGGAAGATTAGGGCAGGGGAAAGGGCTCCACTCTGAGGAAGGAGTCTGGGCAGAAAGCATGCCTGTCCTGAGCCTTTGGGCCCAAGGAGACAGCAGCTCCTTGGCCACCTGTCCGTGGTGGAGCCATGGGCTTGCCACCAGGCACCTACTCTGAACTCGAGCAACAACTCCCAGAAAGATTTGGCCATCAGATGCCGTCTTCCTCTAGGATGTGGAAGCTTGGAGGAGGCACGGGGTTTAAGGGGAAGGAGTGGGGAAAGTCCCCCAAAGCTCCCTATTCAGTGCACGGGCGGTGTGCAGGGATCCTGTCACCACTCCTTTCCTGTGGGGAAAGCACTGGCTTAGTCCGCGAGTCTGCCTGAGGGCCAGAGTAAATGGCCAAGCGATACCTACACCGGGAGTTGGTAAGGTGCGTAGAGTGCCTTCGTAGGCTACACACGCTACTGCACGGTTGTGACTGTGTCTGCTGAGTTCGGCCTGGCAGGGTGAACCCAGGACACGAACATGGAGCCAGGTAAAGCAAGGCGCAAGAGGCACCAGCTCTCCCGCAGCTCTTCTTCCCTGACGCGACTGAAGCCTTGCTGCGGAAGCAGCGGCGAAGTGCTGTTCGCTCCAAGCCAAAGCCTCTGTGAAAGCACAGCATTCGCTGAGAAATGTTGTGCGGGCTGCTGCTGCTTGCCTGAGCCCAGTCTCGGGGTGGGAGAAACCCGCATACAGCGAAAGCCTCTTTGCCTGGGCATCTCCCCTGGGAAAGCACAGCATTTGTTGGGAAACCAGGGTTGGGTTTGGGGATGCTGCTGCTTGCCTGAGTTAGTCTCCGTAGCACTGTGGAAGATAGCCACATGGAGCGAAGTACTCTTTGCCCTAGCATCCCCTCTGCCTGGGAGAGAAGCATGGTTGTACACGTCTGTCACTGCGCTCCCCAGGAGCCAGTGTGGGGAAGGCACAGCATGCCACCACTGGGGTAGAGAAGGAGCCATTGGCCTTGGGGTCTGGAAAATTGAACAGCCACATGCAGAAAATGAAATTGGACCATTTCCTTACACCATACATTAAAATAGATTGGAAATGGATGAAGAAGCATAAGCCAAGGACAAAAAAGTGTTGGTACTCCATTATTCTGATGGTCCATTAACTCTTGCTTTTTTGGTTCCTGTGTCTATCACTGCCCCTGCCTTTTTGAAGATAATGACCATTCATCTGAGTACACGGTTCACAGAATCCCTTTGCAGTGGCCCATGCGGGCCAAGGTAGTAGAGCATAATAGATCTCTGTAAGTTTTTAAAAAATGTCTTTGTCCCTGTTGCCCATGGCCATTAAAGACCAAAGGTCGGGGGTAGGGGGATATTGGAAAAGGTGAAGTTATAGTTACTCACTGATTTTTTGATTGGTAGAGAGAAAGCAACACCTACATACAGGGCCAGTGGGTGAGTGGAGGAAACATCTTTGGCTCTAGGAGGAATGGGGGAAGGAGAAATATTAATAATCTTTGTCTTTGGAACTGCCCCTGAAGACTTCCCCACACAGGAAAATGACCTAGCGTGACTCTCCTAAACTTCGGCAAGCCCCTTAAATTTAACTGACATATAGATCTGATACTCCCTGCTGGATAACTCTGATCATTATTGGATTGTTACTTATTTTATTTTAAAATTATTTTTAAAGAAAATTTTAATCTAAATACAATTAATTAACATACAATACTAGTTTCAGACATACAGGTTAGTGATTCATCAGTCTTTTGTAACACCCAGTGCTCACTGTATCACATGCCTTCCTTAATGTCCATCACCCAGTTACCCCATCCACCCATCCCTCTCCCCTCCAAGAACCCTCAGTTTGCTTACTGTGATTAAGAGTCTCTTCTGAGGGGTACCTGGCTGGCTCAGTGGGTTAAAGCCTCTGCCTTCAACTCAGGTTATGATCTCAGGGTCCTGGGATCGAGCCCCACATCAGGCTCTCTGCTCCCTGGGGAGTCTGCATCCTCCTCTCTCTCTCTTCCTGCCTCTCTGCCTACTTGTGATCTCTGTTTGTCAAATAAGTAAATAAAAATCTTTTTTTTTAAAGTCTCTTCTGGTTTGTCTCCCTCTTTGACTTCATCTTGTTTTATTTTTTTCCTTTACTCCCCTATGATTCTGGTTTGTTTCTTGAACTCCACATATGAGTGAGATCATATGATAATTGTCTTTCTCTGACTGACTTATTTCGCTTGGCATAATACCCTCTACTTTCATCCCTGTCATTGCAAATAATTGCCATTTATTTTAACTCGACAGAGAAGGCCACTAGAAACAGCAGGTGATGGCCCCAGCTCCTGTTCCTCCATGCAGAACATCTGTCAACAACTGTGGACATCTTTTCCTCCCCCCATTCCTATGAATGTTGCTCAGTTGTTACATGGCATGGACAAATGCTGTTGGCTGGTGGCATGGACACACTGGACAAGCTTGGCCTTCGGTAAAACAAAGACTGGCTTTAATTACTCAAACTGAAACAGGAATGCTTGGATGAACAAGCCTGCCAGGAAGTCCCACTGGAGGTACTCAACCTGTGCCCCTTCCCTCCTTGGACCAAGAACCTGAACTTGAGAGATGAATGGCTTATTCAAGGTTATGGCAAGGTTACAGAGAGCTGAAACTAGACACAGGTGTACATGCCTTTTGATCAAGGCTGGCTGAGAAATCGAACTGCCTCAAATCTTGATTCTTTTTGCCACTTCTTATTCTCTGACCCTGTTTTTTATAGTTTAGGATGTAGGAATAATAAAAATATCAGCTAATGGGGTATCCTGACTTTTTGATGTTTTAGTTCTTGTCAGACATTTACCATAATGCTTAGCACATGGATATGTGTGTGCACACACGTGCACATGCATGACACTCAAAAAATTGTTCCCTGATATTAACTTTATCAGTGCACTTTGCATCCACCACCAATTGGCTGTTTTGTCACAAACTGATTAAAGCAGAACTGTCAAGTGAGGAACTTCAAAGCCAAAGCATTAAGTGCTTTGAAAAACCAGCACCTGGGAGGATTTGTCTCAGCATCTGTGATTAGAAGGCAGCAAAAAGAGACTTTGGGGACACAGTTCACCCCTTCATGAAGCAGCCATTCAGAACTTTCTCCGAAGGGCTAATGCCTAATCTTCAAAAGACCAGCAAGAACAAGCTTATGGTCTGTTAAAATCAGATTTTTAAAAGATTTTTATTTATTTATTTGAGAGAGAGAGAGAGAGTGAGAGAGAGAGCATGAGAGGGGAGAAGGTCAGAGGGAGAAGCGGACTCCCCATGAAGCTGGGAGCCTGATGCAGTCCTTGATCCTGGGACTCCAGAATCAAAATCAGATTGATTGACTCAATACAGTCAGGGAGGACAGTCCTCAGGAGTCACAGAATGCTGGTTGCCATGAGGGAGGAGTCTTCTACAAAGTCTGGGCTCTCACAGAAGGAGTCTGAAGCACGTGTATGGAAAGCAGAGGTCAGTTCTGGATTAGAAGCTCTTTCTGAGGGGAAATGAGTAGAAGCAGGGATTAACCTGGACTTGGGCTCTGCTTTATTCAGTTCAAGTTGCTGCAACAAATGATGACAGACTGGGTGGCTGAAACAGCAAAACATGTACTATTCCTTGCAGTTCTAGAGACTGAGAAGTCCAAAAGCAAGATCCTGGGACATCTGATATCTAGCAAGAGACTGCTTCATTATCTATAAATGCCCATATTTCTGTTGTAGACTTGCATGGATGACAGCTGGCAGAACAATCTCTCAGGTCGTTTCTCAGAAGTGCTTTTATCTCATTCACAAGTGTTCCAATCTCATGACCTCACCACCTCTCAAAGCCCATACCTCCTGATGGCACTCCTTGAGGGTCAGGGCTTCAACATCTGAATTGGGACAAGACACAAACATTCAGTCCATTAGCAAGTGTTGTCATGAGGACAGCATAGCTTATCAACTGGGTATCCCCAGGAATCCATGGGACTAGCAAAGCAGAATCTGGGGGTGTCACTGGTAGGAAAGCAGGAGTTCCCCAAGAGACAGTCCTCATAGCATTTTACAGAGACAGCAGGACCCTTGAGAAACAATAGTTTCCGTGACCCATACACCAGCCTTTATCTATGCCTGTCCTCCCTGCTGGATTCACAGCAAGCCTACTTCTTTCTTTTCCAGTACAAATGGATTTCCACTCTCTGAATCCTGATGAATTTTTGCTCTTTTGCAGTTAGTAGGTTGTCCCTCAGGATTCTGCATGTCTGCATTTGCAATCGTGGAAACTGCCAAAGGTCTAGAGACCTGCATGGCAGAACCCGGCCTCTACCACTATTGCCCAAGGTAGGGACTCTGGTCCCTTGAGCGTCCTGTGCTGCTGTCAAAGGTCTGTGTGCATTGGCTTATTCTTTTTATTTTTTTAAAAGTAATTGCTTATACATGTGTTTCATCATGCTCAAGTGGCCTTTCTGTGAAAAAGTGGCCAAGCTACACCTAGAAGTCACTGAAGAAAGTTCTAAGAACTCCTGGTTAGTATGAGGCTAGAGAGAGAGAGAGAAAGAGAGAAAAGAAATCTGCCTCTCTGCATTTTGCAAGTCCCTGGGCAAAATCTGTTGGCTGTGCACTCCTCACACGAAGATTCCAGGCAGGGAGACCCTCCTGAGCCTCATCTCCCTGAGTTCCTCTTCCAGGAGCAATCCCTAGTTTGAGACCAGGGTTAGCGAAAATAGAGCAGCAAAGCAGGGTCCAGAAGGAAGGACTGCCACAGACCATGGAGCACCAGGGGGACAGGCTGGTACCTCCTCACGATTGGGGTACAAATGGGCTCAGCTCAGCAGGTATAGGGGTGCCCTTGGCCCCTCTGGTGGGCTTTGCAGTGCCCCAATCTCAGGAAGAAAAAAGGCTGGCTCAGGTGACTTATTTTTGACTGGGAAGGAGCTGACAGCAATGGAAATAAACAAGTAGGGAATGATGTTGGAAAGTTGGAGGGTTTGTCCTTTATATCTCAGCTTTCTCTCCTATCTTCCCTTGCTCTGTAGTGTGTTATCAAAGAAGTTTTGGGCATGATATTCCTGTTCACTGATTAACTCTTGAGCTGTGTCTTTTCTGCTGTTCAGCTCATCTGGTGAATTCTTATACTGTAAAAAGTATCTTGCCCTTGCAAGGGCAAGGGCAAGACCTGAGAAATCCCAGAGATTTCAGCTTGCCACCCAGAAGGAAACCAGGCTATTTGGAATGCTGGAAAGGATTCAGAGTAGGGGAAATCGTCTTGGACATCTGAGACCACCCCCACATTCAGCGGTCCCCTGGACACAAACCCAGACCTTGATACTGATCCTGAACCATGCTCTCAACTCAGACCCCTGTGATCCTCACCACAGTGCTTTCAGATCAGTGCAGCCATGCCCATAGGCACAAACTCTTAAGCCTAGATTCTGTCCTGAGAGGTCTGTCCCCAACGGCCTGGCTCCAAAGCCTCAGAGATTGGGGACAGCGAGGAATACCATAGGACTCACCCTGCCACCCTGAAAGGAACCATGCCATTTGTAGCTCCAGAAAGGATTCAGAGGAACTGAAATCTGCATTCCTACCTCTGGACACCCCCATATTCAGCAGGCCACTGGATGCAAACCTGGAGCTTGACACTCACCCTGAACAAATCCCTCGACTGCCCCCTCCCCCAGAAAGATGGACAGAGTGCTGGCAGATCGGGCCTGCCATGTGGTGGGCCCTAACCATAACCTTTGGTTTGGTTTGGTTCTCAGGATTCTGACCCCAAAGGCCTTGCAGTAGGTGCCCTACAATTTGGGGACACATGGGCAATCCCAGAGGACTCAGCCTGCTGCCCAGAAGGAAACTGTGCCATTTGGAACACCGGAAAGGATTCAGAGGAGCAGAAATCTGCATGCCTAGCTGAGGACACACCCACACAGAGCTGACTTCTGGACACAAAGCCAGAGCCAGACACTCACCCTCACCTCCACTGTCAACTCAGCCACCCAGACAGCTCTCCATGGGGTCTTCAGGTCAGTCCTGCCATGTCCCTGGTTCCTAACACTAACCCTTGGATGGGTTCTGTAATGATCTCCTCATTTCAGGTTATGTGGTGGTTCTGCAGGACATTGTCCTGGTGTGGGATCAAACACACTGAAGCATCCCGTGTGAAGTGGCAAACGTGGTAAAGAAATGACGGCTGGGGAATCTGACTGTGGAGACAGCACGTATTTGTGCTGCTATAACAAGCTGACTGCACTTTGAAATCACCACAGAGGAAATAAATCTTCCAAACATCCATGTTAGCACGACGACACGGAAGCAGAGAGAACATCAGACTTTGGGATGGAGTCCAAGCCCTCCCAGATCCAGGTCACCCAACATGGAGAGGACACATGTTAGCAAGAGACTCGTGGGAGAATTAAATCATGGGCCCCTGTATCTCAGGTGCAGTAGAAGCAGTGGATTTGGAATTTCAGTTTTTCCACAACGTTCCACCAAAATCTGGTTAGAACTGTGCAAAAGCAGGAAGGGAAGCCCCAGTAAAGTGGACTGGGGATGCCAGAAGAGGAGGCTGGAAGGGGGCGCCTGCTGCTCAGTGCCCATTACAGACTCCACATTGCAATCCCCCACAGGAGAGACTCACCAATTCCAGTCCCCACACGGGAAGCTGGCGGTTCATCTCCTGAATTTTTGTAGGAGCTTTGCAGCTCAGCTGGTGAGAATTCTCCATCACCCTGCCTTTCTCCAAGGGACTTTCCTTCAAGCACCCTTCCCAACTTCTTCCTCCTCCATGAAATAATGTTCCTCTCCTTTGTTTCTCGCACTTGCCTGTGATGGGACCTTAGCTTGCTCAGCCCAGACTGCCATTCTCTGCTCTTCCCAATTAAATCCATGCTGCTGGTCAAATAACTGGCAGATTGAGTTTAAGGCCAATCGAACAAATAAATTCAAGATCTTGCAAGGAACAAAATCAATATGCACAAATTAGTGGCACTCCTACGTGCTCGGAAGGAACCATCAAAAAGAGACTGCGGAGAACGATCTCATTTACACCTGCATCCAAGACAGCAAGATACCCGGGAGACCCTGAACCAAGAAGGTGACAGACCTGTCATCTGACAGCCCTGCAACAATGACGACAGACAGGGAGGGGTACACACGGAGATGGGGAGGCACTGTGCTCAGGGTAGAACCCACACTGGGAAAATACCTACTCTCCCCAAAACCGTCTACAGAGTCCTCACTCTGGCTCCCGAATTTCCGGACTCGGCGCAAGCCTGGAGTGGGTGTGGACACGGGAAGGACCCCGCAGGGCTGAGGTGGGGAGAGCACAAGCACCGAAGAAGGCAGACGCTCCCTGACTGCAGACCATCTGAGGAGCCCCAGGAACCGAATCTGCGAGCACACAAACACAGACGAGGACCGAGGAGCATCCGAGCCCAGAAAGGGGGGACCCCACAGCCCCAGGCACAGCACAGCAGGAGGCCACGTCTCCTCACACAAAACGACGGAAGCCCCAGTGTCTACACAGGGCGCCCTTCCTCTGTCGGGTCCTGAGACCACGAACCCCTTGACAGTCCACTCAGCTGGCTTCTCCTCAGCTCCTCCTGCATCTGGTCCTTAGGAGGTTGGACTGCTGCAAGTTTGGGCGTGTCCTCCACAACGGTCCGGTCAGTGTGGATGCAGAGCCACACCCTCCTCAGCTTGTCCTGTCAGGGTGGGAGGCGCCCCACATTCTCCAGAAGTCTCCACAGTGGGTCCTGAAGAGGCGGGGCTCTGGTCCCAGCTGTGGCTGTGAAGCCTGGGCTCAGGGCCAGAGCTGGCGTCTGGCGCCCTCTGCAGGCGGTGGAAGGCAGTGCAGGACTGTGGGAGCTCACCCTTCAGTGGAAGGTCCTGCTCCCTCCTGGGGTCCAGCTGAAGCCATTTCATTCCGGAAATTCAAGCTGCATGGAGCCCAATGACCCCCAACTTCCCCCCAAATAGCTAATGAACAATGAATTGGAAACAATGTGGAATTACAACAGTCCTTGACCCAAACAGTGTCACTGAACATGGCCCTGATGCAGACCCACACTCTGACCTCAACTTGGTCTTAAGCCTGGACCCGACCCTAATCCAAGACCCTAACCCTAGCCCCCGACCCAAACAATGTTCACAAGAATCAAAAGGTAGAAACTGCAAATATCCATCAATGGCAAGTGCATAAGCAAAGTGTGGTGAAGGGTTTGAATTTGGGTTCAGGTTCAAGTTTTAGTCAGAGTTCTAATCAGGCTTTGGGTTTAGTGTTACGGTGAGGATTTAGAGTGAAGGACAAGGGAACAGAGTTATAGTTTAGGGCTTTAAGTTTATGATTTAGGCTTTAAGACTCAGGGCTTATGGGATAAAGTTCAAGGTCAAATTTGGGGTTTGACTTCATGCTGAGATTTGGGTTCAGGTTTCATGACTTGGAGGTCTGGTTTAGGGTTTGGGTTCGTGGTTCAGGGCTTGGATCCAGAGCTCAGGTACAGGCTTTGGGTTCCTTTCCAGGTTTGGGATTCAGGGTTCTAGTTTGGGCTTTAAGGTCAGCTTAGGTTTCAGCATTGGTAGGGTTTAAGGTTAGGTTTAGGGATGACACATTTTCTTCAGTTGTCATCATGGACAAAATAATTCTATCTGAAGTTTCTAAGTCAGAAATGTATTTCATCTGGGGGCGCCTGGGTGGCTCAGTTTGTTAAGACTCTGCCTTGGGCTCAGGTCATGATCTCAGGGTCCTGGGATCAAGCCCTTCATCAGACTCTCTGCTTGACGGGGAGCCTGCTTCCCCATCTTTCTCTCTGCCTGCCTCTCTGCCTACTTGTGATCTCTGTCTGTCAAATAAATAGAATTAGTAAAAGCTATTATATGATCTTTTACAAACCATTTCCTATCTTTGCATTCTCATGTGCCAAGACAGACAGGGATTATTTAAAACCCTGAAGAGAGTGCTCTTGCTTTTAAATTGCCTGTAACCTTCGTGTAATAGATTTATGATTGATGATAGATTTAGTTAAAATATAACTATTTAAAATATTTACTCTCAGTAAACGATTTCAACCTATGCTCATTTAAGTAACTTGGTGCATAATCCCTTTTCTATTAAACCATAGTGCAAGGACCAATGCAGCGTTTCCAGGAGAACCCCAAGCTATTTTTCTAGAATGGCTGTATGCTTATATATGGCGTCCTGTTTTCACTCCCTTTGTGGAGCACCTACCCTGGAGGTCATGTAATAACCAATGACCAAAAAAAACAAACGAAACCCCAAACATCCAGGTCGAAGTGCCATCCCTGCCTGGAGTGGAGGAGACTGCTCAGACAGATCCCAGGCAGGCATCTCAGCCCAGGCCTGTGCTGGGGAAGCTGGTTCCTGGCTTTAGGCGCAATCTGGAAGCCAGCAAACTGACCCAAGAGTGCTGCCGGGGTTTAAGACTGATGATCTATTCGCAGCCAGGCTGCACGTGGACACCTGCTCAGGGAGCCAGGCTAGGAGGCTGCCCAGCGCAGGAGCTGGCAAAGCAGTAGCCTGCCAGGGCTTAGCCCTGCACCCCAGCCAGGGATCAGGTTTCAGGAGTGAGGGGGCGGGGCCGGAGCAGAGAAGGGTCTTTGCTAATTTCCAAAGCTGGAAGTGAGCTCTCAGAGGACTCAGGAGGGAGGGGGGCGGGGGCGGGGGGGGGGCTGCCAGGAGAAGGGGCTTTGCTAATTGCCCAGGCGGGAAGGAGGGGCGCACAGCGCCAGGGTGCTGTGCTGCAGCCCATTCGGGACTGCAGGATACACCATACTCGCTGCCCCTGCGCTCCCACGCTGCAGCCTAGCCCCGGACGCCGCGGTGTCCCGTTCCCGTTCCGGCTGCCTGCTGCCCCTCCCCGCCCCATGGCTTCTCTGGAGGACCCTCTGCTCACAGGTAAAGTGACACCTCGACGCGCCCTCACCTGAAGCAGAAAACGCAGGACAGGAGCAGGGTGTGGGGTGGTCGGGGCCCAGCCTCCCGCCAACCCCAGGGCACCAGGACCACCCTGGACGCCGCGCCACACCCTGTCCGCAGGGGGTCGGGCCAGGACAGTGCCACAGGAGGCACCCCCCACCCCAGCCAGCAGGCAGACTAGCCCCCATAGTAGGACACTCCCACGTGCCTGTCAGAGCCTCCTGCCATTCCCAGGGCACCCAGAACCCAGAGAGTGAGGCCTTGGGTGCTTTCTAGTGACAGATTCAAGGCAATTTTTCGACTTTGGGACTCAGAGTTAACATAGTTTTCATTTGTGATTATTATTTTTGTGTGGGGGCCGTAGCTTTTCTTTTGACCTATGGTTGTTTTCACTCCCGGTTCTGAAGAAGCCCCTAAATCCTAACCCTGTTGAGGACTCTGAAAGCTCTCAGAGCAGCAGTGCTGGGGGACAGTGTGGACACATGGTTTGGTTTCTCCTCTGGCCTGCTTCTGTGGCAGCCCCGCTCTGTCCTCCTCAGACTTCAGAGCAATATCTGAACAAGTGGAGAAGCGACCAGGGGGTCAGGAAGGTGGCCACCGAAGAGTGACTTCTCTGGAGGGTGGCTGAGCTAGCAAGTGAGCATGTTAGTCCAGCTCTGCCTGCATTCAGTATGGAGCTGAACAGGAGCCAGGGAAGGGGAGGAGGAGCAGAGAGCAGGGACAAAGGAACCAAAGAGGAGATTCAGATGAAGGGAAGTAATGGGGAGGAAAGAGAAGAAACTCTAGAAGACAGGCATGTAGAAAGGAAAAGGGATGAAGTGGGCATTGGGAAAGGGCACCACCAGGGAAGGAGAGAGGGGAAGGAAAGAGGGAGGAAGAGAGGAAAGGGGAAAGGGAGAAGGGAGGAGTCAGCATGCCAGGGCTCCCCCTGCATCTGAAGAAGAGGTGGCTGGTCCAGCTTGTCAAACAGGGTGCTCACTCTTTGGTCCCAGTTTCTGCTCCCAGTGCTACTGGGCTTTTCAAGGAAGGCAGGCTGTCCCTTGGGACCTACTGGAGCCCAACAGAGCCCACAGGAGGGTGGGAGAAATAAGATAACACCGGGTCCTGTCCTGTGATAGAGTAAGATAGCAATGCTCCAACAAATGGACAGTTTCCTCCCACTTGACCTCAACAGTCTTATACATTTTCTTAGCGAAAACATCTTGTCTCCTTCCATTAAGCTCATAACGTGGTCTAATAGTATACATGCGCCTTCGTTAGATGCGAAGCGATACAGAGGTCCTTTTTTTTTTTTTTTAAATTTTACAAGGCAAAGTCAGTGAACACATCCAACTTGATGAATACGTCTCTAAAATGTCAATCCAGGCAAAGCTTTTTTTGCCTACAGTTTGGAGCCTACGTAGTGACATTTTTAAAATGCTTTCAGTCCCTCAGTGAGGCTCTTAGAAGCTAGCCAGGGCTTACTACGTGCCAGGCACTGTGTCAGGTGTTGGAGCTAAAGGGAAGGAGAGCTTGGAGGCTGGCTGGGGAGGGACATCCATGACACAACCACAGCTAGAAACGGAGGCCAGTGCTAGAAAAGAAAGAGTAGGCTGCATGGAGAGTGTGTACCATGGGGCTTGTGAGCTCACGAATAAGTGGGAGTAACTGGAGTGGGGAGATGGGGGAGAGAAGAGGGTCTTCCCATCAATGGGAATCACCTGTGCTTGGAGGCAGGTGCCATGAGAGGTCTCCACAGGAAGAAGGAGGCAGTGTGGTTGAAGGGCAGAGAGATGGGGCAGAACAGGCATCTGTCAGTTGTAGGGGTATGAAGAGACTGATGGGAGGATTATGGGTGCATTTGGAGGACTGAGAATTTGTTAGATCAGTGCAGATTTCTATGGAGACAAATGCCAGGAACTGATAGGTCTTTGAAAGGTCACTCTGGCTGCCTTTTGACAAAGGGGTTGGTAAAAGGCACTTGCAGGTGTGAACACACCAGGTGGGAGGTGAGTGCAGGAAATCAGGTGAGGGAGCATGGGAACTTGGTCCGGGGGTATATAAGGGAGAATAGCCTTTAAGGAGTTCCACAAATTGGCACCAGCTGTGGCTTCATTACAGAGCTGGAAGGGGGAGGTGGGTGTGTCCTGGAGGTTACAGAAATTACATGAGAAAGGGAAGTCTTTTTAGATGTCTTTTTCAACTAGAGGAACTCTCACCTTATTGATAGAATTCCAGAGTGGGAACCAATGATATGAGGACATCTTTGAAATGTCTGAATATGTTCTTCGACATCTTTGCAAGTGACGAGGAGACCTTGGCCTTAGGAGGCCTTGGCCCTCTTTGTAGCCAGAAAGATTTCACCTACAGATTTGGGTTCTCCCTTTTAAAGTCAAGGAGTCAGTCCTTCCAAAGGACACCTCCTATCATTTTACCCTCTCATCATACCTCACATGCTGGCATCTCCAAGACCCTCTGTTCCAGGTTGAGAGTATCCACTTTGGCCGGGCTGGTCTTGCCAAGACCACCACCACAGGAAATCTAGAGCCTATAGTGCTATTAATAACATCATCTAAGACTGTGTTTGCTGCCCTCATAGCCTCTTCCCACCATGACTCACTGAAGCTTTTTACACATTGTATCGATTAAGCTATAGTTCCCAAAGCTCATCTTCTCTAGTGCCATTAATTTTTAGGGGACCAGGCAAACCTTAAACTTGTTCCCCCACAATCTCTTTGAATGCCTTTCACCATGATCCTTGAATGAGATCTGAGACCACTGCTGGTACCTAACACTTCTTGGCACCTTGTCTGTTAGGTTCTTGGAAGAGGAGGTGGCTATAGAGGTGAGTGGGGATGGGAGTGGGAGGTTTTCTCCCTTCACTTCCCTTTTTGCGTTTTCAAATAATGGGTTTTGAGGGGGAGGGAAAGGTTAACCAGACCATTTATTTTCCATCTACCATCGATAAAATGTTTACCACTCCCCACTGGAAGAATTTAGATCTTTCGTTTGAATCTCCAAGAAAATCTCCCAAACTCAGACCACCACCATGTGGATTCAGCCATCTTCTGATTCACCTCCAGATTGTCTCCTCCTAACTGCTCAAGCCACAGGTTAAGGGCGAAATGTTCAATGCCCAAGCAATTGAGTGGGGAACACGTTTATCTAAGCAATTGCATGCAGCTCTCTATCTACATACAGGGGGTCTCTACCAAGCCTTTCCAACCTCAGCAAAACATGACAAAGCCCCAGCAATCTGGGGTATATATCATTCATTCATTCCTGTGTTCAACACTCATGTCGGATCCCCACCAAGACAGTGGGAGAGCAAGGACTGGAGAAATCCTCGAAGCTGAAGTCTGAGGAGGATTTCAAATTCAAGTCAGAGATGAAAGAAACATCTGGACTCGATCCTCAGGTACATGCAGTATTCTGAACTGAAGCTAGAACCGGAGACCATTCTAATGAAAGGCCTCTATAGGTGGGCTCTCACAGGTGGGCTCCAACTCAGTTTCGTGTATATTCATTCATGAAATAGCTCTTCGGGTCAACATGCAGAAGAAAACCATTTAAGAAAACTGACAATGAGGAGAGGAAAGGGAAGCCAGAAGGCATGTGAATGGGGAGAGAGGAGGAGCCAGGGCAGAAAACCAAGAATCCCTCCCTGCCCTCCTTGCTGCCAGGGAGGTCTGAGGGACTAGTTTCCACCTGGGATCCCAAGTCCAGAACAAAAGCAGCGGGGCCACGGTGGGGGAGGGAAGGGGGTCCTCAGCACGGGCGCATGGGGCTGCCAAAAGATGGCGGCTAGAGGGCCCGCTGGCGAGGGGCACCTTGCAAGGCGCTGTCCCCAGCCCGACCCCATGCGGACCTGGGTTTGGCGCAGCGTCCGGGGTGGTCCCGGTGCCCTGGAGTTCGCGGGAGGCTGGGCCTCCACAACCCCCCTCTCCGTCCCCAGGTCGGGTCCGCGCTTTCTGCTCCAGGTGAGGGCGCCGCGCGGTGTCACTTTACCTGTGTGCAGAGGGTGGTCCGGAGAAGCCTTGGGGCGGGGAGGGGCAGCAGGCAGCAGGAGCGGGACAGCGAGGCCTCACATGGGAGCGCATGGGCGGCGAGTCCGGTGGGTCCTGCCGTCCCGACTGGGTCGCAGCACAGCACCGCAGCGCTGCCCGCCCCTCCTCCGCCAGCCCCTCCACCTCCTCCCAGACTCTCAGCCACATCCTCTGTGAGCTCACTTCCAGCTTAGGCAATTAGCAAAGCGCCTTCTCCCAGCGGCTCTCCACCCGCCCCCTCCCTCCTCCCTCCTGAGTCCTCCGCGAGCTCACTTTTCGCTTTGGCAATTAGCAAAGCCCCTTATCTGCCCCGACCCGCCCCCCTCCCTCCTGAGGCCCCGCCCTGGCTGGGGCGCGGGGGAAGCCCGGGGGGCTGCAAGCTTTGCCAGCGCTGGCGCTGGGCAGCCTCCTAGCCTGGCTCCTTGAGCGGGTGTCCACCCGCGGCCTGGCTGCAAAAAGATCATCAGTCCTGTTAACCCTGGCTGCACTCTCCCGTCAGTTTGCTGGCTTCCTGATTGCGCCCAAAGCCATGAACCAGCTTCCCCAGCACAGGCCTGGGCTGAGATGCCTGCCCAGGATCTGTTTGAGCAGTCTACTCATCTCCAGGCAGGGATGGCACTTCCACATGGATGTTTGGGCTTTTTTATTGTTTTTTGGTCATTGGTTATTATTACATGACCTCCAGGGTAGGTGCTCCACAAAGGGAGTGAAAACAGGATGCATGATATACCCCTCACCTCCCATGCTGTCTTTCTCTTAAATAATAAGCACTGGTGAACTATCTTAGATTCTGTACCTTCTCTGCAGCCATGAACCTATCACTGTCTTTAACTCTTGAAAACTTCATTAGACAAATTAATGTGGTGAAGGAAGCAATATGAGAAAGCCTATTTATCTGATGAGCATGGAACTGAACAAACCCTATAGATACTTTCCCTTTGATTTCTAGCCTATCAATACCTACAGTGAGTCACATACACTCAAGATTATTGTTTTTATTGTATACTTCATATATTCATTGATTTTGGACTTGTTATCATTTTGTTGAAGTGTTAAACTATGGTAATAAACAAACTTTTAATTAACTTTTCCTCCTATGATACAAATATAACTTGCACTTGAGCTTTAGCTAATTTTATGTTCTAAAATTGCCAAAACAACATGATCAAGGTTTCTAGATTATTTACTGTATTTTCTACTATATAATATTGTTCTATCTCTTCTGTATAAAGAAAATGAATGCTTGGGGCTCTTGGGTGGCTCAGTGCATTAAAGCCTCTGCCTTCTGCTCAGGTCATGATCCCAGAGTCCTGGGATAGAGCCCCACAACAGGCTCTCTGCTCAGCAGGTACTCTGCTTCCCTTCCTTACTCTCTGCCTGCCTCTCTGTCTACTCCTGATCTCTGTCTGTCAAATAAATAAATAAAATCTTTAAAAAAAGAAAATGAATGCTTGATAACTAAATGAATGCTTTACTGAACAAATTAAATATGGCAATAGCATTTTATTTTATCATGCTTCACATATTAAACAATAATATTATATCACTAGTCTACAAATAATCTACTCGCATAGTCATTTGGAAGCTTTTAGCAAAAGAATTCTTCCTCCTGATTGTAGTATAAAAGCCACAGAAATATACAGAAGACTCCTAGGATAGAAAGTTAAATCCAGTTATCCGTGATGCCTTGAGTAGGACCTGACCTATGTATGTCCTGGGATGCACTAGTAACTGTTACATGTGATAGGATTATATTTAATATATACAGTTTCATTTACTTCACAAAGGACATATAAATTTGAGAATAAAATATTTGATGAATCTATAAAGTCTATATTTATTTGTAACTAATGTGGTAGAATTAAGATGTTAATTTGAAAAAAAATTCATTGAACACATACACATATTCAATTGTTTTTATATATATAAACAGCATTATTTATTTATGTAAATAAATGCATTGTCAGTAAAATCCATTTACTTATCAATCATAAGGGTAATTTTAAGTACTAAGAATAAGAAATATGTGAAAAGATAAGTGTTCAAGAGTGCAGTTTGTGGTAATTAATACAATATGATAGGCTCATAAAAAAGATATATTACTTGAACTTATAAGCTTCTATAATTAAGCGATGACCACTTGAAATTTGTAATTAGTCATGCTGCAGTTTTTCCTTGCACTAAAGGCCTTCCCCAGAAGTTCATTAAGAATTTCTGTGAATGTCCTTATGTTTAATCTCATTCATAGATTCCACTGCTGCTCATAAAACAAAGCCAAAAAGAGAGGTAACTCTATGTGGCACTCCATCCACAAGCAATACATTCATAAATAATTAAAAAGCTCTCTACTTCATTTGTTACCCATTCAGCTAATAATTTAAATGAGTAACTGAGGCCATTTTACCAGCACTTTTAATAGAATGCGACTCAGAAACTTCACAGTGTTATTTAAGAAGAAATGCTCACGTGTTAAGGTTTTTATTTTTTTTAAATCAACAAAATAATTTTCAAATATTAAAAGCAAATGTCTCCTTTTCCTGCAAGTTTCCTTGCTATGTCAAAGTTACAAATAAATACATTAAAATCGTATTTTGAGTAGTAGATAAAAACAAAAGTTTTGAAACTGTGGGTTGAGTGTCTGGGTTAACTTGTATAAATATGTGAACTCAATGTATTTAGACTTTATTAGATTTTTTTTTAGACTATTTAAAAATACATGCTCAGATAATGACAACATTATTTTATTCATTTTAATAAATAAATTAATTTATTTAATTATGTTTAGATATTTATTTATTAAATTAATGATTTAATATTTAATAATCTAAATTTGAAATATTTTAAATTCTAAAAATATTTATTTAATTAAATTGATATATTTAATATAAATATTTAATAAATTATTTAATCATTATTATAATTATGCAATACATTATGTATTGTGTAATAATTGCATTTTAATAAATAAATAAATGTATTATTTATTTATTTTATTTTATTTTATTTTATTTTATTTAGTTGACAAAGAGAGGGAGAACGCAAGCAAAGGGAGCTGCAGGCAGAAGGAGAGGGAGAAGTAGGCTCCCAGCTGAGTAGAAAGTTCAACCTGGGGTTCCATCCCACGACCTTGGGATCACCACCTGAGTCGAAGGCAGATGCTTAAGTGACTGAGCCATCCAGATGCCCAAGGCTTTGTATTCTTCGCTTCTAAATATTGATGCTCCTTCATCTCTGGAGTTAGTAAATTGATGTTGAGAATTCATATCAAAGAATTGATAGTAGCTGTTAAACAGAAACATGTAATTTAAGGGGAAAAAAAGAGCAGAAGGAAGAGAAAGGCCAAAAGTCAAAAGCACATTAATATAAAATTTAATTAGATAAAAAAGCTGATATTCCTGAAGGGGGCTAATAAAAGAGCTGCAAAGAGCTGATAGGATTAGGAAAATTGTCCACTCCTGGTCATTTCATAATTTTAAACTATTCCTTATTAATAAATAGACTTAGTTCCAGAAACACAATCACATAAGAACATTTCCACCAAGTTTCCTCTAACAGCATTTACAAATTAGACGTTCAAACAATGCAGTTCATTACATGTTGCATCTGTATCTTAAAGTTTAAACACTTTCTGTGACACATTTTCTAACAATTAAAATTTAAAATATATATATATATATACATATATATCTATGTATATATATATATACCTTACCCCTAAATGGAAAAAAAATATATATAGAGAGAGAAACCTCATCCCTAAATGAAACCTTTCTTTGTTTATTAGCTTAAATAGGTAAATTAGCAACAACAACAACAACAAACAGCTAATATTATAGAGGTAGGAACAATTGACCTTTTCATTCATTGCTATTTTCTAAAAATTCCTATTTTATTTTTTTCTCAAGTCTGTCATAATAATTTTCTAAATCTCCTGCCTTATTCAATTTTTTTCTTTTAGTGGAAATCTCTATTTCATATTTATTTTCTCTTCCTCCACTCTTTGCTCTAATAATTCAATGTATTATTAGATTTTCTGTTTTTCTCTTTATCCAGATATATCTTTTCTTTCTTTCTTTTTTAAATAATTTGATTTGCTGGCATTTTACATCAGTACATGCTTTCTTATGGATGTTAGAAATGTCTGTGGAACTACTAGAAGAATAAACTTTTTTACCTTTAAGAAGTTTACAGTCTAGAGTGCCTGGGTGGCTCAGTTGGTTAAGTGTCTTCCTTCAGCTTAGGTCATGATGCCAGGGTACTAGGATCCAGTCCTGCATCAGCTGCCTGCTCAGCAAGGAGTCTGGTTCTTCCTCTCCCTCTGCCCCTCCCTCTCTCTCTCTAATAAATAAATAAAATCTTTAAAAAAAAGACTTACTGAAATCTGAGACTGAATTACTAAATTCAGTCTTAATAGAAGACAGCTAAACAAAGCAATGATCACAACTGGAAAATTTAGCGAGATCATGGTTTAACATTTTTGGTTGACACAGGACCTCTTTCAGAAACAACTTTCCCTAAATATCAATTTCTTTTTAAGGCAAAAAATTTTGACAAGAAATCCAGATCCTTCTGATCGTTTTCATATCAATTTAATGTGACATCCTCAGAGTATATAATCAAATATGTAATTATTCTATCTGTTGCCTTGTATATTGCCTGTATCTTTTTCAGACTCAAAGTTCCATTGAGTTAGAGTTTTTTTTTTTTTAAAGCAGAGATTTTTAAAGTGTTTGATATATACAAGATGCTTAATAAGTGTTTACAAAGCCTATGTATTACAGAAGCCTTAAACAGGCTTTCAAATAATGTAGGTGATATTAGTGGTCATATCAAACAATTTTTAGATTTCAGTCATGTAAATAACTACATTTCTGAGAGACAGAGAAACATACAAATGGTCTGGGTCCAGTAGGATAATGCTAGCATGTGTTGTAAATTCTCTTATATGACCTTATTCTTGCAAGAATTGGTTATGTGGCAGAAAAAAAGGTATCACTATCTTATACTTTATTATTTAAAGAGATTTATGGAAGTCTTAATTTCTTACACTACCCCTTTGTTTCAGTGGACCCAATTTCCGTGGTAATGGTGAGAGGAAAGTAGGCAATTTAGGCAGCAGCAAAAATCTCCTACAAGGCACTATAAAATAAGGCTTGTTCTATATCATGGGTCTGTCCAAAGGGGAATGTTAAGGGGTAGAATGGATGATGGATGCATTGTGGACTTATAACTTTAAGATTAATACTGTTATGCCCCAATAATGGGTCTATGATTAAAGGAGCGAGACTGATGTAAAGCAAAGGTCAAGCAAAGCTTTATTTCATGCCAAGCATCAAGAATCTAACCGAACGTTCGGGGCCACACCTCTTATGAGAGAAGGCAACCCTTTGCTGTTTCACAGTCTAGCTTTTAAGGGCAAAGGCCATGCAGTCAGGCCTAGCCACGCACAGGTGACCAATGAGATTTTAACACACACAGGAAACTCCACAGTGAGGCTAGGTGACCAATTGAGGTTCAATTTACCCTAGTATAGACATTTGACCCAGCCTATTAGACCTTGATTAGGATTGGTGCAAAAAAGGTTCCCAAAGGGCGGAGGAGTGGGGCATACTCCTTAGTATCTAGGGAGACAATATGCAAACACCGCCCCCCTCCCGCTGATTGATGTCTCCACCTGGCCTGACCCACCCTTGTATATGGGCTTTGTTACCTGGAGCTGATTTCCAGGACTTGTTTTTAAGTGAATCCCCTGGGGGAAGGGGAACAAGGACAGTTTAAGGGTTAACCTCAATGAAAGCCTCTTGCTAAAATATAAAAATATAAAATAGGTCCTTACATTACAACAACTCAGTAGGGAAAGTCCCAGTGTGGTGATAAAAGAAGTGAGGTAACTTGCATTGCACATTTTTTTTAAAAACGTGTAAGTTGTATTTTTCCGTGCCATGACATCATACTTTATCTTCATCTCTGTCTACTAGTTTAAAACTAGTTAAACAAACTCAACAATTTTTTAAAAAATATTTTATTTATTTATTTAAAAGCAAAAGCCAGAGAGAGAGAGAGAGAGAGCATGAGCAATATGGGGCTCGATCCCAGGACTCTAGAGATCCTGATCTGAGCCAAAGGCAGACACTTAACTGACTAAGCAAATGAGACTCCCACAAACTCAACAATTTTATAAAATTTTTATTTGTTGGGGTGCCTGGCTGGAACAGTCAGTAAAATATGTAAATCTTTATCTTGGGGTTGTACGTTTGAAATCCACCTTGGGTGTAGAGGTTTCATTTAAAAATTAAATCTTTAAAAAAATTTTTTTTTCATTTTTTTATTTAAGCCATTGTATGGCAGTGTTGATCACTATATTGTACACCTGAAACTAATATTAACCTTATTTTAACTAACTACAATTTAAATAAAAACTTTAAAAATAAAATAAAAATAATAATCATAAAAATAAAAAAGAGGAAAAATTATTTGGCAGGCAATTTTCTTAATTGCATTATTATTTATTATTATCATAGTCTGTGTGTGTCGGTGGGAAGTGGCTGGTATTACAGTGAGTTCCATATCTGTGTTACACTGAGGTCCATGTCTGTATTCAGTCTTTTTTTTTCTTTTAGTTTATTTTCAGGGATCCAAAATTCATTGTTTATGCACCACACCCAGTGCTTCATGTAATAAATTCCCTCCTTAATACCCACCACTGGGCTCACCCAACCACCTGCCACCCTCCTCTTCAAAACCCTCAGTTTGTTTCTCAGAGTCCACAGTCTCTCATGGTTTGTCTCTCCCTCCGATTTCCCCCAGCACACTTCTCTCCATCTCCCAGTGTCCTCCACGTTATTCCTCATGTATTGAGTCTTATAAAAACTTTTATTTCTTTCCCTATTCTGCTTTGCATATGCTTACCTTAGATGTTAAAATGTTATAAACCTCTCCTGCCTGGTCCATTTTCTCTCTCTTCTCTCATGATTTCTCATGCTCTCCCTGCCAACCCCACATGCCTTACAATATCTGGATATGACTAATTTCTTCCTGAGCTACTTTATTCTACTCTGCCATATGGTTGCCCTTCCCTCTTCTGTACCATAACTTCTATCCCCTGCATTTGTGCTTTAACAATATCTAATTCTTTTCACTACATCTGTATCTTTGAGGTCAATACTCAGTAGTGCAATCGCTGGGTCATAGGCTAGCTCTATTTTACTGGAAAGAAGGACCATATGCACCCCAGTGTTCATAGCAGCAATGTCCACTATAGCCATTCTGTTGAAAGAGCCAAGATCCCCTACAACAGACAAACGGATAAAGAAGATGTGATCCAAGGATACAATGGAATATCACTCAGCCATCAGAAAGGATGAATACCCAACTTTTGCATCAACATGGATGGGACTGGAAGAGATTATGTTAAGTGAAATAAGTCAAGCAGAGAAAGTCAATCATCATATGGTTTCACTTATTTGTGGAACCTAAGGAATAGCATGGAGGACATTAGGAGAAGGAAAGGAAAAATGAAGTGGGGGGATTGGTGGGGGAAATGAAACATGAAAAACTATGGACTCCAAGAAACAAACTGAGGGTTTTAAAGATGAGAAGGATGTGGGGATGGGTGAGCCTGGTGATGGGTATTAAGGAGGGCACGTATTGCATGGGGCACTGGGTGTTTTATACAAACAATGAATCATGGAACACTACTTCAAAAACTAATGATGTATTGTATGGTAACTAACATAACATAATTAAAAAAAAAAAGGAGGGGGACAATACCTAACACTCAATATTTGCTAGTTTCTTGTTTACCTCCTTTTGAGAGTAAGCTCATTTAGTGTTTTTTTTTTTTGGCTTGTTTGTTTTTTTTTTGTCTCAACTAAAAGAAGAAAAATAATACACATTATTTTGAAAACTTTTTGAACAGTGTACAAACGCTAGTCAAGTCCACAATGTCTCATCTCTTCTTCCTCCTAACATGGCTAAGTTGAAAAACCCTTTATCTGTGAAAAGATCATTCTCCTGCCACCTTGTGTAAGATTTTGGCTTTAGGTTAGATTATCCTTTCTTTCCTTTTCTTTTTTTTTTTTTTAAGATTTTATTTATTTATTTGACAGACAGAGAACACAAGTAGACAGAGGCAGGCAGATAGAGAGGAAGGGAAGCAGGCCCCCTGCTGAGCAGAGAGCCCGATATGGGACTCGATCCCAGGATCCTGAGATCATGACCTGAGACGAAGGCAGCGGCTTAACCCACTGAGCCACCCAGGCGCCCTCTTTCCTTTTCTGAAAATAAGTTGAAAATATTAATAGCCTCAGTTTCTTCTTCCAAAATATGACTGCTTCTTTACCAAGTGCAAAAGCAACCCATTTTGACCATAGTAAATAGCTTGGACCTACTTTTTTTGGCTCACTGTTTTAGTGAGACAAGTGGAGTGAAGATGACATACCATTTCCAAATGTATTAATAATTGGTAGACCATACTTCTAAATTGAAGATTTGTTGACATTAAACTACGACCAGACTCGCTATAATTACAGAGGTAAATTCTTTATATTTACTATATTTGAAATTACCATATAATACCAAAATAAAATTATGATTATGTGAAGAGTCTGTAATATTAAGAAGATGACTTTGAAATGATTGCTTATCTAAATGAAATTTCCCATTTTATAATCTTGTATAAGCTTCCGTTGTCATTTCCTATTTAAAATCTATTAGAAGGCACTCTTATTTTCCCTTAAGTGGGAAGTCAAATGTGGAACAAATTCATCCCAAAGGAACTGATTCTATGTTCCACTGAAGACCAGGTGGCTTCCATGTGGCATTTTGCCTCTTGCATATTCTTCATCTCCTACAACAAATGGGGGTATGCTCTTTATTAAACTAATTCAACTCAATTAGAGACATTGTCTTCAAGGGATAACATCATAGAGACTAGAATCAGCATCATACTTTTGGTAAAATTGGGCCCAGGGTATTTGTTTTGTTTTGTTTTGTTTTAAGATTTTATTTATTTATTTGACAGACAGAGACCACAAGTAGGCAAATAGCGGGCGGGGGGGGGGGGAAGCAGGCTCCCTGCTGAACAGAGAGCCTGATGCAAAGCTCGATCCCAGGGCTCTGAGATCATGGCCTGAGCCGAAGGCAGAGGCTTAACCCACTGAGCTACCCAGGTGCCCCTGGGCCCAGGTTTTGATGGCTTCTTTCCTCAATCTTATAAAACCTATTTGAACTCTACTGGATGCCAGAACTGCTTAAAAATATTTGGTCCCTTGTAATTTTAACCTTCCAGTATTCAATGCACCTGATCCATGTAATATCCTATAGTATTTTTGTCAAATGAAGACTCTCAAAGTGTGTTTCTTGGGAGACACTTTTCAATTGGTTGCTTACATTTCTGCATTTATTATTTGTTCTAGGCCATCCTTTGAAGATGGTTGTATTGAATAGACTTGGAAGACAGAAATAGTATCTTTTTTTTTTAACTTAACCTGTTGTGTTTGCAAATATTTTCTGCCTCTGTTTTGATTCTTCTTGTGGGAACTGAGGCTCAGAACTGATATATAACTCACACACACACACACACAAACACACACACACACACACACACACACAAATACTGATAATATTCTGGCTACCTCTATTGCTGTGAATAATAAACTATATTACTTCTGAACCATGAGTCTGCGTCTTCTATCAACACCCAAGAAACTACGGCAGACTCATACACCAGCTTTCAAATAAGGGAAAATAATCTCAGATGTTTTATATTTTTTGATAGTGTTACCTACTTCTGAACATATGACTGAACACATATAAAGCTGGAGCCATGACCATTTAGAGCTTCTTCTGTGGAAGAACTATGCATTCACTAGTAAACAAAAGTAGTTTCATCTTTTTTTTTTTTCCTCCTGGACACCATTTCCTCTCTCACACTGTTGCTCAAATTGGATGGAGTGTAAGGTCCTTTGAGGAAATTTTTTTTAATGATTCAAAATAAAATAGGAAGAGTCTAAAGTGCTAAAAATACTTCTAGATAAAAGGTATAAGATAATGCCAGAAAGGATAGTAATTTTATCTAACAACTGCCTGTTCACCCCTTTTTTGTTCATTAACTAATCTCCAAATTCCTGACTAAATCCCTTTTGTAAGCCAGAATGTGAGCTAAAAACTGGGATTTTAAAAAATTTTCATTTGAAATCCAGGTAGTTAACATATATGGTTGTATTAGTTTCATGTGTACAATATAACATATAGCACTCAGTGCTCATCATGACAAGTGCTCTAATTAACCCCCATCACTTATTTAATCCATCACTCCTTTCAGATACCGTCAAGTAACCATCAGTTTGTTCTCTGTAATGAAATGTCTGTTTCTTGCTTTGTTTCTCTTTCTATGTCTTATTATTTCCCCTTTGCTTGTTTGTTTTGTTTCTTTTATTCCATATACGAGTAAAGGTATTTGTCTTTCTCTGACTGACTTATTTCACTTTTAGCATTATACTGTCTAGTTCCAACCATGTTATTGCAAATGGCAAGATTTCAGTCTTTTTTATGGCAGAATAATATTCCATTGTATATAGATACCACTTATTCTTTATTCATCAATTGATGGATACTTGGGCGCTTTCCATATCTTAGCTTTATAAATAATGCTGCTATATACATAGGGGTGCTAGCATCCCTTTGAATAAGTTTTCTTATATTCATTGGGTAAATACACACCAACAGGTTTGTTGGATCACAAAGGACTTCTATTTTTAAATTTTATGGAAATTCCATACTGTTTTCAAATATGGCTGTATCAGTTTGCATCACCACCAACAGTTCACAATTGTTACTTTTTCTTTTTTTTTAAAGATTTTATTCATTTGACAGAGAGAGATCACAAGTAGAGAGAGAGAGAGGAGGGAGCAGGCTCCATGCCTGGCAGAGAGCCCGATGTGGGACTTGATCCCAGGACCCTGAGATCATGACCTGAGCTGAAGGCAGAGGCTTAACCCACTGAGCCACCCAGGCAGCCCCCACAAGTGTTACTTTTTCACATCCTCTCCAACACCTTTTGTTTCTTGTAGTGTTGATTTTAGCCATTCTGACAGGTGTGAGGTGGTACCTCTTTCTAGTTTTGCTTTGCAATTTCCTGATGATACATGATGATGGCCATCTTTTCATGTATCTACTGAACATTTGAATGTGTTCTTTGGGGAAACACTTGTTCATGTCTTCTATCCATGTTTTTATTGGATTATTTGTTTTTGGATGTTGACTAAAAACTGGATATTAAGTAACACACAAGACAGGTTTCCTTGAGCTTAAATTTTATTTGCATGAGTATCATTAACAGGAAAAAATATGCATATGTGTATGTACAAGTGTGTTTATGTATACATCTATCTATCTATCCTCTATCCCCTGTCTTCTAATTGTGGTAAATCCTGTAAGGTGGGGAATGGGATAGTCTGAAGAAATATGCTTCTGGATATGCTGGGTAAGCAAATTTAATTGCACTCAGATGCATTGGATATAAGTGAATCACTCAAATGAGTTATTTAATATTATATAGAAACAAATTAAAAGTTTATGTAGTTTAATATAATAGGTAGTTAAAATCATTTTTTGTTTGTTGTTTTTGTGTCTTTTTTTGTTTATATATACTATGGTGTGAATGTTTATGTCTTCCAAAATCATATTATGAAATCTAACTCTGTAAGTGCTAGTATTAAAACATAGGGGCCTTTGGGAGGTGATTAGGTCATAAGTGGGATTACAGTCCTTTTAAAGGAGACCCCAGAGAGTTCTCTTGCTTCATTCATCATGTACGTTTATAGTGAGAAGATAGCCATCTATGAGGAAGTGGGCTCTCCCTGGATCTGCCCATTCCTTAATCTTGAACTTCTCCGTTCTAGAACTGTGAGAAATAAATTCCTGTTCTTTATAAGCTATTAAGTCTATATCATGTCCGTTATAGCAGCCTGCATGCAGAAGGACACTATGACCTAAAATGAGAGCAATAAATATAAAGTTTCAGTAAAGTCAGTTGGTACAATGTTTTTTTTTACTTAGAGAAGACATGCTGCTTCATGTTAAACCTTGATATTGTATATGTTTCTTGAAGGGCCACTTCTTACTCCTTTGTGTGTTTTCCACAAAGTCCAGGATGATGCCTTACATAAAGGTAATATTTTATAAATACTGTTGGAAATATATACTTCTCTAAAATCTTATTTTGCCTACAGATTACTTGGATCCACTTTGCCTTGTGTAGAATATTTGAAATATATTAAGAACAGAATGTCTCTCTAAATAACATTTAGAATCATCATTAGTTTATGACTCCTGACTCATTTGTTTATGCAGTGATACATACTACAAGAACATTGAAGTTTGTAATATAATTTTGAATTAATCACCAAGCTAGTTTATTTTAACTTATGAAAAAATAATTTCTCATGTTGGTTTAATTCTGCTCTTATGTTATGGTCATGACATTTTCATTAAAATAAAGTAGAAAATAGAAGTAAATAATAAATGAAAAATAAAAATTAAAAAATAAAAAAATAAAAGCAAATCTCTTGTGAAATGTTAAACTTTTCTTACTTATTTTGTTTTGCTTTTCCTCTACCATGCTGGCAAAGCTGTATGTTGTAGATAGGTACAATTTTCTAGGTGCTAGGTTTGTTACTTTTGCTAAAATTTTCAAAATATAAGGAGTTGAATAGTCATGGATTGTTTATTAAACTCCTTATCTACACATATAAAAATAAAACAATGATGGTGACCTGGGTATTTCTAAAATTGTATTCTGTTTTTCCATATTATGGTTTACAATGTAATTAATAAAGATTCTGCATATATTAACATCCATCCCCTTCTATCTCATCTGTATGTCCATACAGAGCATGTATGATTTCTATTCATTGCTATGTTGTGGTGAAGAGATTGTCTGAAGTAGCCTATATTTATGCAGGTAGATCTTAAGCTACGGTGCTCTTGTTTATTTGCTTGTTCATGATCAGTATGTCTGAAAGATGGTAACTATTGCATCAGGTGTGATGCTTAAAAAATATTATTGGTGCCTGATACGCTGTGATGAAATAGGTAAGTCGATTCATAATTTGTTAATTAAATTAGAAAAGAAATTCCTTTGGATTTGTTCTTTATTAAGAGTTTTTTTTTTAACGAATGCCTTGGGATGTTTTTTGTGTAATATATATCACATGCCTCAACCTTTAAATTTGAATTTAGAAAAGAGTTATCAGAATGAGCCTAGAAAATATTGTTATGGGGGCGCCTGGGTGGCTCAGTGGGTTAAGCTGCTGCCTTCGGCTCAGGTCATAATCTCAGAGTCCTGGGATTGAGTCCCACATTGGGCTCTCTGCTCAGCAGGGTGCCTGCTTCTTCCTCTCTCTCTCTGCCTGCCTCTCTGCCTACTTGTGATCTCTCTCTGTCAAATAAATTAATAAAATCTTAAAAAAAAAGAATACATTGTTTTGAAATATTTTTGTTCTGTTATATTATGTTAACTTAGGAAATAATGGTAGTTATTTTTATTAGCATTTCCTACTTTCGACATGCTCTTACAGATGAGATATCATGTTTCTCCTACTCTTTTTATCGTGGTTGTTATATTCTTCATGATCAATAACAATCAATGAAAATTCATAACATTAATTTTCTTTGGGAAAGTGATATTTTAGCAGGAATCCATGACCAAAAATTTTAGCTGTTGTTCTTCCAGGAGATGAGACTATCAATGTTCCCGAAATTTCAAGAAATAGAACTTATTAATTGTGTTGGTTGATGTTTATTGTCTCTGAACTTAGAGGTGCATAATTCAATTTAAAATTTATTTTGGGGGTGCCTGGGTGGCTCAGTGGGTTAAAGCCTCTGCCTTTGGCTCAGGTCATGATCCCAGGGTCCTGGGATCGAGCCCCGCATCGGGCTCTCTGCCTAGCAGGGAGCCTGCTTCCTCTTCCCTCTCTCTCTGCCTGCCTCTCTGCCTATTTGTGATCTCTATCTGTCAAATAAAATAAATAAAATCTTAAAAAAAACGGAGTGGACCTTATGGGGATGCTTATCTGAAATTGAGGGACATTATAAAAAAATAAAAAATAAAATTTATTTTGAATTGAAAACAAGATCTTACTGAAGTTTAGGCATCCCACTTTATATCAGGCCTCCAGTACATTCTAATTTATTTATAGAAAATATCATAAACATGAATGACACTTTTCCTATTGCATTTATATGAAACTGCAATGATTCAAAGATGTCAGATTTGAAAAGCACTACCTTTCTATAATTTCTGTTTCCTAGGAGGAATGGATATACCATTTTAGCTCAATTATCCAACAGTATTCAAAACCACCATGAATTTTAAAACATACTTATTACACCCTAAAAATCAAGTATGAAAATGTATAAACAACCAAATCTCTATCTGTAAATGAAATACTCCCACACAGACAGGTTTTAAAACTTTCTAACTTAAGGAATTTGGTAGCACAGACTCAGGGTAGTAGTTTCAGTGCCTACAGTATACTTTCAGGGAGAGAGTAATGTAAGCTCTGAGTCACTTTCTGCCTAGAGATGACCTAATAGTGGTACTGGCATTGTTTGTTTGTTTTTGAAAATACGTTCCTGGGCATCATTCAGAAAATGCAGAGTTTGGCATCTATATAAATTAAGGATGATCTTTTTGAACTTTTGTCTTTCATTACATCAAATTAACATAATTGGACAGAAATTCCACTAAATTAAGCATTGTTAGGAAATGTGTAAATTGGAGCTACTCAAATTAGTTGCTCTTTGAACTATGTGCTGTTGGTTCAGGATTAGATAAGGATTTTGAATGCAAACCTAAATCATTGCTTCCTTTTTTGAGAGATTCTCAGCATATTTTCTTAAAATTAGCTGAAATAAACAATGTGTTTAGTCGCAAAGTGATTTGCATTTTTGCACAAACTCCCTATCTCCTTGAGAATTATAACAGATATTTCATGAAACATCATTGATCTTTACTTTGTTACACTGCTGTAAAGTACATTCAGAGTTGCCAGTTAAAGGTGTTAGTGTTGAGATGAAATGTCATGCATTTTTCTTCACTTCCATGCAAATGAACACAGTAATTTATTAAGACACAATGAAGAAAAAAATATTGACAATGAGTTCCAGATTTTAAAAATCACTTGCCATTCGATCCAAATTGTGAGTTTGATCAGTTACCGAACACTTTATAATGCACCCCCGGTAATTTTACAGAGATTACTTTTTTCTTACCAATTCTTGATTATTCTGTCTTGCAATGCAGAGAAAGCTAACTAATTTAAAATAAACTTCCATTAATTTTGATTGTTATAAACTTAAAATTGACTAATTTCCATATACAGAGTTTAAAATGTTCACAATTTACATTAAATATATATTCTGTGTATACCTTGGAAAAATTATACTGAAAATTGAAATTAAAATGATGTTGTATATAGCTGCAAGAAGCCGCCTGTCCCATTTCATCTTACTATATAAGTTGTGTCAGGTAATTTATAAAATCCCTGCTGCATAACAAATCTATTTTTTGTTGGAATGGGTAGTAATGTTTCTTCTTATTTCGAAATAAGAGTTGGTCTATGAGTGCCTCTGCAACTGTATTTTTCCTAAGTGGCTTCATGGTCTTGAACTGAGAAAGCTCAGAGCATTAAACATCAAAGTAATATATTTTGACATAATTAGACATCAAGGAAATGCAATTAAAATGACACTGAGATATCACTACACACTTACCAGAATGGCTAAAATAAAATATAATGACAAGCCCAAAAGAAAAAAATATACCATTTGATGATACACAATGGCAAGTTGTACCATAACTTAACCATCTCAGACTAGTGTAGTGTTAAATTTGTTTTTCTAAGCCATGTTTTGGGTCACTTACCACTTTTCAAGGATATAAAGTGCTATCATTTTACTTAAAACTGTGAAATTTGGTCAGATTTAAATTTCAATTTATGTTAAAACATTCTGTAAACTGTGTTAGTCTTTGACATTTGTTCCCTCAGTTCAGTGAATAACACTATATCATATTCTGAAAAATACGCTAATTTTTATTTTGAAAAATATCTATTTTTCCTCTTATGGTAATTATTAATATGAATTAATAGTAGAATTTGATATGGTCCAATATGACCATAAATACTTTATTGTATATTATCAAATTTAATAATGAATATAATGTACTTCTTTGGACAATTTTTAAAGACCAGTCTACTCTTAAAACAAAAAAAATGGATTCCCACCAACAGCCACTCTGGAAAACAGCATGGAGGTTCCTCTAAATGTTGAAAATAGAACTGCCCTATGACCCAGCAATTGCACTATTGGGTATTTACCCTAAAGATACAAATGTAGTGATCCAAAGGGGCACATGCACCCGAATGTTTATAGCAGCAATGTCCACAATAGCCAAACTATGGAAAGAACCTAGATGTCCATCAACAGATGAATGGATCAAGAAGATGTGGTATATATACACAATGGAATACTATGCAGCCATCAAAAGAAATGAAATCTTGCCATTTGCAACAACATGGATGGAACTAGAGCGTATCATGCTTAGCGAAATAAGTCAAGCAGAGAAAGACAACTATCATATGATCTCCCTGATATGAGGAAGTGGTGATGCAACATGGAGGCTTAAGTGGGTAGGAGAAGAATAAATGAAGCAAGATGGGATTGGGAGGGAGACAAACCATAAGTGACTCTTAATCTCACAAAACAAACTGAGGGTTGCTGGGGGGAGGGGGTTTGGGAGAAGGGGGTGGGATTATGGACATTGGGGAGGGTATGTGCTTTGGTGAGTGCTGTGAAGTGTGTAAACCTGGTGATTCACAGACCTGTACCCCTGGGTTAAAAATATATGTTTATAAAAAATAAAAAATTAAATTAAAAAAATAATAATAAAATAAAATAAAATAAAAAAAATGGAGATGAACTTCTTTAGTTCACACAAATTTCATTTTATTATATATAACCTCAGATAAATTTCAACAAATCATAATTTATTAAAATCATGTCTACTTAAAAATCTCATAGAAGAGTTAAACCATCAAAAATAAAAATAAACACACACAACACACACACATCACCCATGTATTGGCAAATCACAATTGCTGTAACAATACATTAGGCATTCCACAGTTAAGGGCTATCAAAATTTCCATCAGTGACAAAAAGATTTGTATCCAAATGGACTGATTTTCCAGAATCCAAGAAAAAGTCTCCTAGGATTTATTTAAAGGTAAATATTTGAACAAATACTTCTTAAATTTAGGAAATTCAGAACATACGATTAAAGAATATTTGCAGTGCAGACTATATTCAATCCTTCCTTCAAAATGTGCCTTTGAGTACATAATTCTGTTTTCTCGATCTAAATTGAGCTGTCTTCCGAGGAAGTTTTCCAAAATGTGTGTCTCTGTGTGATAAATGTTCTAAGACCTAACATGCTTCATTGTATTTTACTGTGCTCTCAAATTTAATCAATAATTTGGATTGATGTATAATACCTAGTTTCAAATATCTTTTCCATCTATAAAAACACCCAGCTGTCTCTTTATATGCTATTACTATTGAGAATTGTGCTGTCGGTATTATTCTTGTACATTTTAGGTGATCTGTTCTTCTCTTGGGCATCATTTATGCTCTTCTCTGTTTTTGATATTCTTAAAACCCACCATAATGTATATGAGTGGTTTTTAGTGTGTGTAGTTTTTGTTTTGTTTTGTTTCTGATATCTCATGTTTGGCATCATTTTAAGTCTGGTATCTTTTATCTTTCTTTAATTCTCCAAAATTTATCTCAGTACTTATTTAAATATTTTCTTTATTTTTTTTCTCTTCTGCTGTATTTGGGCAGAAGTCATTAATTTGTTTGTTTGTTTTTCCCAACTCATTTATTTATTTTACAGCTATATTCATCTTAGTCTCCATTTATTGTATTCTTTATTTCTACAATTTTCACTTAATTTATATTCACAGTATAGTATCTTTCTTTTCCTTGTATATGTATATCATTATTTTATCATATACTTTTAAGCTATTTTTAAAAATATTTTATTTATTTATTTGACAGTGAGAGATCACAAGTAGGCAGAGAGGCGGGCAGAGAGAGAGGAAGGGAAGCAGGCTACCTGCTGAGCAGAAAGCCCGATGTGGGGCTTGATCCCAGGACCCTGAGATCATGACCTGAAACGAAGGCAGTGGCTTAACCCACTGAGCCACCCAGGCGCCCCTTTTAAGCTATTTTTTAAAAGAACAGTCATTCTTTTTTTTTTAAGTTTTTCTTTATTTATTTATTTGACAGAGAGAGATCACAAGTAGATGGAGGGCAGGCAGAGAGAGAGAGAGAGAGAGGGAAGCAGACTCCCTGCTGAGCAGAGAGCCTGATGCAGGACTTGATCCCAGGACCCTGAGATCATGACCTGAGCTGAAGGCAGTGGCTTAATCCACTGCGCCACCTAGGTCCCCCTAAGCTATTTTTTTAATTCCTGTTCCAATAACACTTGGATTGGCATATAAAGTTAACCACATCATCTTTTTTGGTAAGTAATTGTACTTTTTATGTGCATAGTTATTTTGGTCCATGAGTTCAGCTCCTCTTAGGATCATCAAATCTCTGTAAAGTCTGGGTATGCTAGGATTTTCTAAGCAACAATAAAATACATTGAAACCTGGTAGCTTAATTATAATAATGTTTTCTTTCTCAATCATTCACAATAGTATTCCATTCTGAGTAGCTTCCTTCTATTTTGCAGCTATAGTGTTTGGTAAAACTTGAATTGTGATATCACTGTGATAATGTGAATTAATCAGGGTTTTTCAGAGAATCGGGAAGAGAAAAAAAGGAAGATATTCTCCAGGGCCAACTCTAGAAGTGACTATTAAAACATCTGTCCAAATTCAATTGAACAAAACTCAGAAATGCCATCTCCAGTGAAATACAAAGAAGTTTATATATAGTTCTGGGCACACACATCTCATTTGACCCAATGTTGTACATCAATGAAAGACTGAAGGCCAATCACCACTCCATGGGAGAATTTAAAAATAAATTTACTAATGAGGCCAAGAATTCAGAATCACAAATACATCAGAATAATAACTGCCTTCACTTGATGTTATTCTATAAGATAAATCCTGCGATCAAGTTTCAATTTTAAATTCTTACAATTTTAAATTCTTAAATCCTTATGAAAAGGCATCATTTGGAGGGAGCAGTTTTCATAATTTATCATCCATCAGCCTTTTTTTAAAGATTTTATTTATTTATTGGACACACAGAGAGAGAAAGAGAGCGAGAGAGAGATCACAAGTAAGCAGAGAGGCAGGCAAGCAGGGAGGGAAGCAGGCTTCCTTTTGAGCAGAGCCCGATGTGGGGCTGGATCCCAGGACCCAGAGACCATGAATTGAGATGAAGGCAGAGGCTTAACCCACCACCCACGTGATGAGAGAGCCACTCAGGTGCCCCTCATCCATCAGTCTTAATTGATTGGAGGAAAATGTGTGGAGGAATAATGCCTTAGGGAGCTAATCTCTCTAAAGAATTTTCAAGTCTTTACCCCTTCAAGGTTTTTGTACAGTTCTGATAGCCTCTAAACATCCAGCGGATTTCTACAGTGACAGGCCTGTTAAAACCTGTCTTCAAACCAGGAATAGAGCTTGAAACATACCAGTCAAGGGCAACTTTGAGTCTTTTAAGGAGTTTATCATCATTTCTTTGTTTTTGGTTAATATCTGAAATAGTTCCATATTACACTTGCATAATTCTCCAGAGCTGACTTTGAAGGAGGCATTCAGTTCCAGCTAGTTCCATATTTTGGCAAGAACTATACTTCTATATTAAAAAAAAACATATTTTAGGGCGCCTGGGTGGCTCAGTGGGTTAAAATCTCTGTCTTTGGCTCAGGTCATGATTCCAGGTTCCTGAGATTGAGTCCCACAGTGGGCTCCCTTCTCAGCTGGGAGCATGCTTCCATTCCTCTCTCTCTGGCTGCCTCTCTGCTTTCCTATGATCTCTGTCAAGTAAATAAATAAAATTTTTAAAAAAACATATTTTATACCAGTTATTCATGTTTATTAACTAAGATATCACAATACAAATAATACAAACAGTTGCTCTTTATTAATACCTTCAACCAAGATCAAAAAATATGTCATATTT
Source organism: Mustela nivalis (assembly GCF_964662115.1). NCBI lineage: Eukaryota > Metazoa > Chordata > Mammalia > Carnivora > Mustelidae > Mustela > Mustela nivalis. Next base: position 211,442 of record NW_028135814.1, read on the forward strand.
TCTCCAAAAATTTTATATCATCTGATAGGTCAGATATATATATAAAATTACATTTAAAGTTTTAAAAATATCAGCAAATATTTTCATTCAAATGCAAATTTGAAAAGAAATCTACTTTTCCAAACACGACTTTTTATCCTATTTATTTTGAATTTTGTCAACAACTGATAAAATGTTTAGCGAGACTATAAATGTTAGATCGAAAAAAATGATTAATAGATGTAGGTTCAAATTATTATATCCCATTAAAAATGATTTAGTCTTTGATGAACATCTGTTTGGTAATATGTTGTATCCAGATATAGTAAATTAAAGACATATATAAAATTATGGGAAATGACACCTTCCGTTCGAGTATGAGTAGAGCTTTTAAAATGCTATTTGTCACAACCTGTCATCTTGTCATTATGTAGCATTATGTAGCAATTAAAAAATGTATACTCTTTACTTCGAAGTCTTTTGGAAATCTAAAATATGACTTTCTATGGTTTGTGTCTCCATATTGCTTTATTGCCAGTTAAAACAAATCCACATGCTTTGATTCAAAGGTAATAAATTCCTCTTATTTGGAAAAAGGATGTTTATTTTTGTTCTCTCACCCTTAGCAGGTGGTTTCATTTTAGCACATTCAGAGTTATAATTTCATGCTTATTAAAAACATTTATTTTGATCTACATAGATGAATAAAACTTTTGTTTTATTAAATTATTTGCCAAAAAATCTGTAATTTTTAAAAATGTATTTCCTTTGAAGGGTTATTTTAGAGCATTCAAAGTGGATCTAAGAGTGTGGTATTATGCAGTATTAGTTTTTAAGTAGGTATGAAATGGTTAATTATAGGATTGTTTCTTTAAGGCTTATGTATGTTGTCCATTATATGCTATAAAATATGATGAAACTAAATTTAAGGTATGTTTTACATAGTTTATTTTATGGAAAAAAATATTGAAATGACTTATGAAATTCAGTATACTCTCAACATTAATTCATTTTGAAATTTACCAGTTGTCTACTGAACTATTATATGGCAGATATTACTTCAGACTACACTGGTAAATGAAATACTTGGCTTTGTAGAACTTTTATTTTAATGGGTGAGGCAATTAAAAGCTATGAACCTTAATAAAAATGGCATAGTGCATTAAAAAAGGATGAGTACAATGGGGAAAAAGAAAAATTCGATCAGGGTAAGAAAAATCAAGGTTGCTAGGCAGGGGATGGGGGGTTAAAATTTTTATTAGGAAGATCAGGGTAGTTACAATGAAGCTGACAATTGAACCAAGGTATGGAAAGGTGATGAATTTGCCCAGAACTATCAGCAATAAGGTCACTCCAGACAAGGAATTGGCTATCTTGAAGGCCATAAGGTTGGATCATGCCTGGCATATCTGAGGAATAGCAAGGAGGCCACTGTGAGTGACTGAAGAGTAGCAGGGAAAGAGGTCACAGAGGTTAAATGAGTGGCTAGATCATGTAAAAGCTTAGAAGTCATTGTAAAGCTCTGGCTTTTATATTTGGAAACTTACTGTGTGATAGAATTTCTGCTAATAACTGAGAGTTCAAATGTCCATAAAATTTCAAGGATTCTTATTCTAGTAAGACAGAATAAAGAGAAAGAGTTCATATTTTCACATGGTGTAACAAATGCTCGGAGATCCAAGTGTAGGAAGCTATGGGAGCACAGAAGAAGGCACTAAAATCACACCATATATTTGATGACTGTGACTTTATATAAATTTGTATTTTCTAGATTTTTTGTAGTCATGGAATCACACAGTATATACTATTCATTGCCTGGCTTTTCTTTTCTCAGCATCATTACTTTGAGAATCTCCAATTGTCTTTGCTCTATTGATGGACATTGATGAACATTTCCACTGTTTTCAATTTTTAAAAATAAAGCTGATATGAAATTCATAAACAAGTCCTTGTATGAACATAGGGTTTGTTTCTCTTGGTGAAATGCCTAGAACAAAATGGCTATTTGTGTAACTGCAACATATTTTTCATTTAAAAAAATTTTGAAACGATTTTCCAAAGTGGTTGTATCATGATATATGCCAACAAAAAGAAAGTGAGAGAGAAAGAGAAAGAAAAAGAGAAAGGGAAAGACAGAGAGGTGGCTGCAGTGAATTGATGAGTTGCAGGATAGATTTTAAAGTTTTGTCTTTTGCTTTCTACATTTCCTTTTCCTTAGGTTCAAGAGAACAATCAGTAATATCTCAGTTGCCTGCTGGTAACATCAGAAGAAAGAGTTAGAAGTTCCCAGAAAATTAAAGAAGAGATATAGTTTTCCTGACATAAGAAAAGTCATTTTTTGTCCCCAGCTATTTTCAATGATCTATACCCCACCTGTGTACTCTCCCAAGCACACTTCTTCCAAAACTTCCTGGGAGGTTCTTACAAAGAAATGCAAAAACCTCACTCATTAAGGATTTTGAGGGAACAAGGCAATGGGAAAGCTTACAGTCACCACCAGACCAGGAAATAGCCTAAGCTATTGAGACAATAAATCAGTGGCAAACCCCTAGTGCTATTTCAAAAGCAATCAAGGCCTTGCATTCCTTGTCCCAGAAAATGAGCCCAAGACCCCATCTAGTTTATATCTGCTCTTGAAGCCTGCAGAGTCCCTTTCCCTTGTCCAACAGTTACCTCTGCTTTATTCTAACGTTGAAGTTTCTGCCCTCGGTGGAATACAAGTTTCATTCAGGTGAACATGCAATACATATTGCACAAATACATATGTGGATGTGCATGCATCCACAATCTTATGACCAACCATACACGCGATAATAAAACTCTCCCTTCTGAGTATTCATCTTAAATACTAAATAAAAATCTCTCTCCTGTTCAAACAGTCAAGGCTTTGGAACTTATTCCCTGAGATCTCCTTGTATGTTGTAAACAAAGATTCCTTTGTTTGACAACTCCACCTGTTTCTGTGATTCACCAAAGACTGACCTCAGTTAGTTCAGTTACTGTAATGTAATATCATGCATATCCAGTTAGTTGATCATTTTGTTCAAGTCTTACATATCTTACCAATGTGATGACCATTTGTCTATGTAATCTTAAAATAAGGGTGTTGAAATTATTTTCCATTTGTCGTCCAAGGTAGAAGTTATTATTTTTGTTCTTCGTTTTTCCCTATATATCCCCAAATCTGTTGTTACGTATTAAAAGTCAAGAATTATTATACTCCCTGATGAATTCATCCTTTTACTCTTCTGTAATTTTGACTTGATCTTTATGTCTGATAATGAAATTTGCTTTAAAATCACTTTTCATTATCTTGATATAACCACCAAAGTTATAGTGTGATTAGAGTTAATATAGCATATTTTTTCTTTTACTTTTTAAAGCACTTCTATATTGAATCCCGACAAAGAAACAAAACAGCTTTTTAACTCTGGAAGCATCTTTCTAAATTATCTTTTTTTTTTTAAATGAAGCAGAAGCAATATTTGTTAAGGGACCTAAACTGAAAGTAGGCTTAGAAATTTATTTATTTATTTATTTATTTAGTAAAAAATTTTATTTTATTTATTGAAAGCAAGAAAGAGAGAGAGAGAGAGAGAGAGAGAGAGAGAGAGAGAGAGAGAGAGGCACACAAACAGGGGGAATCATGTGCAAAGGGAGAGGAAGAAGCATGCTCCTTGGGGTGCAAGTAGTCCCATGCAGGGCTGGATCCCTGTACACTGCAATCATGACCTCAGCCAAAGGCAAACATCTGCTTAAACAACTAAGTCATCCAGGCACCCCTAGAAAATTAAAAAAAAAAAAAGACCTTTTAAAAACATTTTGTTTCTTTCTTGTTTTTTTTTAATATTTTATTTATTTGACAGACAGAGAGACAAGAAGAGGAACTATAAGCAGGGCAGAGGGAAAAGGAGAAGCAGGTTTCCCACTGAGCAGAGAGCCTGATGTGGGGCTCCATCCCAGGACCCTGGGATCATGATCTGAAAAGAAGGGACACTTCTTGGAGGAAGCCACCCAGACACCTCTTTTCTTTGTTTTTAATATATGGCAACTGATGCTTCCCAGCCACGAGGAGCATATTACCCATTGATTAAATCTTTGATAACAACCTATTTAAAAGGTGTGTAAATATATACTTACTCAGATTTATACACTTTGTGTTTTCTTCATAGTTTGGGGCTGGACCCCATGGTCACAAAACTGCTTCCAGTCTTTGCCTTCCCATCTTTTGATACCAGGTATTTGGTCAGCAAAGCAAATTAGTATCAAAATTAATAAGCCCTTGGCACCATATCTCTGGAGCAGGGCTTGCTCTTAGCCAAGGCCCAGAGCAGTTGACCTCCCCTCGCTAGTGCTATAGCCCCAAGGACTAGGTCCCTGCCACCAGAACTCAGTCTTACATGTTATGCTAAGCAGACAAAACCAAAACAGGAAAGCTCCGACAGCTTTCACTGGCATGCCTCATCTCCAACTCCCTCGACGTCCAGGCAGTACCAGATGACAGGGAGGGGTCTTGGTCCAACATATGGGAGGGAAGGAAGTAGCCACGAGCAAGTACCTGCCTCTCTGTTCCTTTCTTTCATGAGCAGGTTGTAAGGAGGAGGAAGAGGAAGGGGAAGAGAGGTGAACTTCAAGGGGTGAAGGCCTCAGGTAGGCAGCTGTCTCCTGCCAGTAGGAAAGGGACAAAGGAGAAGTCAGTGAGTCTTGCAGGGAGGGTGGGGGGTAAGGGTTACAGCTTATGAAGGAATCTGGACAGGAGTAATAGGGATACTAGTCATTTGAGTCCACCATTGGCAAGCTGGGCTGGGTGTCAGGGCAGATAGGCCTCCCTGGGCAACGGCACATGAGAGAAGGTGGAATTCTTCTCTGAGGAGCAGGTGGAGCTTTGGGTGTTGGGAAAGCATAGACAGTATTGTTCCAGGGCCAAGGACAGGCCCGGGTACTCCTGGTTGGAGGTCAAGGCCACAGTATGATCCATGTCTTCTACCAGCAGCTTGAAGGTACCACATGCCAGCCACCCCTCATTATTGTGCCTAACTCTCTGGTGCACTTATTGGCTTATCCATCAAATGACTCCTTCAGCAGCTTGAAAACCACCTCCACAGGCACTCCAGGATATGGGAGGCTTCCAGAGTGAAAATTTTGCACAGGATCACCCCAAAAGACCAGAAGTCACTCTGGTGGATGTAGATCTGGTCAAACATGGCCTTAGGGACCATCCACTTCACAGGCAGTCCACTGTTGGTTCTCATTTTATAGTAACTGATGTGGTGATATCTCTGGCAAGGCTGAAGTCTGAGATCTTCATCATGTTGTCCTTTGTCACCAGCACTTCCCTGGTGGCCAGGTCTTGGTGTATGCACTTCTTGGTGGCAAGGTACTCCATGCCTCAGGCTACCTGGTAGGCACAGGATACCAGGTCCTTGGAGGAGAGTTGCTCTGCTGCATTGTGGCTGATATTGTAACAGTACTCCAAGTCAGGAGGCCTCTGGGCCTGGAGGTACTACTGTATGTTGTCTTTGGAGGCATATTCCATGATAGTGTACGAAGGACCATCCTGTGTGCAGGACCCAGCAGGTTAATGGTGTCCTTGTGCTGTCCAATCATCTTCATCATATCCATTTCTGAGATTAGGTTTTACAGGTCTTTCTCTGTTGCATCTGACTTCAACATCTTCACAGACACTTTAGTCAAATGGTTGGATTTGTCTTTGTCCAGCCCAATGGCCTCCTCCAACACCACCTGCCCAAAGTAGGCTTCTCTTAGGGGTATGCCTAAACTGCCTACAACCAGCCTGCCTCAAGGCAGTTATGAACTCTAGATTATCCTCAAAAACATTAAACCACAAGCTAAAAATTCTCTTCACTGGGTCTCTGTCGCAGGTCTAACTTTCTTATCTTTCATCATTTATCTTTTTCCTAATTCTTATTTTCAGTATAGTTTATTTGGCTTCCAGGTGTTTCCCCGGGTTTCTGTATGCTGTTTCATAGGGAAGAATTATCCTGTCATAAAATTATTTCTTGAGCATTCATTACATCTCTCAGTTAAAATGGGTTCTTTTATGGTATTGATTCATTTGAGTTTTCTCAAGATGGGAAGAATTTTCAAAATGGTGTTTTCCTCAAGGTTCAGAGTATGTCTTAGCCTCATCTTTACTCTTTTTGAAATTCACTTTTCAAATTCTTGTCCCTCTTTTTATCTTTTTAAATTAAAATGTTTTCTTTTTACTATTTTTTTATTTGAGTGTAGTTGATAGTCAGTGTTACATTGGTTTCAGGTTTTCAATATCTCCATACATTATTCTATGATCACTACAAATATAGCCACCATCTGTCACCATATAACACTATTATAATATCATTGACTATATTCTCTACACTGTCCCATATCTCTTTTTAAAATCTCTGATTTTTATGTTTTCTGTTATTCCAATTTTCGACCATCATTTTACTTGGTTACTTTAATAAAATATGCCTGATTACACACTCTATGCTGAAAACCATAGCATTTGATTTATAGTAGTCTTCTTCTTCTTCTTCTTCTTCTTCTTCTTCTTCTTCTTTTTAATTAACATATAATGTATTATTAGCCCCAGGGGTACAGGTCTGTGAATCGCCAGGTTTACACACTTCACAGCCCTCACCACAGCACATACCTTCCCCAATGTTCATAATCCCACCACCCTCTCCCTACCCTCCTCACCCTGCAAGAAACTCTCAGTTTGTTTTGTGAGATTAAGAGTCTCTTATGGTTTGTCTCCCTCCCGATCCCATCTTGTTTCATTTACTCTTTTCCTGTTCCCCAAACCCCCAACATTGCACCTCCATTTCCTCATATCAGGGAGATCATATGATAGTGCCTTTCTCTGGTTGACTTATTTTGCTAAGCATAATACCCTCCAGTTCCATCCATGTCAATGCAAATGGCAAGATTTCATTTCTTTTGATGGCTGAATAGTATTCCATTGTATATATATATGTATATATATATATACATATATATATATATATATACAAATATCATTCATTTGTTGATGGACATCCTGGTTCTTTCCATAGTTTGGCTATTGTGGATATTACTGCTATAAACATTTGGTGCACGTGCCCCTTTGGATCATATACAGTCTTCTTTACCTCTATCAGAACCCCAGGAAGCTTTATTTATTTATTTACTCACATAAACAGATGATCCAACACAACGTTTTTTGATGTTCAAATGTATTATAATGTCTTACCACTTAACACTATGCTTACTGCTCTCTTTCACTGTCTGACTAAATCTTCATCATCACTATGCCATTTAATGAGAAAGAACATTTGAACTCAGAGTTCTCTCCATATCAGGGAATGAAGACTCCACCCTTCTGTTTGTGCAGGTAAAATAAATGTTGATGTCTGTCCTGCACATACCCCATCCTGTTCACCAGAATATTCACCATCAAAATATATACACAATGAAAACCATACCTCACCACTTCTATTACCACCCAGCATGCTAAAAACACCATCATATGTTCCTGAATTATTGACTTGATTGATAACCCCACTTCCACACATACTGCACTCCTTTCTCCATGCAAATTTATTTTGGTACAGCAATTTAACCTAAAAATCAAGTCATATGATTTTATTCTGCTGTTGAAAGACTTTTGGTATCTTCCCCTTTCATATTAAATAAAAACTGAAGGCGTTTCAATGTACTAGAAGGTCATACATCAATACGTTCTTCCTCTCTCCACCACTATGAACTCCTCATTGGCCTCCTTGCTTTTCCTCAAAAGTAACAGACAAGTTGTTCACACAAAGTCTATATACTTACTTGCTCTGCCTAGAGCAATCTTTTCCTTTAATATTTGTATAACACTCTCCTTCACTTCCTGGGTCTTTGTGCAAATAGCATCTCATAAATGAGATATAACCACCCAACACAAAATAAAATTAACTTTCATCCCAGCATTCCCCAATGGCTTTTACCTTTCTTGTATTTCTTTGTATCACTTATCACCATCAACCATCAATTATTATTCTATTACTGGTTTATTTTCTTATTTGAGACAGAGAGAGAGAGAATTGGGAGGGTGCGCAGAGGAAGAAGAAAACACCCCACTGCCTAGATAGCCTGCTGGGGAGTTACATCCCAGGACCCTGAGATCATGACCCAAGCCAAAGGCAGTCACTCAATGGACTGAGCCACCCAGGTGCCCCTCTATTATTGGTTTATTTCACTATTATATTTCAAAAGAATGTGAGCTCTTTGTGGTCAGGTATTTTATATGTTTTATTAACTGAAGTATTCTCAGAAAGGTAGCTGGCAGATTGTAAGGGCTCACTAAACTGTATTTTGTTGTTATTATTGGGCTCCTTTATGGGCTTTACCTCTTACGCTAGAAGTCTATCCTTCAGATGTAAGCGATAAGAATAGAGCCCTGCTGCCTGTTCAAATGTGTAAAAAGCCTGTATTAAGTGGATATTTTAAAAGCTAAATGAATGGCTTAATAGTTGTATATAGGGGGAAAGGGAACATATTTTCCACAGTTTAGAAGTGGAGTTCTTTTATAGAGTTCTTGTACAAGCCTACACTATGGAACGATAATGGGCAGTTGTACATTACAATTATACAAACACTTTGGTAATTTATATCCTTTTTTTGTAATTCTTGACTGGATCATTTAATTCCTTAGGAGCATTATAGCATTTCAACTTTTCATGTTCAATAAACTTATTGGGGTTGCTACCTTTTTTATTCAAATGGAGAAATAGTCATGATTTAATCTAAATAAAGTGTTATTGATTGTGTTGTTTTCTAGGAATGAGTCGCACATGCTAGTTTAAAAGTTTTGTAAATTCCCAAGTCTGTCACTGATAAAAGCCTTTTGTAGATTAGTAACTTGATCAAAACGGAAAAGTTATGTAACACCAATTGTTATACTATCTTTGTTTCCATCTTGCATTGTAATAACACCCATCTTAACTCTATTTAAGACAAATCATTGCCAGATGCATTTCTGGCATTGATTGCATGATATGAAACCTAGTATAACTAAAAGTTTTTGGTTTTAGTAGTATATAAATCAATTTAGAAAAATATATGTATTTGAATATAAGATAAAGTTTTAAATTATTTGGCAATAGTAAACTAAACTTTTTTTTGTAAATTTTTATTTTCTAAAATTTCATTGAGCTCTCTTGAAATAAGAAACAAGTTACAAAAAATTAAGGTTTATTTACCCCAATTCAAAATTATTAGGAATATAATCATAGAGGTTGAAGTATTTAAAATATTGAACCCAAAATGTTTTATTAGGTAAATTCATGAATGCTGAGCATTCACTGTTAAAATATACTAATACTATTGATAGACTGGTAGAAGCCTAAAATCAAATATTTATTAAATATTTATATCCATATCTTTTCATAGCTTGGTAATTCATTTCTCTAGCATTAAATAATATTCCATTGTTTGCATGTATTTTATATTTTTAGATTTAGCTTCACCATTGCTACAGAACCATTTGTTTAAAAGATTGTATTTTGCTCTCTTGTATTGCTTTTGCTTTTCTATTAAATATAAAATATAAATGATAATATATATTCTGTTGCTTTAATCTAGTCTTTCTGTGGTATTACAATATCATGCTTACAATTATTGTTATGGTAAACTTTTTTAAGATTTATTTATTTATTTGACAGAGAGAGAGATCACAAATGGGCAGAGAGACAGCCAGAGAGAGAGATGAGGAGAAGCAGGCTCCCTGCTGAGCAGAGAACCCAATGTGGGACTCGATCCCTGGCCCCTGGGATCATGACCTGAGCCGAAGGCAGAGGCTTAACCCACTGAGCCACCCAGGCGCCCCATCGTTATGGTAAACTTTGAAGTCAGTCCTCAGTCTTTGTTCTCCTTCAACACTATGTTGACTATTGTGAGTCTTTGCCTCTCCATATAAACTTTAAAATAAGTTTGTTAATATTAAAAAAAAAAGAACTTGCTGGAATGCATTAATTGTATAGATAAACTTGGAAACCAGTGACCTCTTGAGCTTAGCAGGAGATAGACCATGGACATCAGTTGTCACAGTGGTGCCTCTGGCAGAACCTATTGCAAATCCCTAGGCAAAATGAGACCTCAAGGATCTGAGAGAATGTCTAAGAAGTACTTGATACATCCCTTGGGTATGGTTTATTGAAGTGTCCACCTGTCTGAAAGCTGGGGAATCTAGATAAGGGAGGGAAAATTAGTTATGATAAAACATATCAATAAACATCAATAAATTTTGTAAAACTAATTGTCATGGCTCATGTACAATATGACCAACAGAGGGACCATCAGAAGGAAAGCATCAGTTATGTTTATTGTGAAATTTTTTATTCAAAATAAAGCAATGTGAGGGGAAGACACAATGAGAAAATTACCATTTTTTAAATGGTAAACATCTTACAAAATGGAATAGGTTTTATATTCTAAGTAGTATATTGAAAAGTAAAACATTGGGGCACCTGGGTGGCGCAGTGGGTTGGGCTGCTGACTTCAGCTCGGGTCATGATCTCAGGGTCCTTGGATTGAGCCCCGCATCGGGCTCTCTGCTCCGCAGGGAGCCTGCTTCCCCCCCCCTCTCTCTCTCTCTCTCACTGCCTGCCTCTCTGCCTACTTGTGATCTCTGTCTTTCAAATAATTAAATAAAATGTTTAAAAAAAAAGAAAAGAAAAGTAAAACATTAAAAAATAAAATTTCAATGAGAAAAATTATTTAATTTTAAAAAAAGGTTAAAAATAGCAGAACCATTTTTCTTATAACTGGAAAATACACTGTATATACATCTATCAAAATAACTTGTTATGGGGGAGCCTGGGTGGCTCAGTAGGTTAAAGCATCTGCCTTCGGCTCAGGTCATGATTCCAGGAACCTTGGATCGAGGCCCACATCGGGCTCTCAGCTCAGCAGGGAGCCTGCTTCCTCCTCTCTCTCTCTGTCTGACTCTGCCTAATTGTGATCTCTGTCAAATAAATAAATAAAAACTTTTATAATAAATATTTGAAAAATAACTTCTCATGTCTGGAATCAGGAGCATTGGAAAAAAATAATATCTGAGGACAATACTTTTGCCATGTTTTGTGCCTTGCTAATATTTTTAAACAGTCAGGCAAATTTTAGCCTTATTGAAATACCTGCTAAGATACCTGCAGTGCCTTTTGGAGCCCTATGACTATAAAAATTAATTGCAAATATTCAAAATGTTTACTATGGTGTCACTATTTAGGGACTCCACCAAGTATGTTTCAGAAGTAAGCATAACTGTTACTCTTCCATAAGGCAAAAGGGCATATTTTCAGGAGTTCCATCTGCTGTACCAGGAGGTGAATCAAGTAATGATTTTTGTCTATAAAATAATTCACTTTTCAATCTAACATTCCTCATTCCACATTATAATAATAAAAACCAGGAGGAGACTAAAACAAACAAACAACTACAACTACAACAACCAGCTTTTCCTACAGTGGAAAAGTAAATATAACCTTAGGAGTAGCCTGAAATTTATTTTTTAAATATTTTTAAGATAAACGTTTTTGTTAGAAAACCATATATTTTATATTACTAAGAAATAACAGGCAACGTTTTATTAACTTCTAAAAAGTCTAGTTACTTATATTTATCTATTAACTCATCTCTTTATGAAGTAAAACATGATCACACCTCTTGTATCTACTCAAGTTTGTATGCTTTGGTTGTTTTATGTTTGCTATTTCCTTGCTTAATTTTTACAATATTTGATACATAATAGTATCTTTAAGTCCATCTATGGTTTCACAGAATTTGTTTGAACTTCATAAAAATGTACCATACTTTTTGCACTGTCCTTGTTTTACTTCTCTATTAGCTTTCCAAGTTTTATTCACTTTAGAGTGTGTAGCTATCATTTATTTTTACTCCTCCATAATGCTATGTTTACAAATTTATATTTATCTGTACTTTTAAAAATATCTTAATTATATACCATTTCTCATCTCATGTAACACTCATGTATGTTACTTCTACACTTATCAGATATTATGTAACTGAAAACCACAACTCAGCAACAATAGAACACCATTTTTCAAAATTAAATGGCTTACCAGAATTCTTTAATTCTATCCTTTATTTGTATTAGATGACCCTTTATTCTGGTATTTGGCATTGTTCATATGGAGGAAAGCTTATAAGTTGATATTCCATAAATAGAAGGATTTTTATGATTGATTAATTATTTTCATTTAGAATGCATAGACTATGGTTGATTTAATATTTCTTTCTTACTCTCTGCCTGGAACATAGTGCTATCTATGCAATAGCCACTAAAATATTAAGTTAATTACCTAGACTTTAAACTGCATATTAATAGGAATAGCATACAGAACTCTTCTCAGATTGGGACACCTGGGTGGCTCAGTCAGTTAAACGCCTGAGCCTTTAGCTCGGGTCATGATCTTAGGGTCCTGGGACTCAGTTCTGCAACAGATTCCCTGCTTAGCCGGGAGTTTGCTTCTCCCTCATCCTGCTGCTCCCCCTGCTTGTGCTCTCTCTCTTACAAATAAATAAAATTAAAAAAATAAATTTTTCTCAGATAGCTAATATAGAATATCGTCTTTGTATTCATCAAAGGGAAAGTGCCATATAATAATGAAATCCAGACTACTTCAAATTCACTTTTTAACCAGTAAGAAAGTACTGGAAACAAGCCAAAAATGTCTTCAATGACTTAAAGAAATAGATTGATTTTCAATATCTTAATGTTTCTAAAATAAATTGCAAGATTTTTATACTAGATATCAGTGTAAATATTCATTATACAAGGATATTCTAAAAATAAACCTGAGAAAACTACTTGACATATATGATGACAAAAACGAGTTTGACCAATGTCAGTTTGGGTAAAACTTACAACACCTACCACCTGAAACTCTTGTTCTATATGGTGCCATCTTGTGATTCTGGGCAGCGGCAGTGAGCCACAGCTTCCAGTCAGCTAGAAGATTACAGGGGTGAACACCTGATATTCTTACAAGCATTCTATATATAGAATATATATATAGAATATATATATTCTTCATTTTTAGTGTAATATTTAATAAATTGCATGTGATATTTGATACTTTGTTATAAAATAGGCTTTTGCTTAAGATGATTTTGCCCAAATGCAGGCAAATGTAAGTGTTCTGAGTATGTTTAAATAAGCTTAAGGTAAGCTATGATATTTGATAGTTTAGGGTATTAAATGCATTTTCTATTTTTTATGTGTTTCTCTGACATAGCCCCCTTGTAAGCTGAGGAACATCTCTATATGTATATGTAGCCTTGGTATGGCTTACATATTATTGGCATGAAACATCTAGAACAGTACGTGTGCCATAGAATTGTCTACAACATCAAACAAGTTTCTTGAAAACTTGTGCCAAAGGGGTTATGTCTTTAAGGATTCTTATTTCAGAAGGGTTCTCTCAAACGTAAGATTTTTCAGAAGTTAAGTGAAAATCTGACCAAACTAAACATTTTTCCATTTTCCCTAGTGAGCAAAGATAGCTAAAATCTATCTGCCATTTTCAACACTGTACTCAACGATTGTAATTCTAATTTAAGAACAGATTATTTATATCAAAACCACATGTTGGCCTAATCTTATACAATATTCATAAGTCACACTCAGACCCTTGGACACTTTTATTTGTTGAGTCTATATGGTACTACGGACATTCATCTTTTTTGACCTCATAGCTTCATGTATGTCTATACTTTTGAAAATACATGCATCATAGTTCCATTGTAAAATGTCTGGGTTATAAAATGTGCTATGCTATCAAAATGGTAATAAGAACATACAAATGACCTGATGTAATGAACTGGACCAGATTGCCAGATATCACATTTCATACCAGAAAGATTCAGTGGTAAGTTTTAAAATGGCCAGCTATACATTGACTGAATTATAACTCATTTAACTTCTTTCTTTGTGTACAGTATTATACATTAGTCAGTATTATAGTAGATAAGTACTTTGGACAGATGTAAATATGCTGTAATAAAAAATGTTTTTCTTTTTTCTTTTAGTCCTTTTTACTTGTAAGACTAGCCACAAATACCACGCTTCCCCCAAAATAATTTGCAATCCAAATTTATCTCTAAATGAATTTATTGCACAGAAAAATATGTATATATATATATACACTTACAGAAGACATGTTCAAAAATAGTTACACAACAGCAGGGCCCTAAATGTAAGCAGTATAGTTGTTTTGTTTTGTTTTGTTTTGTTTTGTTTCTTTTAAAAAAAGAGGTTATGTGAAATATTAGGATTTTATTTCCAGGCGTAGTATTTCAAGACAGTTAACTACACCTATGGTGTCAACAGCCTCTTGTTGGCAGTATGATTTTATTGGCTCTATGGAATAACAGCAAGAATTTACTATTGCTTCTTTCTTTTATGACACACACAGAATAAAAAAAAATTGACACATTTGCTCAAGACCAACCAGAATCCTTTTACCTATCAAAATTGATAGAAGGCCTTCACTGCCAAAGTCACTGCTGGGTTTTCACAATTCATTGCAGACAATCTGCTACTCCCATTATGATAAAGGAGAGAAGAGTCATAATCAGGGAAGAAAGCTAGATTAATACTTGTAATTATCATTGAATATTTAGCCTGCTATAGGATTATTATTATTAGTGTCATTTGATAATTTTCTCTCATTTTATTAAACACAACTGTGAGTAATTACGCTACCTAATATTTCTCTGTATTGGCTGACTAGCTAGCAAACATTCATGAAAATATCCATTAGCCACACATATAAAATGCTGCATTATGATGCTGTTGAATCAGAACATTCCACTACCTGATCCTGTAGCTCTTTGAGGATTTGCAAATCAATTAATTCTATGTTTATTGCATTCTTCCCATACAATTAGAAAATTTATAATCGAGTCCATGAACATTATTAGTTTTACCATTTTAAACCAGCAATCACACTTTGATTTTTACAACAAAAGCAGAAATATAAACACACACATTTGGATCCGTTTTCTCTTAGTCTGTCTGGACTTCAAAATCCTATTCCTCAAGATGATGCACACCAAAGTTCTGGATTAAACAAGAAATTAGATGGCACCTGAACACTTGGTTTCATATTCTCAAAAGGACTATGCAACTTCTTTCTTACAATATGACATTGTTTTACAAAGATCCACACTTTTATAATGTTAGTATTTTTAATAATCAATAAAGTCAATTAATCATGATTAAAAATCAAACATAAAAATTTCTACTTTTTGCTTTTGCCCCCTCCATTTAGAACTTATTTATAGCCTGATAATTCAAAGGTCCCTATGTTTATGAAAATCTGGACAGAAATAGCTCTAAGATCCCATTCAGAACTTGATATTAATCTAAGTCTTTTGGCTTCATTTATCCTGAGAGCAAAGAGTAGGACAAAGGATTTGAGTACTGTTAGTTTATCTGGGAGATTATCCAAGGTAGAAAAGAATGGGAAAGTGATACAGTGAAGAAGCAACTTTGTCAAAGAGGTACATTGTTGATAATTGTTGTGGATAGAAAATGAAGGCTTGCTTTTACTGAAAGGTCCTGAGAAACTTCTTTAAGTTGTCCTCATGAAGACCTGAAAACTGACAATTTTACCTATGGTTCTTATTTCCACTTCACTGAGAGCTGTCCTCAGAGGACATTAACTCTCCTACACTTTCAGGTTGTGTTGGAGACATTCTAAAATGAGAGAGAGAACATGAGATGCTATCAGTGTTAAGTAACTGCAATTTCCCATGGAACTATCCACCACAGGTTTGGCTATAATCAGGTGTTGGGCCTTGATATCAGAGGGATTTGAGGCAGTATCATTTTAGGTTAATCATTATATCTGAAATTTCCAAAAACTTCAACTGATGAAACTTTGATTATAAACCTATAAATATAACAATAAATCTACAGTATTCAAATTATTTTCATAGAAATACACAAACAAAGCATCAATTGATTAATATTTAAATGTTACAAAATACTGAACTGAAAGAATTTGGTCATATAACAAGGTGTAAGAAGTAGAGCTTAGGTTTAGTTTAGAAGTCAGGATGCATTTGGGACTCAGTTAAGAAATTGAATGGAGGGACGCCTGGGTGGCTCAGTGGGTTAAGCCGCTGCCTTCGGCTCAGGTCATGATCCCAGGGTCCTGGGACCGAGCCCCAAATCAGGCTCTCTGCTCAGAAGGGAGACTGCTTCCTCCTCTCTCTCTGCGTGCTTCTCTGCCTGCTTGTCATCTCTCTCTGTCAAATAAATAAAATCATAAAAAAAAGAAATTGAATGGATGTCTGACTATCATAGGTTTGCTAAAAATCAGTGACTTTGTGTTCACGTGTGGCTATGGAGGAATTTTTAACTTTCTCTAAGAAGTTATTAGATTGATTATATAATGGCAGTAAAGGATGGGGAAAAGCAAAGTACAAACCCCATAAAGACAAAGACACTGAGTATGAGAAAAGAGTTATAGATAAGAAGAATCAATGCATTTGAGGAAAATGGGAATTGAAATACACAATGATTGTTGATTTTTTTAGATGCAGAAAACAAAACTAGCTTGCAAGAAGGAAATAACAGACGACATGTTGTGAAAAGGCAGTAACGTGGAATAAAGGAGTAGGGAGAGCATATCAGGTAATTTGGATAGGAAGGAGTTAGGAGATAATTGCTTGATAAATTTTATATGGCCCACTTAAATGCACAGATTTCTCTTCTTTAATTTATATGGAGAACAGGGTGTCCTTTCTCTTCCCTTTCAGAGCACCTAAGGTGCACTCTTTCAGACTGAAAACCTGAAAAGCTCAGGACTCAGTTGCTTAAGCACAGCTGAGAGGACATATTTCAATTAAGATTTACATTTTGCTGTAGGTAGTAGACTGTCAAAAGTGGTTTAACCATATTTTTCATTTAACAAGAAGACTACAGAGAGTGTTTTCTGGTGTTGGTTCAGAGTCTTAAGAAAGTCAAGTGAACTATCTTAGAGGTTTTCATGGCTTTTTATTCACAGTTGCAAAAATTGCTGTTGGAGTTCTCACTATTAAGCCCACATTTCTGGCAGAAAGATAGAGGTAAAAGAGAATGATATCTTGTACGACTGATACTTTGTCATAAGGTTACAATGTAACTAGAAAAGAGACAATAAAATATTTGATGTTGTTTTAAGTTTCCTTGTTGTCAATCCCTCAGTGCTTTCTGATACTAAAGGAAAGAGTAGATGGATATTGACCTGGCAACTATCAACACCTGTCAGTCTCTCTTGGATAACCAATATCTCTATAATCTCTTCTTCCCAGTAAAAAAAAAAATAAAATATATTCATAACCCACACTGTGCCATCTCAAGTTACTGCACCAAGATAAAATTACAATGATTTTCAGTTGTTCCAAATGGACAGAATACCCTTCCTTATGATATCATGTCTTATAAGATAGATAATTTGCTTGCTACCAATATACCCAGATGAGACTGTGGAAGAGACAGGAAAAAAATAATAATATTTATTTATTCCTTGGGTTGACCCTGTTTACACAGATGCATTACTATTAGAAAAGGTTGGTTTGGGACATTGGAATGAATTTACTTAATGGGTCTGTATGTAATTGGGTTGGAGAAAATTTTTAATTTCTGCAAAAATTATTAGAATTCTATCTTACTCCCTTTTGTTAATTTTCACATGTTAACAAAGCCAACATTTTTGTCTAGCAGACAAGATCTTAAATCCTAACAAAACTCAATTTTTTCCTTTTTTTTTTTAAGTTTGAGAGCCTCATGTTCTCTCATGCTGCCTTAAATACAACTCAAAAAAAAAGGAGCTAAATGGGGCAGTAAGCCCAAACTTTTTATTTTAATTTATTTATCTTATTTTTAATTAAAAAATTAAAGATTGTATTTATTTATTTGAGAGAGAGAGAGCATGAGTGGGGCAGGGGGATGTAGCTGCAGAGAGAGACTGAGAAGTATACTCCCTAATGAGCAGGAAGCCCGATATGGGGCTCGATCCCAGGATCCTAACTGAGATCATGACCAGAGACAGAGGCAGATACATGTGCAAAATCCCTTTTTTTCTGGGAAACAATACTTTACAAGAGATGTTTGAAAAAGTACTGGGGAATCAACTTTAATCAGAGATACAAAAATTTAATTGACTTCTGTAAAGCTACAGGGATCCAAATGATGGGAATCCCAGCCCGTTTAGGTTGTGGACCACAGAGTATTCTTCTCTGTAATATTTTATTTTCTTCCATGTCTACTAACTCCAGTCCAAGTTCACTGATCTCTTTTTAGATAGTGCAAAACATGGCAAAGAATACCAAACAAGTGCCCAATATTCTACATTTATTACATCATTTCTAACATATAGAAGTGTGTTATCAAGGCTGGTTCTGTGAACAAACCTAGTTATGCTAAAGTGTGTTTTGTTCTCCAAAAATTAAATGCATGATTATCACACAATTATAAAATACTTGTGTCAAGAATTTTTATTCAAAAATTAATGAGAAGCAGATATTAAAACTAGTTCACATGGTTATTTGGGATATAAGCAGAGTTGTGCAGCAGAAGTGCTCTGGGCCCATAATTTGCATTATAGAATTTATGTTTTCTAATGAAAAATTACTAACTTGCATTATTGTTAACAAGAATCCTGTGCATTACCATCAGTTTTCTACATTATAACCTCTTGCTCTACAGTTTGTAAATAACTTTGTCAATAGCAAGCTAATAAACGGGGTGACTCCAATGGATTGAGATAATCTCCAGAGTTTCTGCTACATAATGAACAGGACTCCATTGAAAGGACACCTAAGAATTTATTTTGCCCAAAAATTTGATCACTTTTTTCACTGTCCTTACCTATTTTCCAAACCTAGTCCTTTTCAGTCTACAGACAACCCTGTATCTGACTGACTTGTTAATTCTGGGAATGTCTTGCAGATTAATTTGCTTGCCCGAGGTGGTTCCTCTAATTGATGTCTAAGAACCCTAATTAGTTAAGAAAACTTTTTTTAACATTTTCATTGATATTTATTATTATTATTATTATTGCTAATATCTCTATTATAAATAATTCACAAGGGCATCTTTCTGACAAAAGACAAAGAGCTGGCTACTAGTAGAAAAAGTACATTTGACTCTGTCAGTGAAAGTGGTAAAGGGATTTGAGAAAATAAGGCAAAGCAGTGGAATTATGTGTTAAAACTTTAAATATTATAGACACATTTACTTAATTTCTAATACTGCTTATAATTAAAAAAGATGTTTTCCATGAACCACGCATTACAGCAAATATATTGTTTATACAGATTAAATTTTCATCAAAAGGGACGCCTGGGTGGCTCAGTTGGTTAAGCAGCTGCCTTTGGCTCAGGTCATGATCCCAGCATCCTGGGATCGAGTCCCGCATCTGGCTCCTTGCTCGGCCGGAGCCTGCTTCTCCCTCTACCTCTGCCTGCCATTCTGTCTGCCTGTGCTTGCTCTCTCGCCCACTCTCTCTGATAAAGAAATAAAATCTTAGAATAAATAAATAAATTTTCATCAAAAAATTATAAGTGTATTTTTTTGTAGGATCATGATAAGCATTTTGCAGATGAGAAAAGTGAAATTTAGAAAAGTATGTCTCTTCAAATCCCTCATACAATATCTGGCCTAGATAGAAGGATATACTATCACAATTGAGGAAGATAATTGAGATTACTTAAAATGATAAACTTTACTGTATAGGGTTTTTTACAAGTTTGCCACAGATTCACATTTTTTAAAATATATATATCTATTTGTGTAAAGAGAATGCACTGAGAAGTAAAAAGATAGTGATATATCAGTGCTACCAACTAATGGCTATAATATCATCACCTTATTTATGAACAATGAAACAGTGTGTAATATTTAAATAAATTTAAATAAATTCCTATTTATTTTATATATTTATAAATTTAAATGAATTCCTATTTATTTATTATTAAAGAAATTCCTCTAACAAACAGTATGTTTTGAAGGTTGCTAGCAGGAAAGTGTTGTACGACATGGAAGTAATCAGAAAATGTGATCTAAAATTCTGCTTTCAAGGGCGCCTGGGTGGCTCAGTGGGTTAAAATTCTGCTTTCAAGAAGCTCTAACAGTAAGTACTGAGCATTAGCTATTATATGCTATGGATGAATAACTGAAATCTACATTTGAAACTAATGGTACACTATATGTTACCTAATTGAATTTTAAAAAGTTAATAAAAAAAACCACTATTTTATAAAACAATATTCCCAACAGGCTCTTTTGCTTTAAAATACTCACTTTGTAATGAGAGTCCTTACTTTTGTCTAGCCAATTCTTACAGCACTGTTTATCCCTTCCCTGCTTTATCCCTTCCCAGTATCAATAAAGGCTCACTTGGGTTACCTAGAAGCCATGAGAAAGCTTGTAATAGATCTGGCTGGTTTTCACCAGCAATTTGACCACCATGTGCACAGGGAAGTCTATTGATAAAGGCTTTATTGCAATAAGTTGCAAATACATGGATGATTTTGAATTCTTTTTCTTGAGTTCTTGTTTCATGATAATAAATTTAGGGTGGCTTATTGGAATGGATGTTATTAACATATCTTCATAGTTATAAGCACATGGAATTGTAAAATAGATGAATGAATGTGGCATTACTGACAACTGTCCTCATTTTGAAATCGAATTACAGTGTACTAAGATGAGGAAGCAAAGCAGATTTGGGATTATGAGTGAAATAATTTTAAAAAGTATTAGGGGTATGATCGGACTATTGGGTAATTCAGTAGAAAAATGTCAACTGATTGAGATTCTGTGTTCCCTGCTTTCAGAGAGAAGTTAAGATAAATAAGTAACACGAGGAGACTAGGAAGCCAAACATAAGTGATAATTTTGTGCCAGGGTGTGTATACATCTGTTTATCTTCTTGCTTTACCACTAAGGTTGCTCCTAGAGGAGAGTTTAAATATGTGTTGGAGCTAATCTCTGTGGATTACACAAGAAACCACATCCTACAGCTCTCCCTGAAACACCCCTTATGATTTCAATGTAATTTGGTTTTTGCATTTTTAGAAATAACAAAATACTTTGCAAACTCATCTACTTTATTACCATCACAAGTGAGTCAGCTGACTCCACATTTTAACACAGTGACAGTCACAGAGGAATGGAGGAATGAGTAGAGTTATCAATATATGTGCTTTTAAGAAGTATGACAGGGTAGCAGCTATTTCCAGGAACCAAAACATGGGTCAGCAGCTGTGCAGGAAAAGTGATGGAATAAATGACTCATTTCAGAGGAGTTCTATAACATATTAGTTCTATAATGTATCTTCAGCCCCCAATTACCCGCTTTGATCTAAAGATAAGGATTTACAGTTAAGGTCCCATTTATGATTTGACTGGTAGGGTCTGAATCATTTTTACTATTGTTTTGACTATTACTTGAAACCTATAGTAGTACTTGGGATATGTGTTGTGTATTCTGTGAACATGTGCTATTTTTAGATTAGATAATTTCTGTCTCGAACCCCTGTTCATTTGTTTGTTTTTGTTTATTTGATAGTGGTTTCAGTAAATGGATATATCTGAAAAATTGCAAAGCCACTATTAAAATAAGTTATTATTATATATAGCATGGAATTGCACATTCCTCCTTTGAATCCGACAGAGCTTCACCATATCCTTAACAATTTGGGAAAAACAT
The DNA here is from genome assembly GCF_964662115.1 of Mustela nivalis. NCBI lineage: Eukaryota > Metazoa > Chordata > Mammalia > Carnivora > Mustelidae > Mustela > Mustela nivalis. Next base: position 233,173 of record NW_028135814.1, read on the forward strand.
GCTATTATTTTTCTTTATAAAATTTCTTCTGTTAGGCTGTGATGGTTGTCATCAGCAGTAACTCCTCTGAAGGCTTTGTCAAAAGAGTTGAAAAAATTGGAAAGGTGTGTGAATGAAGCTGTTTGCTGAATATAAAGAAAAGAGCATTGAAGTACAATTCACACTCTTACTTCTCCTTCTATGCTTTCAGATGTTTGACATTTGAAAATTTTGCTTCTAGAAGAGATGCCCTATATAATTCTTACTTTAAGGAGCAAGTTGCTTTTATAATTTTTTTATTATTCTACCATTCCAGTATTTCCATTTAAATTAAATTCAATACCATTTAAAAAAAATCAAAAGTGCAGCCAGTATTCAATTCCTGGGCTAAATAATTTTAGAAAGCTTTGTGTTATTGAACCTACAGGGTTTTCCTGTAGTTTTAACTCTTTCTTTCTGTGATTTTTCCCATTAGTCACGTAAGTGACTGCAATATAACAGACATTGAGGATAAAGAAGGACTGAATAGAACAATCCTTGGCCTCATGAAGTTGAGAATCTAGCAAGGGAGTCAAACAATTCAATCATTCAGAGACAATTTATTGAGTGCCTGGCCTAAGATGAGCACAACAAAACCCCAGCCCAGAGGAATCATTTTAATGGGAGAGATAGATAATAGGTAAGCCAACTTTAAAAAAAAAAAAGTAGTGATTTTTCTTTAATAGAGATGCATATTTGAACTAAATAAGCACATTTTAAAAAGAGCAGTGATTGAGAAGAGGTTTTTAAACTGAGTGGTCCAAAAGGGCCTCCCTGAAAAAGTCTGTTTTGAACAGATTTCTGAATATTATCAGCTAGGAAGCTGCGTAAAAATCTCAGGGATGGGTGATTTTTCCAGTCGAAAAACTGTAAAGGCTCCAAAGTCACAATAGAGCTATAAGTTTCTCTAATAAAGTAACTTCTGACAAAGAATGAGAAGAAATAACTAACCCAGGTTTGAAAGAAAAGGGACAGACTTTCTATGGAATTCATATTTAATTAAAGCTCTAAAGGACAAAAATACAATAGAGCAAAATTCTGGTCACGCTGATATACCTAACGAAAGTTCATAAACAAGGTGTGGGTAGCAAAGAGTGTGTGGCAATGTTGGTAAGAACAGTGGGGAAGAGTCATCCCTTAACATGTTCTTAAATGAAGCAATTCTTGTGTTGTTTTAAAGGGTAAATTGGAGTTTGCCTAAGTGATTAGAGAAGGATGCCTCAGCTTATGGAAGTTCAAAGCCATAAAGGTGTGACAAACTACTGCAGATATTTTCATGTATATTTGTTGTTGCTTCTAGTAATGGTGATCTAAAAACTCCTACTTAAGACAACTAAAAATCCAGACAAAATAGCTTTTAAAGTTAAAAATATCAGAATGATTATAAAAATAAGTGAGGGATTACTGGGCCAAAATACGAAATACAATGAGAGCCTAGAGATATATGCCCTGAAGCCATTTTAGCTATGAGAGCATTTGAAATTGCTAAAACACACTGAGCTGTGTTGTTCATAGACTCTTGATACTAGAGAAACAAAATTCAAAATCCAGCAGCAATCAAATTTGAGGACTTTGGTACAACCCAAATTTAACTTGAGATCCCCAAAGCACAAGGAGAAGCAGAAATAAGACTATAGCCTACCTTGCCTTCTGTGTAAACTGAGAAAGTCAATCACTGAATTTGGAGTATGATTGTCTTGTAGAGTCTCAGATATAAGAGAAAATCCTGCCAAGGAGGACCATACCATTATTATAGCTCTTAATTATCCCTACTCAATAAGAGTTTCAAATATAATGTCTTGAACATAGCAAAATGTAACAAAGCACACAAAGAAAAACCATTAACAAGATTTGATAGACAAAATGGGATTAAGTATGATGTTAAAATGATCAATAAAGATTGTAAAATGGCTTGATTACTCTGCTCAAAGAAATGAGAGGGGAAGCAAATTGAACAAAAAACTGACACTAAAAATGATATTGAGAAAGGTTTTATAAATGAACAAATGGATACTCTAGAACTTTAAAAATATGACAGCTAATTTAAGGTACCACAGGGGTGCCTGGGTGGCTCACTTAATTAAACCTCCAATTCTTTTTCCCTTTTTTTTAACACCTTAATTTTATTTTATCTCTTTCAATTTGGCTCAGGTCATGATGTCAGGGTTGTGAAATAGAGCCCAGAGTTGGGCTCTGTGCTGAGCCTGGAGTCTGCTTAAGATTCTTTTCCCTTCTTTTTCTATCCCTCCCTGCACTCTCACTTGCTCGCTCTCTCTTGCTTGCAAATAAACAGATAGATAGATAGATAATAGACAAAGAAAAATAAAAGCAGATTATGAAAATAAATATAAAGATTTTGAAATGAAAACAAGTTCAAAATAAAATAGAGAAGACCTACACAGCTAAAAGTTCATTCAGAAAATCTACTATTAAAGAAGACAGTATGACACAATGTTAAGATATCAAAAGATTTGAGCATGCACTTTACAGAAAGGGTAATCCAAATGGCCACTCATATATAAAAACTGTTTATCTGTATTATGAATCTGGAATTAAATTAAATTAAATTAAAAATAAATTAAAACCTAAAATGACATACTATTACACACTTACCATATTGGGCAACAGTAAAATTGCCTTGCAAGAATGTGAAAGAATGAAAGTGCCCATAATAAAAACATTTGAGGTAAGTTGGACAATATTTAGAAAACTTAAAAATAAAAATAAAAATTTGGTCCATTCCTAGAAATACAACATGGAACTAAATGAATATTTTCACCAGGATATGCAAACAGATGATTATAGCTATTTTATTCATAACGGCAGATCAGTAGTGGTCTATTTGCACAATGTTACATTAAATAAGAGAGAATATTAACAAACTGGGAGGAGGGGCTAGGTTGTTATCATAAACAGATCTTCTATGGTGCTGATTATGTTCTATTTCTCAAAATCTTTAAGTTAAAAAAGTTTTCACATTATATCTAGATAGATAGATGATAGATAGATATCCCAAAAGCTGCAATGCTAGGCTAAGACCAGGCTTTAAAGGGCTTTTCTATACTCTACTAAATACTTGAAACCATTCATTATATCATAGCTCAGTGTTCAAATCTCCATTTGTTTCCTCAGTTTCCTAATATTTACCTTAAGGTGACCTGATCCAGACTTTTGATCACCTTTGTCTAAATATTTCTATTTTAACAAAGTCCTTTTTAACACTGATAGACTAAAACTTAGAAAAATACTCTTTTATCTCACTAGAGTGGAAAATATATAGTTACCCATTAACTAATGATATCCATGTCTACATTAGATCAATGACATTTTTAATTCTTGGGAGCTTTTGGTTAAATGAAATTTTTAAGCTTCCTTTAAATGAAGCTTTAAGCCATCACCACATGAATAAAATTAAAGAACCAAATGAAAACAGGCCAAGTATTTACAGAGTAATTGAATGTGCAGTGGAAAGAGTACAATTCTGAAATCATAAAGCCTAAATTAGTGTGATGCATTTTTGCTACCCATGTAATCATAAACCAGTTATCTAAAAGTGTTAGCCTCAGTTTTTTCACCCATGAAATGGTGATGATAATACTTATTATGCTGCGTTGTTGTGTGTATGTGATGAAGCATGGAGCATGAGAATCTCATATTCCATGCTAAAATGATAGCTATTTTTATACTTATAATAATTCTAGTAATAGTAATTAAATTGTTCAAAATGGTAATATTCATTTATATTGAGGCATTGTATTGACTATTCATAGACACATTTACCAAAATAAATTTCATTTTACTTTACCCCCTCTGAGTATATATATTCCCTAATTCAATATGAATCTCTTTATGAATAATAATTATCATAATAAATATGCTGATTTGTCTTCTATTTATTTTTAGGGAGGTATCCTTTACTGTTGAACATAAAGAAACTTAAGCAAGTCTGTCTTATTCAAAATTTGCATGCTGTTTTCTTATGAAACTAGATTATAGAGTTGTATGAAATAAATTCATGCAGTTAAGACATTGATGTTTGGAACACTGGGTGGTCAGTTTAGTATTTCAAAAGAAGATTTTAAATTTAAACCTTAAAACTGAGCTCTTTCAGCCTTATTTATAGACCATCCTTCATGTTTCATAAGTACTCCTCCATTGTAAACTAAGTAATACTTTTTGTCACAGTGTATATAATGAAAATGGATTTTATATTCTATTATTTCAGAGTTAGTTGCAGTTTCTACTGCCTTACTTCATTTTTTGAAAAATAGATTAATTCTACAAAAAGTTTATTCCAGCTTTATTGAAAAAAATCCACATATTTGTAAAAATAAGAAATGATTTCTTATAACATTGCAAACTTTTAACATTGTGTAAATTTTGTACAATTTGATAAATTGGTATACATCTTTATTGCAATATAATCTACATAAAAATGTTAATACATCTACTATCTCGTATAGTTGCCACTGTTTTTTATGCATGTATCGTAAGGAATTTTAAGATCTACTCTATTAGCAACTTTTATGTATATAGTATAGTAGAGATAAACTTCAGAGGTCTTGTGGGTTTTGTTCCAGACTGCCTCAATAAAGTGATTATCTCAATAAACTAAGTCAAATTATTATATTTTTTGGTTTCCCAGTGCATATAAAACATTGTTTCCCAGTGCATATAAAAAATAAAAACTATACTGCACTGTTCAAAAGCATTATGTTTTTAAAGAAAAACAATGTATATACCTTAAGTAAACTAGTTCTGAGTTTTCAGTAGGTCATAATTACTGATCACAGATCAACATAACAAATACAATAATAATGAAAAAACTTGAAATATTGCAAGAATTACCAACATGTGACAGAGAGACACAAAATGAACAAATGTTGTTAGAAAAATGGTGGCAGCAGACCTCTTTTATACAAGATTGCTATAAACTTTCAACTTGTAAGAATGTGATATATGCAAAGTTTAATAAAGGAAAGCACAATTAAAAAAGTATGTATATCTTATTAACTATGATCATCATGCTGTACATTAGATCCCCAGAACTTTTTCATATTATAGTTGCAAGTTTGCACCCTTGGACCACCTTACTCCACCCCAGGTTCACCCCTTGTCAACTCAACTCTAAGTTTCCATTAGTTTTCCTTTTCCTCAGATTCTGTATGTAAGGGATATCATAATACATAAATTAAAAAAATATATAAAATCTTTGAAATATTTCACTTAGTATAATACCTTCAAGATCCATCCATGCTGTTGTAAATGGCGGTATTTCTTAATTTTTCATGGTTAAGTAGTATTCAACAGTATATATTTACCATACTTATTTTATTCATTCATCCATTAATGGATACTGAAGTTATTTCCATCTCTTGCTTAGAGTTAATAATTTTATAATAAACATAAGAGTGCAGATATGTCTTTGAACAGTGACTTCGTTTTCTTTAGATAGATACCTAGAAGTGGGATACTGAATCATATGGTAATTTTACTTTTAATAATATGAATAATCTCCATACTGTTTTCCATACAAATTTATATCCCTATCACAGTGCATACGTTCCCCGTTTTCCCCAATATTTACCAAAATTGGTTAGTTTCAATTTTTTGGTAGTATATATTCTAATATCTTGCTGTGTTTTTCAGAGGTAAACAACAACAACAACAACATAAGGACTTTGCCCAGAGATTTTTACGTTGAGCACTTTTTAATGCTCCTGTTGGTCATTTATATAACTTTTTTGAAAAAAAAAGTCTATTGAGATCCTTTTGCTATTTTTTAAATTATATATTTTTTTCTATTTGTATCTGTTGGTTATTAACCTCTTTTAGGATAGAAGATTCGTAAGTATTTTCTTACATTCTGTGGATTGTGTTTTCATACTCTCTCCCTTTTTTTGGCAATGCAGAAACGTTAGTTTGATGTAATATCATTTATTTATTTTGGCTTTTTTTGCTTGTGTTTTTGGTCTGGTATCCAAAAAACTATTGGCAAGACCAATGTCAAGGAGAATTTTTCCTATGTTTTCCTTTAGGAAATTTAGTTTCATGCATCACCTTTAAGTCTTTAATCTATTTCAAGTTCAGACTTATGAGTGATATAAGGTTCCATTTTCATACTGTTTATGTGACTATTCAGTTTTAAATATCATTTATTGAACAGACTATCTTTACCCATTACATATGTTGGCCCCTGTCAAATATTAGGTGACTGTATGAAAGGATTTATTTCTGGACTCTCAATTCTGTTCTACTTGTTTATTGGTCTGTTTTTATGCCAGTATACTTTATTGTTTTGAGCATGAGGGCTTTGTAGTATAGTTGCAAATCAAGAAGTGTAATCTCCCTTCTTCATTCTTTCTCATAACTGCTTTGATTATTTGTTGTCTTTTATGGTCTCATATAAACTTTAGGATTCTTTACTTCTGTAAAAAAAACAATATTGGATTTTTTTAAAGGTTTTTAATTTATTTATTTGACAGAGAGAGATGACAAGCAGGCAGAGAGGCAGGCAGAGAGAGAAGAGGAAGCAGGCTTCCTGCTGAGCACAGAGCCTGATGGGGGCTCGATCCCAGGACCCTGGGATCATGACCAGAGCCGAAGGCAGCGGCTTAACCCACTGAGCCACCCAGGCACCCCTAACATTGGATTTTTGATAGGAATTGGATTTACAGATGGTTTACGGTAGTATGGACATTTTAACAATGTTAATTCTTACCATTCATAAATAAGAGCTATCTTTCCATTTGTGTCTCCTTCAATTTCTTTATCAATGTCATAGTTTATGGAGTACAGATCTTTCATCTTCTTAGTTAAATCTATTCCTAAGTATTTTATTATTTTTGATGCTATTGTGAATTAGATTGTTTTCTTTATTTTTTCAGATAGTTCATCATTAGAGTGTTAAAATGCTCCTGTCTTGTGCTTACTTTGGCAGCACATATACTAAAATTGGAATGATGCAGAGAAGATTAGCGTGATCACTGAACAAGGATGACATGACAAACTGGGAAGCAGTCCTTAAAAAAAAAGGAAACAAAACAAAATTCTTTTCTTTTATATATTGATCTTGTATTTGGTAATTTTACTAAATTTGTTTATTCAAATTTTTTGTGAATTTTTAAGGATTTTTTAACATGTAAGTTCATGTTATCCAAAAAAAGAAAATTTTACTTCTTCCTTTTTTTTTTTTTTTGGAGTCTCTTATTTCTTTGTGTTCCTTGTTTCTCTGGCTAGGACATCCACTACTGTGTCAAATGAGAGTAGTGAAAATGGACACACTTGTCTTTCTTCTGATCTTTAAGGGGAAAACTTTCAAAAGTTTTTGATTGAATATGAGATTAGCTCTGGGCTTGCAATCTGTGTTTTTTCTTTAATGGGTTTTTTAAATTATTTTTTAAAAATTTTTATAAACATATAATGTGTTTTTATCCCTAGGGGTACAGGTCTGTGAATCACCAGGTTTACACATTTCACAGCACTCACCATCACTCATCATAGCACCTGCCCTCTGCAATGTCCATACCCCCTCCATCCTCTCCCAACACACCTCCCCCCAGCAACCCTCAGTCTGTTTTGTGCGATTCAGTCTTTTATGGTTTGTCTCCCTCCTAATACCATCTTTTTATATTTTTCTTTTCGTACGCCCGAAACTGCCTATGTTGCATCTCCACTTCATCATATCAGGGAGATCATATGATAGTTGTCTTTCTCAGATTGATTTATTTCGCCAAGCATAATACCCTGTAGTTCCATTCCACGTCATCACAAATAGCAGGATTTCATTTCTTTTGATGGCTGCATAGTATTCCATTGAACATATATACCACATCTTATTTATTGATTCATCTGTTGCAGGACATTTAGTTTCTTTCCATAGTTTAACTATTGTGGACATTGCTGCTATAAACATTTGGGTGCATGTGCCCCTTCAGAATGCCACGTTTGTATCTGTAGGGTATATACCCAGTACTACAAGCACTGGTTCATAGGGTAGTTCTATTTTCAGCTTTTTGAGGCACGTCCACGCTGTTTTCCAGAGTGGATGCACCAGCTTGCATTCCCACGTACAGTGTAGGAGGGCTGCCCTTTCTCCACATCCTCGCCAGCATTTGTTATTGACGGACTTGTTCATTTTAGCCATTCTGAACGGTGTGAGGTGGTATCTCATTCTGGTTTTGATTTGTATTTCCCTGATGCCGAGTGATGTGGAGCATTTTTTCATGTGTCTGTTGGCCATTTGGATGTATTCTTTGCAGAAATGTCTGTTCATGTCCTCTGCCCATTTCTTCATTGGATTATTTGTTTTTAGGGTGTTGAGTTTGATAAGCTCTTTATAGATTTTGGATACTGGCCCTTTATCTGGTATGTTATTTGCAAATATCTTCTCCCAGATAACTTCTGACAGTCATCTTTTGGCTTTGTTAACTGTTTCCTATGCAGTGCAAAAGCTTTTGGATCTGATGAAATCCCAATAGTTCATTCTTGCCCTTGCTTTCTTGCCTTTCGCGAAGTTCCTAGGAAGAAGTTGCTGCTGCTGAGGTCAAAGAAGTTGCTACCTGTTCTCTCCTCAAGGACTATGATGGATTCCTTTCTCACATTATGCTTCTTCATCCATTTCCATTCTATTATAATGTATGGTGTTAGGATGGTCCAATTTCATTATCTGCATGTGGCTGTGGAATTTTCCAGACCCCAAGGCCAATGGCTCCTTCTCTTCCCCGGGGACAGCGTGCTGTGCCTTCCCCACACTTGCTCCTGGGGAGAGCAGTGACAGACGTGTGCAACCATGCATCTCTCTCAGGCAAAGAGGATGCCCAGGCAAAGAGGATTTCGCTCCATGCGGGTTTATTCCACCGTGGTGTGGAGACTAGCTCCGGAAAGCGGCAGGCAGCATCCCACAGACCCGACTCTGATTTCCCAAAGAATGCTGTGCTTTCCCAGAGGGGATGCCCTGGCAAAGAGGCTTTCGCTCTATGCGGTTTTCTCCCATCGTGCTGCGAATACTAGGCTAAGGCAAGCAACAAAAGCAGCCCACAGAACCGACTCTGATTTCCCAGCGACTGCCATAATTTCGCAGAGGTTTTCAGCTTGGCGCGAACCGCACTTCGCTCAGCCTGCTGCTTCCTCAGCAAGGCTTTGGTCGTTCGCTCTGTCGCGGCAGGAAAGAAGAGCCGCGGGAGAGCTGGTGCCTCTTGGGCCTTGCTTTCCCGGGCTCCAAGTTCGCGCCCGGGGTTCACCTTGCTAAGCCGAACTAAGCAGACACAGTCACAACCCTGCAGCAGCGTGCGTGGCCTAGCATGGCACTCTATGCCTATTACCATCTCCTGGCGTAGGTAAGGCTTTGCCTTTTGCTCCGGCGCTCAGGCAGACTCGGGGTCAAGGCCAGTGCCTTCACCACAGGAGAGAAGAGGCGACAGGATCCCTGCACAGTGCCCGAGCACTGGGATGGTGAACGGTGGGGACTGTCTCCACTCTTTCCCCGGCACACCCCCTGCCACCCACAATGCTGCCACATCTTGGTGGAAGATGGCTTCTGACTGACCGTTTCTCCATGGGGTTGTTTCTGCAAGTTCCAGGTATGGCACCTGGTGGCAAGCCCAAGTCTGCCCTTGGGACAGGTGGCCAAGGAGATGCTGTCCCCTTGGTAACAGAGGCACAGGACAGGCCTGCCTTCTGCCCACACTCCTTCCTCAGAGTGGAGCACGCGCCCCTGCCCTAGTCGTCCCCTCATGTCTCCTTAGCAGCCAGGCTTCCATCTCTCCGCACAGGGAACGGGTGACACATGTCTGGCCACCGGCCTGCATTTCGTGCCGTGGCAGGCTATCCTGTTCCCGAGCATTTCCCGACCCCAAGGCTAAGGGCTCCTTCTCTTCCCTGGGTGTGGCGTGCTGTGCCTTCCCCACACTTTCTCCTGGGGAGCGCGGTGACAGACGTGAGCAACCATGCTTCTCTCTCAGGCAGAAAGGATGCTAGGGCAAAGAGGATTTCGCTCCATGCGGGTATCTTCCAACATGCTGCGGAGATTCGCTTAGGCAAGCAGCAGCAGCCTCCCCAAACCCAACTCTGATTTCCCAACGAATGCTGTGCTTTCCTAGGGGAGATGCCCAGGCAAAGGGGCTTTCGCTGTTTGCGGGTCCCCCCCCCCCCCCCCCCGAGACTGGGCTCAGGCACGCAGCAGCAGCCTCCAAAACATTTCTCGGGGAATGCTGTGCTTTCGCAGAGGCTTTGATTTGGAGCAAACAGCACTTCGCCACTGCTTCCTCAGCAAGGCTTCTGTCGCGTCAGGGAAGAAGAGCTGCGGGAGAGCTGGTGCCTTGCTTTCCCTGGCACCATGTTCGCGTCCTGGGTTCACCCTGCCAGGCCGAACTAAGCAGACACAGTCACAACCTTGCAGTAGCGCGCTTAGCCTAGGATGGCACTCTATGCACACTACCATCTCCCGGTGTAGGCATCGCTTGGCCTTTTACTCTGGCGCTCAGGCCGACTCGCGGACTAGGCCTGCGCTTTACCCACAGGAAAGGAGAGGTGACAGGATCCCTGCACACCGCCCGTGCACTGAATAGGGAGCTTTGGGGGACTGTCCCCACTCTTTCCCCTTAAACCCCGTGCCTCCTCCAAGCTTCTACATCCTGGAGAAAGACGGCATCTGATGGCCAGGTCTTTCTGGGAGTTGTTTCTCGAGTTTAGGATAGGCGCCTGGTGGCAAGCCCATGGCTCCACCACGGTCAGGTGGCCAAGGCGCTGCTGTCTCCTTGGGCCCAAAGGCTCAGGACAGGCATGCTTTCTGCCCAGACTCCTTCCTCTGAGTGGAGCCCTTTCCCCTGCCCTAATCTTCCCCTCGTGTCTCCTTAGCAGCCAGGCTTCCTTCGCTCTGCAGTGACAGATGTGTCCCTTTCCTTAAGGCTCTTTCCACAGGCAAAACCGCGCTTCTCTCTCAGGCAGAGCGGATGCCCAGGCAAAGAGGATTTCGCTCCATGCGGGTTTATTCCACCGTGGTGTGGAGACTAGCTCCGGCAAGCAGCAGGCAGCATCCCACAGACCCGACTCTGATTTCCCAAAGAATGCAGTGCTTTCCCAGAGGGGATGCCCTGGCAAAGAGGCTTTCGCTCTATGCGGTTTTCTCCCATCGTGCTGCGAATACTAGGCTAAGGCAAGCAACAAAAGCAGCCCACAGAACCGACTCTGATTTCCCAGAGACTGCCATGCTTTCGCAGAGGTTTTCAGCTTGGCGCGAACCGCACTTAGCTGCTGCTTCCTCAGCAAGGCTTTGGTCGTTCGCTCTGTCGCGGCAGGAAAGAAGAGCCGCGGGAGAGCTGGTGCCTCTTGGGCCTTGCTTTCCCGGGCTCCAAGTTCGCGCCCGGGGTTCACCTTGCTAAGCCGAACTAAGCAGACACAGTCACAACCCTGCAGCAGCGTGCGTGGCCTAGCATGGCACTCTATGCCTATTACCATCTCCTGGCGTAGGTAAGGCTTTGCCTTTTGCTCCGGCGCTCGGGCAGACTCGGGGTCAAGGCCAGTGCCTTCACCACAGGAGAGAAGAGGCGACAGGATCCCTGCACAGTGCCCGAGCACTGGGATGGTGAACGGTGGGGACTGTCTCCACTCTTTCCCCGGCACACCCCCTGCCACCCACAATGCTGCCACATCTTGGTGGAAGACGGCATCTGACTGATTGTTTCTCCATGGGGTTGTTTCTGCGAGTTCCGGGTATGGCACCTGGTGGCAAGCCCAAGTCTGCCCTTGGGACTGGTGGCCAAGGAGATTATTTCCCCTTGGTACCAGAGGCACAGGACAGGCCTGCCTTCTTCCCAGACTCCTTCCTCAGAGTGGAGCACGGGCCCCTGCTCTAGTCATCCCCTAATATCTCCTTAGAAGCCAGGCTTCCTTCTCCCCGCACAGGGAGCATGAGACACTTGTCTTCTCACCGCCCTGCTGTTCGTGCCTCGGCAGGCTATTCTGCTTCCCGAGCTTTTCCCGACCCCAAGGCAAAGGGATCCTTCTCTTCCCCGGGGGCGGCGTGCTGTGCCTTCCCCAAAATTGCTCCTGGGGAGCGCGGTGACAGACGTGTGCAACCATGCTTCTCTCTCAGGCAGAGGGGATGCTAGGGCAAAGAGGATTTCGCTCCATGCGGGTATCTTCCACCATGTTGCCGAGACTCGCTCAGGCAAGCAGCAGCAGCATCCCCAAACCCAACTCTGATTTCCCAACGAAAGCTGTGCTTTCCTAAGGGAGATGCCCAGGCAAAGAGGCTTTCGCTACAGCGGGTTTCTCCCACCGCGAGACTGGGCTCAGGCAGGCATCAGCAGCCCACAAAACATTTCTCAACGAATGCTGTGCTTTTGCAGAGGCTTTGGTTTGGAGCGAACAGCACTTCGCCGCTGCTTCCTCAGCAAGGCTTCATTCGCGTCCGGGAAGAAGAGCTGCGGGAGAGCTGGTGCCTCTTGGGCCTCGCTTTCCAGGGCTCCATGTTCGCATCCTGGGTTCACCCTGCCGGGCCGAACTAAGCAGACACGGCCACAATCCTGCAGCAGCGTGCGTGGCCTAGGATGGCACTCAATGCACATTACCATCTCCCGGTGTAGGCAACTCTTGGCCTTTGGCGCTGGGCCTCATGCGGACTCGCGGACAAGGCTAGTGCCTTCCCCACAGGAGAGGAGAGGCGACGGGATCCCTGAACACCGCCCGTTCACTGGAATGGGGAGCTTTGGGGGATTGTTCCCACTCCTTCCTCGGCAAACTCCCTGCCACCGAAAACGCTGTCACATCTTGGAGGAAGATGGCATCTGACTGCCCGTTTCTCGAGGGAGCTGTTTCTTCGAGTTCCGGGTATGGTGCTTGGTAGCAAGCCCAAGTCTGCCCTACGGACAGGCGCTGTCCCCTTGGGACAAGAGGCACAGGACAGGCCTGCCTTTTGCCCAGACTCCTTCCTCAGAGTGGAGCACGCGTCCCTTCCCTTGTCATTCCCTCATGTCTCCTTAGCAGCCAGGCTTCGTCTCTCCGCACAGGGAGCAGGTGACACTTGTCTTGCCACCGGCCTGATGTTCCTGCCACGGTAGGCTATCCTGCTTCCCGACCTTTTCCCGACCACAAGGCCAACGGATCCTTCTCTTCTCTGGGGGCGGCGTGCTACGCCATCCCCAGACTTGCTCCTGGGGAGCGCAGTGACAGACGTGTGCAACCACGCTTCTCTCTCAGATCTCAAATACACAGCATAACCCTACACCTAAAGGAGTTGCAGAAAGAACAACAAGGAAAGCCTAAACCCAGCAGGAGAAGAGGAATATTAAAGATCAAAGCAGAAATCAGTGAAATAGAAACAAAGAAACAAAAACCACAAAAAACCAACAACAACAACCAATAAACAATAGAACAAATCAACGATAGTAGGAGCTGGTTCTTTGAAAGAATTTATAAGATTGATAAACCCCTTTCCAGACTTATCAAAAATAAATGAGAAAGAACCCAAATAAATAAAATCATGAATGAAAGAGAAGAGATCACAACCAACACCAAAGAAATACAAACAATTATAAGAACATACTATGAACATCTCTACGCCAACAAACTCAACAATCTGGAAGAAATGGATACATTCCTAGAGAATTATAAACTACCACAACTGAACGAGGAAGAAATAGAAAACCTGAACAGACCCATAACCAGTACGGAGATTGAAACAGTCATCAAAAATCTCCAAACAAACAAAAGCCCCGGGCCAGATGGCTTCCCAGGGAAATTCTACCAAACATTTAAAGAAGAATTAATTCCTATTCTCATGATACTGTTCCAAAAAAAAATAGAAATGGAAGGAAAACTTCCAAACTCTTTTTTACTGAGGCCAGCATCACCTTGATCCCCAAACCAGACAAGGATCCCATCAAAAAAGAGAACTACAGACCAATATCCTTGATGAACACAGATGCGAAAATTCTCACCAAAATACTAGCCAATAGTATTCAACAGTACATTAAAAGGATTATTCACCACGACCAAGTGGGATTTATTCCAGGGCTGCAAGGTTGGTTCAACATCTGCAAATCAATCAATGTGATACAACACATCAATAAAAGAAAGAACAAGAACCATATGATACTCTCCATAGATGCTGAAAAAGCATTTGACAAAGTGCAGTATCCCTTCCTGATTAAAACTCTTCAAAGTGTAGGGATAGAGGGCACATATTATCAATATTATCAAAGCCATCTATGAAAAACCCACTGCAAATATCATTCTCAATGGAGAAAAACTGAATACTTTTCCGCTGAGGTCAGGAACACGGCAGGGATGTCTGTTATCACCACTGCTATTCAACATCATACTAGAAGTCCTAGCCTCAGCAATCAGACAACAAAAAGAAATTAAAGGCATCCAAATTTTGCCAAATTGGCAAAAGAGAAGTCAAACTATCCCTGTTTTCAGATGATATGATACTGTATGTGGAAAACTTAAAGGACTCCACTCCAAATCTGCTATAACTTGTATAGGAATTCTGTAAAGTGTCAGGATAAAAAACCAATGCACAGAAATTGGTTGCATTTTTTTAAACCAACAAGACTGAAGAAATAGAAATTAAGGAGTGAATCCCATTTACAATTGCACCCCAAACCCTAAGATACCTAGGAATAACCCTAGCCAAAGAGACAAAGAATCTATACTCAGAAAACTCTACAGTACTCATGAAAGAAATTGAAGAAGACACAAAGAAATGGAAAAATGTTCCATGCTCCTGTATTGGAAGAACAAATATTGTGAAAATGTCTATGCTACCTAAAGCAATCTACACATTTAATGCAAGCCCTATCAAAATCCCATCCATTTTTTTCAAAGAAATGGGACAAATAATCCTAAAATATATATGGAACCAGAAAATACCTCGAATAGCCAGAGGAATATTGAAAAAGAGAGCCAAAGTTATTGGCATCACAATTCCAGACCTCAAGGTCTATTACAAAGTTGTCATCATCAAGATAGTAGGGAACTGTCCCCAAAACAGACATAGATCAATGGAACAGAATAGAGAGCCCAGAAATACACCCTCAACTCTATGGTCAACTAATCGTCAACAAAGCAGGAAGGAATGTCCAATGGAAAAAAGACAGCCTCTTCAACAAATGGTGTTGGGAAAATTGAACAGCCACATGCAGAAAAATGAAATTGGACCATTTCCTTACACCATACATGAAAATAGACTGGAAATGGATGAAGAAGCATAATGTGAGAAAAGAATCCATCAAAATCCTTATGGAGAGAACAGGTAGCAAACTCTTTGACCTCAGCAGCAGCAACTTCTTCCTAGGAACATCGCCAAAGGCAAGGAAACAAGGGCAAGAATGAACTATTGGGATTTCATCAGATCAAAAAGCTTTTGCACTGCATAGGAAACAGTTAACAAAGCCAAAAGATGACTGTCAGAAGTTATCTGGGAGAAGATATTTGCAAATGACATACCAGATAAAGGGCCAGTATCCAAAATCTATAAAAAGCTTATCAAACTCAACACCCTAAAAACAAAAAATCCAAGGAAGGAATGGGCAGAGGACATGATCAGACATTTCTGCAAAGAATACATCCAAATGGCCAACAGACACATGAAAAAATGCTCCACATCACTCGGCATCAGGGAAATACAAATCAAAACCAGAATGAGATACCACCTCACACCGTTCAGAATGGCTAAAATGAACAAGTCAGTCAGTCAATAAGAGATGCTGGCGAGGATGTGGAGAAAGGGCAACCCTCCTACACTGTATGTGGGAATGCAAGCTGGTGAAACCACTCTGGAAAACAGCGTGGACGTGCCTCAAAAAGCTGAAAGTAGAACTACCCTATGACCCAGTGCTTGTAGTACTGGGTATATACCCTACAGATACAAACGTGGCATTCTGAAGGGGCACATGCACCCAAATGTTTATAGCAGCAATGTCCACAATAGTTAAACTATGGAAAGAAACTAAATGTCCTTCAACAGATGAATCAATAAATAAGATGTGGTATATATGTACAATGGAATACTATGTAGCCATCAAAAGAAATGAAATCCTGCTATTTGTGATGACATGGATGGAACTAGAGGGTATTATGCTTGGCGAAATAATCAATATGAGAAAGACAACTATCATATGGTCTCCCTGATATGATGAAGTGGAGATGCAACATAGGCGGTTTCGGGCGTACGAAAAGAAAAATAAAAGAAGATGGGATTGGGAGGGAGACAAACCATAAAAGACTGAATCTCACAAAACAGACTGAGGGTTGCTGGGGGGAGGTGTGTTGGGAGAGGATGGTGGGGGTATGGACATTGGGGAGGGCAGGTGCTATGGTGAGTGATGGTGAGTTTTGTGAAATGTGTAAACCTGGTGATTCACAGACCTGTACCCCTAGGGATAAAAACACATTATATATTTATAAAAAATTTTAAAAAATAATTTTAAAAATCCATTAAAGAAAAAACACATATTGCAAGCCCAGAGCTAATCTCATATTCAATCAAAAACGTTTGAAAGTTTTCCCCTTAAAGATCAGAAGAAAAACAAGTGTGTCCACTTTCACTACTCTCATTTGACATAGTACTGGATGTCCTAGCCAGAGAAACAAGGAACACAAAGAAATAAGAGACTCCAAAAAAAAAAAAAAAAGGAAGAAGTAAAATTTTCTTTGGATAACATGAACTTACATGTTAAAAAATCCTAAAAACATCACAAAAAAATTTGAATAAACAAATTTAGTAAAGCTGCCAAACACAAGATCAATATATAAAAGACAAGAATTTTGTTTTGTTTCATTTTTTTTAATATTGACTGCTTCCCAGTTTGTCATGTCATCCTTGTTCAGTGATCACACTAATCCTCTCTGCATCATTCCAATTTTAGTATATGTGCTGCCAAAGTAAGCACAAGACAGGAGCATTTTAACACTCTAATGATGAACTATCTGAAAAAATAAAGAAAACAATCTAATTCACAATAGCATCAAAAATAATAAAATACTTAGGAATAGATTTAACTAAGAAGATGAAAGATCTGTACTCCATAAACTATGACATTGATAAAGAAATTGAAGGAGACAGAAATGGAAAGATAGCTCATATTTATGAATGGTAAGAATTAACATTGTTAAAATGTCCATACTACTGAAAACCACCTGTAAATCCAATTCCTATCAAAAATCCAATGTTAGGGGCACCTGCTGGCTCAGTGGGTTAAGCCACTGCTTTTGGCTCAGGTCATGATCCCAGGGTCCTGGGATCGAGCCCCGCATCAGGCTCTCTGCTCAGCAGTAAGCCTGCTTCCTCTTCTCTCTCTGCCTGCCTCTCTGCCGGCTTGTCATCTCTCTCTGTCAAATAAAAAATTAAAAATCTTAAAAAAAAATCCAATATTGTTTTTTTACAGAAGTAAGTAAAGAATCCTAAAGTTTATATGAGACCATAAAAGACAACAAATAATCAAAGCAGTTATGAGAAAGAATGAAGAAGGGAGATTACACTTCTTGATTTGCAACTATACTACAAAGCCCTCATGCTCAAAACAATAAAGTATACTGGCATAAAAACAGACCAATAAACAAGTAGAACAGAATTGAGAGTCCAGAAATAAATCCTTTCATACAGTCACCTAATATTTGACAGGGGCCAACATATGTAATGGGGAAAGATAGTCTGTTCAATAAATGATATTTAAAACTGAATAGTCACATAAACAGTATGAAACTGGAACCTTATATCACTCATAAGTCTGAACTTGAAATAGATTAAAGACTTAAAGGTGATGCATGAAACTAAATTTCCTAAAGGAAAACATAGGAAAGGTTCTCCTTGACATTGGTCTTGCCAATAGTTTTTTGGATACCAGACCAAAAACACAAGCAAAAAAAGCCAAAATAAATAAATGGTATTACATCAAACTAACGTTTCTGCATTGCCAAAAAAAGAGAGAGAGAATGAAAACACAATCCACAGAATGTAAGAAAATACTTACAAATCTTCTATCCTAAAAGAGGTTAATAACCAACAGATACAAATAGAAAAAAATATATAATTAAAAAAATAGCAAAAGGATCTCAATAGACTTTTTTTTTTCAAAAAAGTTATATAAATGACCAACAGGAGCATTAAAAAGTGCTCAACGTAAAAAACTCAGGGCAAAGTCCTTATGTTGTTGTTGTTGTTGTTGTTTACCTCTGAAAAACACAGCAAGATATTAGAATATATACTACCAAAAAATTGAAACTAACCAATTTTGGTAAATATTGTGGAAAATGGGGAACTTATGCACTGTGATAGGGATATAAGTTTGTATGGAAAACAGTATGGAGATTATTCATATTATTAAAAGTAAAATTTCCATATGATTCAGTAATCCCACTTCTAGGTATCTATCTAAAGGAAACGAAGTCACTGTTCAAAGACATATCTTCACTCTTATGTTTATTATAAAATTATTAACTCTAAGCAAGAGATGGAAATAACTTCAGTATCCATTAATGGATGAATGAATAAAATAAGTATGTAAATATATACTATGGAATACTACTTAACCATGAAAAATTAAGAAATACTGCCATTTACAACAGCATGGATGGATCTTGAAGGTATTATTCTAAGTGAAATATTTCAAAGATTTTATATATTTTTTTAATTTATGTATTATGATATCCCTTACATACAGAATCTGAGGAAAAGGAAAACTAATGGAAACTTAGAGTTGAGTTGACAAGGGGTGAACCTGGGGTGGAGTAAGGTGGTCCAAGGGTGCAAACTTGCAACTATAATATGAAAAAGTTCTGGGGATCTAATGTACAGCATGATGATCATAGTTAATAAGATATACAAACTTTTTTTTATTGTGCTTCCCTTTATTAAACTTGCATATATCACATTCTTACAAGTTGAAAGTTTATAGCAATCTTGTATAAAAGAGGTCTGCTGCCACCATTTTTCTAACAACATTTGTTCATTTTGTGTCTGTCACATGTTGGTAATTCTTGCAATATTTCAAGTTTTTTCATTATTATTGTATTTGTTATGTTGATCTGTGATCAGTAATTATGACCCACTGAAAACTAAGAACTAGTTTACTTGAGGTATATACATTGTTTTTCTTTAAAAACATAATGCTTTTGAACAGTGCAGTATAGTTTTTATTTTTTATATGCACTGGGAAACATAATTTTTTATATGCACTGGGAAACCAAAAAATATAATAATTTGACTTAGTTTATTGAGATAATCACTTTATTGAGGCAGTCTGGAACAAAACCCACAAGACCTCTGAAGTTTATCTCTACTATACTATATACATAAAAGTTGGTAAGAGAGTAGATCTTAAAATTCCTTACGATACATGCATAAAAAACAGTGGCAACTATACGAGATAGTAGATGTATTAACATTTTTATGTAGATTATATTGCAATAAAGATGTATACCAATTTATCAAATTGTACAAAATTTACACAATGTTAAAAGTTTGCAATGTTATAAGAAATCATTTCTTAAATTTATAAATATGTTGATTTCTTTCAATAAAGCTGGAAAAAACTTTTTGTAGAATTAATCTATTTTTCAAAAAAGGAATTAAGGCAGTAGAAACTGCAACTAACTCTGAAATAATAGAATATAAAATCCATTTTCGTTATATACACTGTGACAAAAAGTATTACTTAGTTTACAATGAAGGAGTACTTATGAAGCATGAAGGATGGTCTATAAATAAGGCTGAAAGAGCTCAGTTTTAAGATTTAAATTTAAAATCTTCTTTTGAAATACTAAACTGACCACCCAGTTTTCCAAACATCAATGTCTTAACTGCATGAATTTATTTCATACAACTCTATAATCTAGTTTCATAAGAAAGCAGCATGCAAATTTTGAATAAGACAGACTTGCTTAAATTTCTTTATGTTCAACAGTAAAGGATACCTCCCTAAAAATAAATAGAAGAAAAATCAGCATATTTATTATGATAATTATTATTCATAAGGAGATTCATATTGAATTAGGGAATATATATCCTCAGAGGGGGTAAAGTAAAATGAAATTTATTTTGGTAAATGTGTCTAATAATAGTCAATACAATGCCTCAATATAAATGAATATTACCATTTTGAACAATTTAATTACCATTACTAGAATTATTATAAGTATAAAAATAGCTATCATTTTAGCATGGAATATGAGACTCTCATGCTCCATGCTTCATCACATCCACACAACAACGCTGCATAATAAGTATTATCATCACCATTTCATGGGTGAAAAAACTGAGGCTAACACATTTACATAACTGGTTTATGATTACATGGGTAGCAAAAATGCATCACACTAATTTAGGCTTTATGATTTCAGAATTGTACTCTTTCCACTGCACATTCTATTACTCTGTAAATAATTGGCCTGTTTTCATTTGGTTCTTTAATTTTATTCATGTGGTGATGGCTTAAAGCTTCATTTAAAGGAAGCTTAAAAATTTCATTTAACCAAAAGCTCCCAAGAAATAAAAATGCCATGGATCTAATGTAGACATGGATATCATTAGTTAATGGGTAACTATATATTTTCCACTCTAGTGAGATAACAATCAGAGTATTTTTCTAAGTTTTAGTCTCTCAGTGTTAAAAAGGACTTTGTTAAAATAGAAATATTTAGACAAAGGTGATCAAAAGTCTGGATCAGGTCACCTTAAGGTAAATATTAGGAAACTGAATTTGGGGGGACCTGGTCTTCCCTACATAGTAGATAATTTGGGTATTAGGTCACCCATCTCTCAAATGGAGATTTGAACACTGAGCTATGATATAATGAATGGTTTCAAGTATTTAGTAGAGTATAGAAAAGCCCTTTAAAGCCTGGTCTTAGCCTAGCATTGCAGCTTCTGGGATATCTGTCTATCTATCATCTATCTATCTAGATATAAATTTGAAAGCTTTTTTAACTTAAAGATTTTGAGAAATAGAACATAATCAGCACCATAGAAGATCTGTTTATGATAACAACCAAGCCCCTCGGCCCAGTTTGTTAATATTTAATGTGACATTGTGCAAATAGACCACTACTGATCTGCCGTTATGAATGAAATAGCTATAATCATCTGTTTGCATATCCTGGTGAAAATATTCATTTAGTTCCATGTTGTATTTCTAGGAATAAGCCAAATTTTTATTTTTATTTTTAAGTTTTCTAAATATTGTCCAACTTACCTCAAATGTTTTTATTATGGGCACTTTCATTCTTTCACATTCTTGCAAGGCAATTTTACTGTTGCCCAATATGGTAAGTGTGTAATAGTATGTCATTTTAGGTTTTAATTTATTTTTAATTTAATTTAATTTAATTCCAGATTCATAATAAAGATAAACAGTTTTTATATATGAGTGGCCATTTGGATTACACTTTCTGTAAAGTGCATGCTCAAATCTTTTGATATCTTAACATTGTGTCATACTGACTTCTTTAATAGTAGATTTTCTGAATGACCTTTAAGATGTGTAGGTCTTCTCTATTTTATTTTGAACTTGTTTTCATTTCAAAATCTTTATATTTATTTTCATAATCTGCTTTTATTTTCCTTTGTCTATTATCTATCTATCTATCTATTTATTTGCAAGCAAGAGAGAGCGAGCAAGTGAGAGCGCAGGGAAGGATAGAAAAAGAAGGGAAAAGAATCTTAAGCAGGCTCCAGGCTCAGCACAGAGCCCAACTCTGGGCTCTATTTCACAACCCTGACATCATGACCTGAGCCAAATTGAAAGAGATAAAATAAAATTAAGGTGTTAAAAAAAAGGAAAAAGAATTGGAGGTTTAATTAAGTGAGCCACCCAGGCACCCCTGTGGTACCTTAAATTAGCTGTCATATTTTTAAAGTTCTAGAGTATCCATTTGTTCATTTATAAAACCTTTCTCAATATCATTTTTAGTGTCAGTTTTTTGTTCAATTTGCTTCCCCTCTCATTTCTTTGAGCAGAGTAATCAAGCCATTTTACAATCTTTATTGATCATTTTAACATCATACTTAATCCCATTTTGTCTATCAAATCTTGTTAATGGTTTTTCTTTGTGTGCTTTGTTACATTTTGCTATGTTCAAGACATTATATTTGAAACTCTTATTGAGTAGGGATAATTAAGAGCTATAATAATGGTATGGTCCTCCTTGGCAGGATTTTCTCTTATATCTGAGACTCTATAAGACAATCATACTCCAAATTCAGTGATTGACTTTCTCAGTTTACACAGAAGGCAAGGTAGGCTATAGTCTTATTTCTGCTTCTCCTTGTGCTTTGGGGATCTCAAGTTAAATTTGGGTTGTACCAAAGTCCTCAAATTTGATTGCTTCTGGATTTTGAATTTTGTTTCTCTAGTATCAAGAGTCTATGAACAACACAGCTCAGTGTGTTTTAGCAGTTTCAAATGCTCTCATAGCTAAAATGGCTTCAGGGCATATATCTCTAGGCTCTCATTGTATTTCGTATTTTGGCCCAGTAATCCCTCACTTATTTTTATAATCATTCTGATATTTTTAACTTTAAAAGCTATTTTGTCTGGATTTTTAGTTGTCTTAAGTAGAAGTTTTTAGATCACCATTACTAGAAGCAACAACAAATATACATGAAAATATCTGCAGTAGTTTATCACATCTTTATGGCTTTGAACTTCCATAAGCTGAGGCATCCTTCTCTAATCACTTAGGCAAACTCCAATTTACCCTTTAAAACAACACAAGAATTGCTTCATTTAAGAACATGTTCAGGGATGACTCTTCACCACTGTTCTTACCAACATTGCCACACACTCTTTGCTACCCACACCTTGTTTATGAACTTTCGTTAGGTATATCAGCGTGACCAGAATTTTGCTCTATTGTATTTTTGTCCTTTAGAGCTTTAATTAAATATGAATTCCATAGAAAGTCTGTCCCTTTTCTTTCAAACCTGGGTTAGTTATTTCTTCTCATTCTTTGTCAGAAGTTACTTTATTAGAGAAACTTATAGCTCTATTGTGACTTTGGAGCCTTTACAGTTTTTCGACTGGAAAAATCACCCATCCCTGAGATTTTTACGCAGCTTCCTAGCTGATAATATTCAGAAATCTGTTCAAAACAGACTTTTTCAGGGAGGCCCTTTTGGACCACTCAGTTTAAAAACCTCTTCTCAATCACTGCTCTTTTTAAAATGTGCTTATTTAGTTCAAATATGCATCTCTATTAAAGAAAAATCAGTACATTTTTTTTTTTTAAAGTTGGCTTACCTATTATCTATCTCTCCCATTAAAATGATTCCTCTGGGCTGGGGTTTTGTTGTGATCATCTTAGGCCAGGCACTCAATAAATTGTCTCTGAATGATTGAATTGTTTGACTCCCTTGCTAGATTCTCAACTTCATGAGGCCAAGGATTGTTCTATTCAGTCCTTCTTTATCCTCAATGTCTGTTATATTGCAGTCACTTACGTGACTAATGGGAAAAATCACAGAAAGAAAGAGTTAAAACTACAGAAAAACCCTGTAGGTTCAATAACACAAAGCTTTCTAAAATTATTTAGCCCAGGAATTGAATACTGGCTGCACTTTTGATTTTTTTTAAATGGTATTGAATTTAATTTAAATGGAAATACTGGAATGGTAGAATAATAAAAAAATTATAAAAGCAACTTGCTCCTTAAAGTAAGAATTATATAGGGCATCTCTTCTAGAAGCAAAATTTTCAAATGTCAAACATCTGAAAGCATAGAAGGAGAAGTAAGAGTGTGGATTGTACTTCAATGCTCTTTTCTTTATATTCAGCAAACAGCTTCATTCACACACCTTTCCAATTTTTTCAACTCTTTTGACAAAGCCTTCAGAGGAGTTACTGCTGATGACAACCATCACAGCCTAACAGAAGAAATTTTATAAAGAAAAATAATAGCATGTTTTTCCCAAATTGTTAAGGATATGGTGAAGCTCTGTCGGATTCAAAGGAGGAATGTGCAATTCCATGCTATATATAATAATAACTTATTTTAATAGTGGCTTTGCAATTTTTCAGATATATCCATTTACTGAAACCACTATCAAATAAACAAAAACAAACAAATGAACAGGGGTTCGAGACAGAAATTATCTAATCTAAAAATAGCACATGTTCACAGAATACACAACACATATTCCCAAGTACTACTATAGGTTTCAAGTAATAGTCAAAACAATAGTAAAAATGATTCAGACCCTACCAGTCAAATCATAAATGGGACCTTAACTGTAAATCCTTATCTTTAGATCAAAGCGGGTAATTGGGGGCTGAAGATACATTATAGAACTAATATGTTATAGAACTCCTCTGAAATGAGTCATTTATTCCATCACTTTTCCTGCACAGCTGCTGACCCATGTTTTGGTTCCTGGAAATAGCTGCTACCCTGTCATACTTCTTAAATGCACATATATTGATAACTCCACTCATTCCTCCATTCCTCTGTGACTGTCACTGTGTTAAAATGTGGAGTCAGCTGACTCACTTGTGATGGTAATAAAGTAGATGAGTTTGCAAAGTATTTTGTTATTTCTAAAAATGCAAAAACCAAATTACATTGAAATCATAAGGGGTGTTTCAGGGAGAGCTGTAGGATGTGGTTTCTTGTGTAATCCACAGAGATTAGCTCCAACACATATTTAAACTCTCCTCTAGGAGCAACCTTAGTGGTAAAGCAAGAAGATAAACAGATGTATACACACCCTGGCACAAAATTATCACTTATGTTTGGCTTCCTAGTCTCCTCGTGTTACTTATTTATCTTAACTTCTCTCTGAAAGCAGGGAACACAGAATCTCAATCAGTTGACATTTTTCTACTGAATTACCCAATAGTCCGATCATACCCCTAATACTTTTTAAAATTATTTCACTCATAATCCCAAATCTGCTTTGCTTCCTCATCTTAGTACACTGTAATTTGATTTCAAAATGAGGACAGTTGTCAGTAATGCCACATTCATTCATCTATTTTACAATTCCATGTGCTTATAACTATGAAGATATGTTAATAACATCCATTCCAATAAGCCACCCTAAATTTATTATCATGAAACAAGACCTCAAGAAAGAGAATTCAAAATCATCCATGTATTTGCAACTTATTGCAATAAAGCCTTTATCAATAGACTTCCCTGTGCACATGGTGGTCAAATTGCTGGTGAAAACCAGCCAGATCTATTACAAGCTTTCTCATGGCTTCTAGGTAACCCAAGTGAGCCTTTATTGATACTGGGAAGGGATAAAGCAGGGAAGGGATAAACAGTGCTGTAAGAATTGGCTAGACAAAAGTAAGGACTCTCATTACAAAGTGAGTATTTTAAAGCAAAAGAGCCTGTTGGGAATATTGTTTTATAAAATAGTGGTTTTTTTTATTAACTTTTAAAAATTCAATTAGGTAACATATAGTGTACCATTAGTTTCAAATGTAGATTTCAGTTATTCATCCATAGCTTATAATAGCTAATGCTCAGTACTTACTGTTATAGCTTCTTGAAAGCAGAATTTTAACCCACTGAGCCACCCAGGCGCCCTTGAAAGCAGAATTTTAGATCACATTTTCTGATTACTTCCATGTCGTACAACACTTTCCTGCTAGCAACCTTCAAAACATACTGTTTGTTAGAGGAATTTCTTTAATAATAAATAAATAGGAATTCATTTAAATTTATAAATATATAAAATAAATAGGAATTTATTTAAATTTATTTAAATATTACACACTGTTTCATTGTTCATAAATAAGGTGATGATATTATAGCCATTAGTTGGTAGCACTGATATATCACTATCTTTTTACTTCTCAGTGCATTCTCTTTACACAAATAGATATATATTTTAAAAAATGTGAATCTGTGGCAAACTTGTAAAAAACCCTATACAGTAAAGTTTATCATTTTAAGTAATCTCAATTATCTTCCTCAATTGTGATAGTATATCCTTCTATCTAGGCCAGATATTGTATGAGGGATTTGAAGAGACATACTTTTCTAAATTTCACTTTTCTCATCTGCAAAATGCTTATCATGATCCTACAAAAAAATACACTTATAATTTTTTGATGAAAATTTATTTATTTATTTTAAGATTTTATTTCTTTATCAGAGAGAGTGGGCGAGAGAGCAAGCACAGGCAGACAGAATGGCAGGCAGAGGTAGAGGGAGAAGCAGGCTCCGGCCGAGCAAGGAGCCAGATGCGGGACTCGATCCCAGGATGCTGGGATCATGACCTGAGCCAAAGGCAGCTGCTTAACCAACTGAGCCACCCAGGCGTCCCTTTTGATGAAAATTTAATCTGTATAAACAATATATTTGCTGTAATGCGTGGTTCATGGAAAACATCTTTTTTAATTATAAGCAGTATTAGAAATTAAGTAAATGTGTCTATAATATTTAAAGTTTTAACACATAATTCCACTGCTTTGCCTTATTTTCTCAAATCCCTTTACCACTTTCACTGACAGAGTCAAATGTACTTTTTCTACTAGTAGCCAGCTCTTTGTCTTTTGTCAGAAAGATGCCCTTGTGAATTATTTATAATAGAGATATTAGCAATAATAATAATAATAATAATAAATAGCAATGAAAATGTTAAAAAAAGTTTTCTTAACTAATTAGGGTTCTTAGACATCAATTAGAGGAACCACCTCGGGCAAGCAAATTAATCTGCAAGACATTCCCAGAATTAACAAGTCAGTCAGATACAGGGTTGTCTGTAGACTGAAAAGGACTAGGTTTGGAAAATAGGTAAGGACAGTGAAAAAAGTGATCAAATTTTTGGGCAAAATAAATTCTTAGGTGTCCTTTCAATGGAGTCCTGTTCATTATGTAGCAGAAACTCTGGAGATTATCTCAATCCATTGGAGTCACCCCGTTTATTAGCTTGCTATTGACAAAGTTATTTACAAACTGTAGAGCAAGAGGTAATAATGTAGAAAACTGGTGGTAATGCACAGGATTCTTGTTAACAATAATGCAAGCTAGTGATTTTTCATTAGAAAACATAAATTCTATAACGCAAATTATGGGCCCAGAGCACTTCTGCTGCACAACTCTGCTTATATCCCAAATAACCATGTGAACTAGTTTTAATATCTGCTTCTCTTATTAATTTTTGAATAAAAATTCTTGACACAAGTATTTTATAATTGTGTGATAATCATGAATTTAATTTTTGGAGAACAAAACACACTTTAGCATAACTAGGTTCATTCACAGAACCAGCCTTGATAACACACTTCTATATGTTAGAAATGATGTAATAAATGTAGAATATTGGGCACTTGTTTGGTATTCTTTGCCATGTTTTGCACTATCTAAAAAGAGATCAGTGAACTTGGACTGGAGTTAGTAGACATGGAAGAAAATAAAATATTACAGAGAAGAATACTCTGTGGTCCACAACCTAAACGGGCTGGGATTCCCATCATTTGGATCCCTGTAGCTTTACAGAAGTCAATTAAATTTTTGTATCTCTGATTAAAGTTGATTCCCCAGTACTTTTTCAAACATCTCTTGTAAAGTATTGTTTCCCAGAAAAAAAGGGATTTTGCACATGTATCTGCCTTTGTCTCTGGTCATGATCTCAGTCAGGATCCTGGGATCGAGCCCCATATCGGGCTTCCTGCTCATTAGGGAGTATACTTCTCAGTCTCTCTCTGCAGCTACATCCCCCTGCCCCACTCATGCTCTCTCTCTCTCAAATAAATAAATACAATCTTTAATTTTTTAATTAAAAATAAGATAAATAAATTAAAATAAAAAATCTGGGCTTACTGCCCCATTTAGCTCCTTTTTTTTTGAGTTGTATTTAAAGCAGCATGAGAGAACATGAGGCTCTCAAACTTAAAAAAAAAGGAAAAAATTGAGTTTTGTTAGGATTTAAGATCTTGTCTGCTAGACAAAAATGTTGGCTTTGTTAACATGTGAAAATTAACAAAAGGGAGTAAGATAGAATTCTAATAATTTTTGCAGAAATTAAAAATTTTCTCCAACCCAATTACATACAGACCCATTAAGTAAATTCATTCCAATGTCCCAAACCAACCTTTTCTAATAGTAATGCATCTGTGTAAACAGGGTCAACCCAAGGAATAAATAAATATTATTATTTTTTTCCTGTCTCTTCCACAGTCTCATCTGAGTATATTGGTAGCAAGCCAATTATCTATCTTATAAGACATGATATCATAAGGAGGGGTATTCTGTCCATTTGGAACAACTGAAAATCATTGTAGTTTTATCTTTGTGCAGTAACTTGAGATGGCACAGTGTGGGTTATGAATATATTTTACTTTTTTTTTACTGGGAAGAAGAGATTATAGAGATATTGGTTATCCAAGAGAGACTGACAGGTGTTGATAGTTGCCAGGTCAATATCCATCTACTTTTTCCTTTAGTATCAGAAAGCACTGAGGGATTGACAACAAGGAAACTTAAAACAACATCAAATATTTTATTGTCTCTTTTCTAGTTACATTGTAACCTTATGACAAAGTATCAGTCGTACAAGATATCATTCTCTTTTACCTCTATCTTTCTGCCAGAAATGTGGGCTTAATAGTGAGAACTCCAACAGCAATTTTTGCAACTGTGAATAAAAAGCCATGAAAACCTCTAAGATAGTTCACTTGACTTTCTTAAGACTCTGAACCAACACCAGAAAACACTCTCTGTAGTCTTCTTGTTAAATGAAAAATATGGTTAAACCACTTTTGACAGTCTACTACCTACAGCAAAATGTAAATCTTAATTGAAATATGTCCTCTCAGCTGTGCTTAAGCAACAGAGTCCTGAGCTTTTCAGGTTTTCAGTCTGAAAGAGTACACCTCGGGTGCTCTGAAAGGGAAGAGAAAGGACACCCTGTTCTCCATATAAATTAAAGAAGAGAAATCTGTGCATTTAAGTGGGCCATATAAATTTTATCAAGCAATTATCTCCTAACTCCTTCCTATCCAAATTACCTGATATGCTCTCCCTACTCCTTTATTCCACGTTACTGCCTTTTCACAACATGTCTTCTGTTATTTCCTTCTTGCAAGCTAGTTTTGTTTTCTGCATCTAAAAAAATCAACAATCATTGTGTATTTCAATTCCCATTTTCCTCAAATGCATTGATTCTTCTTATCTATTACTCTTTTCTCATACTCAGTGTCTTTGTCTTTATGGGGTTTGTACTTTGCTTTTCCCCATCTTTTACTGCCATTATATAATCAATCTAATAACTTCTTAGAGAAAGTTAAAAATTCCTGCATAGCCACACGTGAACACAAAGTCACTGATTTTTAGCAAACCTATAAGATAGTCAGACATCCATTCAATTTCTTTTTTTTAAGATTTTATTTATTTGACAGAGAGAGATGACAAGCAGGCAGAGAGGCAGGCAGAGAGAGAGGAGGAAGCAGTCTCCCTGCTGAGCAGAGAGCCTGATTTGGGGCTCGGTCCCAGGACCCTGGGATCATGACCTGAGCCGAAAGCAGCGGCTTAACCCACTGAGCCACCCAGGCGTCCCTCCATTCAATTTCTTAACTGAGTCCCAAATGCATCCTGACTTCTAAACTAAACCTAAGCTCTACTTCTTACACCTTGTTATATGACCAAATTCTTTCAGTTCAGTATTTTGTAACATTTAAATATTAATCAATTGATGCTTTGTTTGTGTATTTCTATGAAAATAATTTGAATACTGTAGATTTATTGTTATATTTATAGGTTTATAATCAAAGTTTCATCAGTTGAAGTTTTTGGAAATTTCAGATATAATGATTAACCTAAAATGATACTGCCTCAAATCCCTCTGATATCAAGGCCCAACACCTGATTATAGCCAAACCTGTGGTGGATAGTTCCATGGGAAATTGCAGTTACTTAACACTGATAGCATCTCATGTTCTCTCTCTCATTTTAGAATGTCTCCAACACAACCTGAAAGTGTAGGAGAGTTAATGTCCTCTGAGGACAGCTCTCAGTGAAGTGGAAATAAGAACCATAGGTAAAATTGTCAGTTTTCAGGTCTTCATGAGGACAACTTAAAGAAGTTTCTCAGGACCTTTCAGTAAAAGCAAGCCTTCATTTTCTATCCACAACAATTATATCAACAATGTACCTCTTTGACAAAGTTGCTTCTTCACTGTATCACTTTCCCATTCTTTTCTACCTTGGATAATCTCCCAGATAAACTAACAGTACTCAAATCCTTTGTCCTACTCTTTGCTCTCAGGATAAATGGAGCCAAAAGACTTAGATTAATATCAAGTTCTGAATGGGATCTTAGAGCTATTTCTGTCCAGATTTCATAAACATAGGGACCTTTGAATTATCAGGCTATAAATAAGTTCTAAATGGAGGGGGCAAAAGCAAAAAGTAGAAATTTTTATGTTTGATTTTTAATCATGATTAATTGACTTTATTGATTATTAAAAATACTAACATTATAAAAGTGTGGATCTTTGTAAAACAATGTCATATTGTAAGAAAGAAGTTGCATAGTCCTTTTGAGAATATGAAACCAAGTGTTCAGGTGCCATCTAATTTCTTGTTTAATCCAGAACTTTGGTGTGCATCATCTTGAGGAATAGGATTTTGAAGTCCAGACAGACTAAGAGAAAACGGATCCAAATGTGTGTGTTTATATTTCTGCTTTTGTTGTAAAAATCAAAGTGTGATTGCTGGTTTAAAATGGTAAAACTAATAATGTTCATGGACTCGATTATAAATTTTCTAATTGTATGGGAAGAATGCAATAAACATAGAATTAATTGATTTGCAAATCCTCAAAGAGCTACAGGATCAGGTAGTGGTATGTTCTGATTCAACAGCATCATAATGCAGCATTTTATATGTGTGGCTAATGAATATTTTCATGAATGTTTGCTAGCTAGTCAGCCAATACAGAGAAATATTAGGTAGCGTAATTACTCACAGTTGTGTTTAATAAAATGAGAGAAAATTATCAAATGACACTAATAATAATAATCCTATAGCAGGCTAAATATCAATGATAATTACAAGTATTAATCTAGCTTTCTTCCCTGATTATGACTCTTCTCTCCTTTATCATAATGGGAGTAGCAGATTGTCTGCAATGAATTGTGAAAACCCAGCAGTGACTTTGGCAGTGAAGGCCTTCTATCAATTTTGATAGGTAAAAGGATTCTGGTTGGTCTTGAGCAAATGTGTCAATTTTTTTTTATTCTGTGTGTGTCATAAAAGAAAGAAGCAATAGTAAATTCTTGCTGTTATTCCATAGAGCCAATAAAATCATACTGCCAACAAGAGGCTGTTGACACCATAGGTGTAGTTAACTGTCTTGAAATACTACGCCTGGAAATAAAATCCTAATATTTCACATAACCTCTTTTTTTAAAAGAAACAAAACAAAACAAAACAAAACAAAACAACTATACTGCTTACATTTAGGGCCCTGCTGTTGTGTAACTATTTTTGAACATGTCTACTGTAAGTGTATATATATATATACATATTTTTCTGTGCAATAAATTCATTTAGAGATAAATTTGGATTGCAAATTATTTTGGGGGAAGCGTGGTATTTGTGGCTAGTCTTACAAGTAAAAAGGACTAAAAGAAAAAAGAAAAACATTTTTTATTACAGCAAATTTACATCTGTCCAAAGTACTTATCTACTATAATACTGACTAATGTATAATACTGTACACAAAGAAAGAAGTTAAATGAGTTATAATTCAGTCAATGTATAGCTGGCCATTTTAAAACTTACCACTGAATCTTTCTGGTATGAAATGTGATATCTGGCAATCTGATCCAGTTCATTACATCAGGTCATTTGTATGTTCTTATTACCATTTTGATAGCATAGCACATTTTATAACCCAGACATTTTACAATGGAACTATGATGCATGTATTTTCAAAAGTATAGACATACATGAAGCTATGAGGTCAAAACAGATGAATGTCCGTAGTACCATATAGACTCAACAAATAAAAGTGTCCAAGGGTCTGAGTGTGACTTATGAATATTGTATAAGATTAGGCCAACATGTGGTTTTGATATAAATAATCTGTTCTTAAATTAGAATTACAATCGTTGAGTACAGTGTTGAAAATGGCAGATAGATTTTAGCTATCTTTGCTCACTAGGGAAAATGGAAAAATGTTTAGTTTGGTCAGATTTTCACTTAACTTCTGAAAAATCTTACGTTTGAGAGAACCCTTCTGAAATAAGAATCCTTAAAGACATAACCCCTTTGGCACAAGTTTTCAAGAAACTTGTTTGATGTTGTAGACAATTCTATGGCACACGTACAGTTCTAGATGTTTCATGCCAATAATATGTAAGCCATACCAAGGCTACATATACATATAGAGATGTTCCTCAGCTTACAAGGGGGCTATGTCAGAGAAACACATAAAAAATTGAAAATGCATTTAATACCCTAAACTATCAAATATCATAGCTTACCTTAAGCTTATTTAAACATACTCAGAACACTTACATTTGCCTGCATTTGGGCAAAATCATCTTAAGCAAAAGCCTATTTTATAACAAAGTATCAAATATCACATGCAATTTATTAAATATTACACTAAAAAATGAAGAATATATATATTCTATATATATATTCTATATATAGAATGCTTATAAGAATATCAGGTGTTCACCCCTGTAATCTTCTAGCTGACTGGAAGCTGTGGCTCACTGCCGCTGCCCAGAATCACAAGATGGCACCATATAGAACAAGAGTTTCAGGTGGTAGGTGTTGTAAGTTTTACCCAAACTGACATTGGTCAAACTCATTTTTGTCATCATATATGTCAAGTAGTTTTCTCAGGTTTATTTTTAGAATATCCTTGTATAATGAATATTTACACTGATATCTAGTATAAAAATCTTGCAATTTATTTTAGAAAGATTAAGATATTGAAAATCAATCTATTTCTTTAATTCATTGAAGACATTTTTGGCTTGTTTCCAGTACTTTCTTACTGGTTAAAAAGTGAATTTGAAGTAGTCTGGATTTCATTATTATATGGCACTTTCCCTTTGATGAATACAAAGACGATATTCTATATTAGCTATCTGAGAAAAATTTATTTTTTTAATTTTATTTATTTGTAAGAGAGAGAGCACAAGCAGGGGGAGCAGCAGGATGAGGGAGAAGCAAACTCCCGGCTAAGCAGGGAATCTGTTGCAGAACTGAGTCCCAGGACCCTAAGATCATGACCCGAGCTAAAGGCTCAGGCGTTTAACTGACTGAGCCACCCAGGTGTCCCAATCTGAGAAGAGTTCTGTATGCTATTCCTATTAATATGCAGTTTAAAGTCTAGGTAATTAACTTAATATTTTAGTGGCTATTGCATAGATAGCACTATGTTCCAGGCAGAGAGTAAGAAAGAAATATTAAATCAACCATAGTCTATGCATTCTAAATGAAAATAATTAATCAATCATAAAAATCCTTCTATTTATGGAATATCAACTTATAAGCTTTCCTCCATATGAACAATGCCAAATACCAGAATAAAGGGTCATCTAATACAAATAAAGGATAGAATTAAAGAATTCTGGTAAGCCATTTAATTTTGAAAAATGGTGTTCTATTGTTGCTGAGTTGTGGTTTTCAGTTACATAATATCTGATAAGTGTAGAAGTAACATACATGAGAGTTACGTGAGATGAGAAATGGTATATAATTAAGATATTTTTAAAAGTACAGATAAATACAAATTTGTAAACATAGCATTATGGAGGAGTAAAAATAAATGATAGCTACACACTCTAAAGTGAATAAAACTTGGAAAGCTAATAGAGAAGTAAAACAAGGACAGTGCAAAAAGTATGGTACATTTTTATGAAGTTCAAACAAATTCTGTGAAACCATAGATGGACTTAAAGATACTATTATGTATCAAATATTGTAAAAATTAAGCAAGGAAATAGCAAACATAAAACAACCAAAGCATACAAACTTGGGTAGATACAAGAGGTGTGATCATGTTCTACTTCATAAAGAGATGAGTTAATAGATAAATATAAGTAACTAGACTTTTTAGAAGTTAATAAAACGTTGCCTGTTATTTCTTAGTAATATAAAATATATGGTTTTCTAACAAAAACGTTTATCTTAAAAATATTTAAAAATAAATTTCAGGCTACTCCTAAGGTTATATTTACTTTTCCACTGTAGGAAAAGCTGGTTGTTGTAGTTGTAGTTGTTTGTTTGTTTTAGTCTCCTCCTGGTTTTTATTATTATAATGTGGAATGAGGAATGTTAGATTGAAAAGTGAATTATTTTATAGACAAAAATCATTACTTGATTCACCTCCTGGTACAGCAGATGGAACTCCTGAAAATATGCCCTTTTGCCTTATGGAAGAGTAGCAGTTATGCTTACTTCTGAAACATACTTGGTGGAGTCCCTAAATAGTGACACCATAGTAAACATTTTGAATATTTGCAATTAATTTTTATAGTCATAGGGCTCCAAAAGGCACTGCAGGTATCTTAGCAGGTATTTCAATAAGGCTAAAATTTTCCTGACTGTTTAAAAATATTAGCAAGGCACAAAACATGGCAAAAGTATTGTCCTCAGATATTATTTTTTTCCATATGCTCCTGATTCCAGACATGAGAAGTTATTTTTCAAATATTTATTATAAAAGTTTTTATTTATTTATTTGACAGAGATCACAATTAGGCAGAGTCAGACAGAGAGAGAGAGGAGGAAGCAGGCTCCCTGCTGAGCTGAGAGCCCGATGTGGGCCTCGATCCAAGGATCCTGGAATCATGACCTGAGCCGAAGGCAGATGCTTTAACCTACTGAGCCACCCAGGCTCCCCCATGACAAGTTATTTTGATAGATGTATATACAGTGTATTTTCCAGTTATAAGAAAAATGGTTCTGCTATTTTTAACCTTTTTTTAAAATTAAATAATTTTTTTCATTAAAATTTTATTTTTTAAAGTTTTACTTTTCTTTTCTTTTTTTTTAAAGATTTTATTTATTTATTTGAGAGACAGAGATCACAAGTAGGCAGAGAGGCAGGCAGTGAGAGAGAGAGAGAGAGAGGGGGAAGCAGGCTCCCTGCAGAGCAGAGAGCCCAATGCGGGGCTCAATCCAAGGACCCTGAGATCATGACCCGAGCTGAAGGCAGCAGCCCAACCAACTGCGCCACCCAGGCGCCCCAATGTTTTACTTTTCAATATACTACTTAGAATATAAAACCTATTCCATTTTGTAAGATGTTTACCATTTAAAAAATGGTAATTTTCTCATTGTGTCTTCCCCTCACATTTCTTTATTTTGAATAAAAAATTTCACAATAAACATAACTGATGCTTTCCTTCTGATGGTCCCTCTGTTGGTCATATTGTATATGAGCCATGACAATTAGTTTTACAAAATTTATTGATGTTTGTTGATATGTTTTATCATAACTAATTTCCCTCCCTTATCTAGATTCCCCAGCTTTCAGACAGGTGGACACTTCAATAAACCATACCCAAGGGATGTTTCAAGTACTTCTTAGACATTCTCTCAGATCCTTGAGGTCTCATTTTGCCTAGGGATTTGCAATAGGTTCTGCCAGAGGCACCACTGTGACAACTGATGTCCATGGTCTATCTCCTGCTAAGCTCAAGAGGTCACTGGTTTCCAAGTATATCTATACAATTAATGCATTCCAGCAAGTTCTTTTTTTTAATATTAACAAACTTATTTTAAAGTTTATATGGAGAGGCAAAGACTCACAATAGTCAACATAGTGTTGAAGGAGAACAAAGACTGAGGACTGACTTCAAAGTTTACCATAACGATGGGGCGCCTGGGTGGCTCAGTGGGTTAAGCCTCTGCCTTCGGCTCAGGTCATGATCCCAGGGGCCAGGGATCGAGTCCCACATTGGGTTCTCTGCTCAGCAGGGAGCCTGCTTCTCCTCATCTCTCTCTCTGGCTGTCTCTCTGCCCATTTGTGATCTCTCTCTCTGTCAAATAAATAAATAAAATCTTAAAAAAAGTTTACCATAACAATAATTGTAAGCATGATATTGTAATACCACAGAAAGACTAGATTAAAGCAACAGAATATATATTATCAATTATATTTTATATTTAATAGAAAAGCAAAAGCAATACAAGAGAGCAAAATACAATCTTTTAAACAAATGGTTCTGTAGCAATGGTGAAGCTAAATCTAAAAATATAAAATAAAATAAATCCAGGCAGATATCCTACACTCTTCACAAAAATTAACTCAGATTGGATTATAAACCTAAACATGAAACATGTAGAAGGTAATATAGAAGAAAATTTAAATGACCTTGGTTTTTGCAAAAACTTTAGCTACAAAAGCACAAGCACTGAATTTAAAAATGTCTACTCTGTGAAACACAATGCCAAGAGAATGAAAAGGCAAAGCACAGACTATGAGAAAAAATTTGCAAAATACACATCTGGCAAAGGACTGTTAATCAAAAATACACAAAGACCCCTTAAAACTCAACAATGGGGGAAAAACCTGATTAAAAATGAGCCAAAGACCTTAGCAGATACCTCACCAAAGAAAATATTACAGATGGCAAATAAGCATATAAAAAGATGCTTCACATCATATGTCATCAGGAAAATGCAAATTAAAACAAAAAAGAGACACCAGTACATACCCAGAATCCAGAGCACTGACAACAGAACACGAAATGTTGGTGAGGATGTGGAGCAACAGGAATGTTCTTCCATGTCTATTGAGAATAAAGAATGGAAAACAACTTGGCAGTTTCTTACAAAACTAAACATATTCTTGCCAGATGATTCAGCAGTAGCAGCTCTTGGTATTTATCCAAAGAAGATGAAATCTATACCCACAAAGATGTCTATAGTAGTTTTATTCATAACTGACAAAAGCTTGGAAGCAACCAAGATATCCTTCCATAGGTGAAAGGTCCAATAAAGTGTAGTACATGCAAACAATGGAATATTATTTAATGCTAGAGAAATGAATTACCAAGCTATGAAAAGATATGGATATAAATATTTAATAAATATTTGATTTTAGGCTTCTACCAGTCTATCAATAGTATTAGTATATTTTAACAGTGAATGCTCAGCATTCATGAATTTACCTAATAAAACATTTTGGGTTCAATATTTTAAATACTTCAACCTCTATGATTATATTCCTAATAATTTTGAATTGGGGTAAATAAACCTTAATTTTTTGTAACTTGTTTCTTATTTCAAGAGAGCTCAATGAAATTTTAGAAAATAAAAATTTACAAAAAAAAAGTTTAGTTTACTATTGCCAAATAATTTAAAACTTTATCTTATATTCAAATACATATATTTTTCTAAATTGATTTATATGCTACTAAAACCAAAAACTTTTAGTTATACTAGGTTTCATATCATGCAATCAATGCCAGAAATGCATCTGGCAATGATTTGTCTTAAATAGAGTTAAGATGGGTGTTATTACAATGCAAGATGGAAACAAAGATAGTATAACAATTGGTGTTACATAACTTTTCCGTTTTGATCAAGTTACTAATCTACAAAAGGCTTTTATCAGTGACAGACTTGGGAATTTACAAAACTTTTAAACTAGCATGTGCGACTCATTCCTAGAAAACAACACAATCAATAACACTTTATTTAGATTAAATCATGACTATTTCTCCATTTGAATAAAAAAGGTAGCAACCCCAATAAGTTTATTGAACATGAAAAGTTGAAATGCTATAATGCTCCTAAGGAATTAAATGATCCAGTCAAGAATTACAAAAAAAGGATATAAATTACCAAAGTGTTTGTATAATTGTAATGTACAACTGCCCATTATCGTTCCATAGTGTAGGCTTGTACAAGAACTCTATAAAAGAACTCCACTTCTAAACTGTGGAAAATATGTTCCCTTTCCCCCTATATACAACTATTAAGCCATTCATTTAGCTTTTAAAATATCCACTTAATACAGGCTTTTTACACATTTGAACAGGCAGCAGGGCTCTATTCTTATCGCTTACATCTGAAGGATAGACTTCTAGCGTAAGAGGTAAAGCCCATAAAGGAGCCCAATAATAACAACAAAACACAGTTTAGTGAGCCCTTACAATCTGCCAGCTACCTTTCTGAGAATACTTCAGTTAATAAAACATATAAAATACCTGACCACAAAGAGCTCACATTCTTTTGAAATATAATAGTGAAATAAACCAATAATAGAGGGGCACCTGGGTGGCTCAGTCCATTGAGTGACTGCCTTTGGCTTGGGTCATGATCTCAGAGTCCTGGGATGTAACTCCCCAGCAGGCTTTCTAGGCAGTGGGGTGTTTTCTTCTTCCTCTGCGCACCCTCCCAATTCTCTCTCTCTCTGTCTCAAATAAGAAAATAAACCAGTAATAGAATAATAATTGATGGTTGATGGTGATAAGTGATACAAAGAAATACAAGAAAGGTAAAAGCCATTGGGGAATGCTGGGATGAAAGTTAATTTTATTTTGTGTTGGGTGGTTATATCTCATTTATGAGATGCTATTTGCACAAAGACCCAGGAAGTGAAGGAGAGTGTTATACAAATATTAAAGGAAAAGATTGCTCTAGGCAGAGCAAGTAAGTATATAGACTTTGTGTGAACAACTTGTCTGTTACTTTTGAGGAAAAGCAAGGAGGCCAATGAGGAGTTCATAGTGGTGGAGAGAGGAAGAACGTATTGATGTATGACCTTCTAGTACATTGAAACGCCTTCAGTTTTTATTTAATATGAAAGGGGAAGATACCAAAAGTCTTTCAACAGCAGAATAAAATCATCTGACTTGATTTTTAGGTTAAATTGCTGTACCAAAATAAATTTGCATGGAGAAAGGAGTGCAGTATGTGTGGAAGTGGGGTTATCAATCAAGTCAATAATTCAGGAACATATGATTGTGTTTTTAGCATGCTGGGTGGTAATAGAAGTGGTGAGGTATGGTTTTCATTGTGTATATATTTTGATTGTGAATATTCTGGTGAACAGGATGGGGTATGTGCAGGACAGACATCAACATTTATTTTACCTGCACAAACAGAAGGGTGGAGTCTTCATTCCCTGATATGGAGAGAACTCTGAGTTCAAATGTTCTTTCTCATTAAATGGCATAGTGATGATGAGGATTTAGTCAGACAGTGAAAGAGAGCAGTAAGCATAGTGTTAAGCGGTAAGACATTATAATACATTTGAACATCAAAAAACGTTGTGTTGGATCATCTGTTTATGTGAGTAAATAAATAAATAAAGCTTCCTGGGGTTCTGATAGAGGTAAAGAAGACTGTATATGATCCAAAGGGGCACGTGCACCAAATGTTTATAGCAGTAATATCCACAATAGCCAAACTATGGAAAGAACCAGGATGTCCATCAACAAATGAATGATATTTGTATATATATATATATATATGTATATATATATATACATATATATATACAATGGAATACTATTCAGCCATCAAAAGAAATGAAATCTTGCCATTTGCGTTGACATGGATGGAACTGGAGGGTATTATGCTTAGCAAAATAAGTCAACCAGAGAAAGGCACTATCATATGATCTCCCTGATATGAGGAAATGGAGGTGCAATGTGGGGGCTTGGGGAACAGGAAAAGAGTAAATGAAACAAGATGGGATCGGGAGGGAGACAAACCATAAGAGACTCTTAATCTCACAAAACAAACTGAGAGTTGCCGGGGGGGTGGGGAGGTTAGGGAGAGGGTGGTGGGGTTATAAACATTGGGGAGGGTATGTGCTGTGGTGTGTGCTGTGAAGTGTGTAAACCTGGTGATTCACAGACCTGTCCCCCTGGGGCTAATAATACATTATATGTTAATTAAGAAGAAGAAGAAGAAGAAGAAGAAGAAGAAGAAGAAAAAGAAGAAGTCTACTATAAATCAAATGCTATTGTTTTCAGCATAGAGTGTGTAATCAGGCATATTTTATTAAAGTAACCAAGTAAAATGATGGTCGAAAATTGGAATAACAGAAAACATAAAAATCAGAGATTTTAAAAAGAGATATGGGACAGTGTAGAGAATATAGTCAATGATATTATAATAGTGTTATATGGTGACAGATGGTGGCTATATTTGTAGTGATCATAGAATAATGTATGGAGATATTGAAAACCTGAAACCAATGTAACACTGAATATCAACTACACTCAAATAAAAAAATAGTAAAAAGAAAACATTTTATTTTAAAAAGATAAAAAGAGGGACAAGAATTTGAAAAGTGAATTTCAAAAAGAGTAAAGATGAGGCTAAGACATACTCTGAACCTTGAGGAAAACACCATTTTGAAAATTCTTCCCATTTTGAGAAAACTCAAATGAATCAATACCATAAAAGAACCCATTTTAACTGAGAGATGTAATGAATGCTCAAGAAATAATTTTATGACAGGATAATTCTTCCCTATGAAACAGCATACAGAAACCCGGGGAAACACCTGGAAGCCAAATAAACTATACTGAAAATAAGAATTAGGAAAAAGATAAATGATGAAAGATAAGAAAATTAGACCTGCGACAGAGACCTAGTGAAGAGAATTTTTAGCTTGTGGTTTAATGTTTTTGAGGATAATCTAGAGTTCATAACTGCCTTGAGGCAGGCTGGTTGTAGGCAGTTTAGGCAGACCCCTAAGAGAGGCCTACTTTGGGCAGGTGGTGTTGGAGGAGGCCATTGGGCTGGACAAAGACAAATCCAACCATTTGACTAAAGTGTCTGTGAAGATGTTGAAGTCAGATGCAGCAGTGAAAGACCTGTCAAACCTAATCTCAGAAATGGAGATGATGAAGATGATTGGACAGCACAAGGACACCATCAACCTGCTGGGTCCTGCACACAGGATGGTCCTTCGTACACTATCATGGAATATGCCTCCAAAGACAACATACAGGAGTACCTGCAGGCCCAGAGGCCTCCTGACCTGGAGTACTGTTACAATATCAGCCACAATGCAGCAGAGCAACTCTCCTCCAAGCACCCGGTATCCTGTGCCTACCAGGTAGCCTGAGGCATGGAGTACCTTGCCTCCAAGAAGTGCATACACCAAGACCTGGCCACCAGGGAAGTGCTGGTGACAAAGGACAACATGATGAAGATCTCAGACTTCAGCCTTGCCAGAGATATCACCACATCAGTTACTATAAAATGAGAACCAATAGTGGACTGCCTGTGAAGTGGATGGTCTCTAAGGCCATGTTTGACCAGATCTACATCCACCAGAGTGACTTCTGGTCTTTTGGGGTGATCCTGTGCAAAATTTTCACTCTGGAAGCCTCCCATATCCTGGAGTGCCTGTGGAGGTGGTTTTTAAGCTGCTGAAGGAGTCATTTGATGGATAAGCCAATAAGTGCACCAGAGAGTTAGACACAATAATGAGGGGTGGCTGGCATGTGGTACCTTCAAGCTGCTGGTAGAAGACCTGGATCATACTGTGGCCTTGACCTCCAACCAGGAGTACCCGGACCTGTCCTTGGCCCTGGAACAATACTGTCTATGCTTTCCCAACACCCAAAGCTCCACCTGCTCCTCAGAGAAGAATTCCACCTTCTCTCATGTGCCGTTGCCCAGGAAGGCCTATCTGCCCTGACACCCAGCCCAGCTTGCCAATGGTGGACTCAAATGACTAGTATCCCTATTACTCCTGTCCAGATTCCGTCATAAGCTGTAACCCTTACCCCCCACCCTCCCTGCAAGACTCACTGCCTTCTCCTTTGTCCCTTTCCTACTGGCAGGAGCCAGCTGCCTACCTGAGGCCTTCACCCCTTGAAGTTCACCTCTCTTCCCCTTCCTCTTCCTCCTCCTTACAACCTGCTCATGAAAGAAAGGAACAGAGAGGCAGGTACTTGCTCGTGGCTACTTCCTTCCCTCCCATATGTTGGACCAAGACACCTCCCTGTCATCTGGTACTGCCTGGACGTCGAGGGAGTTGGAGATGAGGCATGCCAGTGAAAGCTGTCGGAGCTTTCCTGTTTTGGTTTTGTCTGCTTAGCATAACATGTAAGACTGAGTTCTGGTGGCAGGGACCTAGTCCTTGGGGCTATAGCACTAACGAGGGGAGGTCAACTGCTCTGGGCCTTGGCTAAGAGCAAGCCCTGCTCCAGAGATATGGTGCCAAGGGCTTATTAATTTTGATACTAATTTGCTTTGCTGACCAAATACCTGGTATCAAAAGATGGGAAGGCAAAGACTGGAAGCAGTGTTGTGACCATGGGGTCCAGCCCCAAACTATGAAGAAAACACAAAGTGTATAAATCTGAGTAAGTATATATTTACACACCTTTTTAAATAGGTTGTTATCAAAGATTTAATCAATGGGTAATATGCTCCTCGTGGCTGGGAATCATCAGTTGCCATATATTAAAAACAAAGAAAAGAGGTGTCTGGGTGGCTTCCTCCAAGAAGTGTCCCTTCTTTTCAGGTCATGATCCCAGGGTCCTGGGATGGAGCCCCACATCAGGCTCTCTGCTCAGTGGGAAACCTGCTTCTCCTTTTCCCTCTGCCCTGCTTATAGTTCCTCTTCCTGTCTCTCTGTCTGTCAAATAAATAAAATATTAAAAAAAAAACAAGAAAGAAACAAAATGTTTTTAAAAGGTCTTTTTTTTTTTTAATTTTCTAGGGGTGCCTGGATGACTTAGTTGTTTAAGCAGATGTTTGCCTTTGGCTGAGGTCATGATTCCAGTGTACAGGGATCCAGCCCCGCATGGGACTACTTGCACCCCAAGGAGCGTGCTTCTTCCTCTCCCTTTGCACATGATTCCCCCTGTTTGTGTGCTTCTTCTCTCTCTCTCTCTCTCTCTCTCTTGCTGTCAATAAATAAAATAAAATCTTTTACTAAATAAATAAAAAAATAAATAAATTTCTAAACCTACTTTCAGTTTAGGTCCCTTAACAAAAATTGCTACTGCTTCATTTAAAAAAAAAAAGATAATTTAGAAAGATGCTTCCAGAGTTAAAAAGCTGTTTTGTTTCTTTGTCAGGATTCAATATAGA
This sequence comes from Mustela nivalis, assembly GCF_964662115.1. Classification (NCBI taxonomy): domain Eukaryota; kingdom Metazoa; phylum Chordata; class Mammalia; order Carnivora; family Mustelidae; genus Mustela; species Mustela nivalis. Next base: position 276,190 of record NW_028135814.1, read on the forward strand.
AGTGCTTTAAAAAGTAAAAGAAAAAATATGCTATATTAACTCTAATCACACTATAACTTTGGTGGTTATATCAAGATAATGAAAAGTGATTTTAAAGCAAATTTCATTATCTAACATAAAGATCAAGTCAAAATTACAGAAGAGTAAAAGGATGAATTCATCAGGGAGTATAATAATTCTTTTTTTTTAAAGATTTTATTTATTTATTTGACAGAGAGAGATCACAAGTAGGCAGAGAGGCAGGCAGAGAGAGAGAGAGGAGGAAGCAGGCTCCAGCTGAGCAGAGAGCACGATGCGGGACTCGATCCCAGGACCCTGAGATTATGACCTGAGCCAAAGGCAGCGGCCTAACCCACTGAGCCACCCAGGTGCCCCGGGAGTATAATAATTCTTGACTTTAATACGTAACAACAGATTTGGGGATATATAGGGAAAAACTAAGAACAAAAATCATAACTTCTACCTTGGACGACAAATGGAAAATAATTTCAACACCCTTATTTTAAGATTACATAGACAAATGGTCATCACATTGGTAAGATATGTAAGACTTGAACAAAAATATCAACTAACTAGATATGCTTGATATTACATTACAGTAACTGAACTAACTGAGGTCAGTCTTTGGTGAATCACAGAAACAGGTGGAGTTGTCAAACAAAGGAATCTTTGTTTACAACATACAAGGAGTTCACAGGGAATAAGTTTCAAAGCCTTGACTGTTTGAACAGGAGAGAGATTTTTATTTAGTATTTAAGATGAATACTCAGAAGGGAGAGTTTTATTATCCCGTGTATGGTTGGTCATAAGGTTGTGGATGCATGCACATCCACATATGTATTTGTGCAATATGTATTGCATGTTCACCTGAATGAAGCTTGTATTCCACCGAGGGCAGAAACGTCAACGTTAGAATAAAGCAGAGGTAACTGTTAGACAAGGGAAAGGAACTCTGCAGTCTTCAAGAGCAGATATAAACTAGATGGGGTCTTGGGCTCATTTTCTGGGACAAGGAAGGCAAGGCCTTGATTACTTTTGAAATAGCACTAGGAGTTTTACCACTGATTTATTGTCTCAATAGCTTAGGCTATTTCCTGGTCTTGTGGTGACTGTTAGTTTTCCCATTGCCTTGTTCCCTCAAAATCCTTAAGGAGTGAGGTTTTTGCATTTCTTTGTAAGAACCTCCCAGGAAGTTTTGGAAGAAGTGTGCTTGGGCAAGTACACAGGTGGGGTATAGATCATTGAAAATAGCTGGGGACAAAAAATGACTTTTCTTATGTCAGGAAAACTATATCTCTTCTTTAATTTTCTAGGAACCTCTAACTCTTTCTGCTGATGTTACCAGCAGGCATCTGAGATATTACTGATTGTTCTCTTGAACCTAAGGAAAAGGAAATGTAGAAAGCAAAAGACAAAACTTTAAAATCTATCTTCCAACTCATCAATTCACTGCAGCCACCTCTCTGTCTTTCCCTTTCTCTTTTTCTCTCTTTCTCTTTCTCTCTCACTTTCTCTCTCACATACGCACAACACACGCAAATCAACTTAAAACAATTTTTAATTTTCCCTATTCCATTTTAATATACTTGAGGCATGATCATTTTCTTAGTAAATACAAGGAAAAAAATCTAGGATTCCATCATTCTGTGTGATTAAAGTATTGAGGAATTTACTTCCAATAGCACTTATAAAAACATATTTTATTTATGTAATATTATATAATCAGGTGCCTGCATTTTTCTTATTCTCCAAATAGTGTTATTTGGCAATTAATATTTTGTCAATCAATATTCCCCTATACCTGAATGTGTGGGCAGTGAGAGATGAGTTAGAGGCAAGGATGGTGAACACTCCCAACAACTGCAGACTACATATATCTTAAGCCATGATTTTCTTTGCAAAGGTCAACATTGATAATGTTCTAGTCATACCTCCATGTACCAGGAAAGAAGTAGCATATTTCTTGAAAGACACAGCTATCAAAGCTCCATTGAGAAACCGTAAAGATGGAGAAGGGATTTGCAAATTAAATATCTGAGAATGGACATCTACTCTGATTATTTAAAAATGAATAAAAATAAAAAACCTTACTAATAACCAAACAGAGTATCCAATTTTACATGTGAAGGAAATAATGGAAGAGACATGTCACCAAAAGTATATGGATGGCTTATAAGCACATGGCCAATTTCTCAACATTTAAACATTAAAGAAATAAAAATTAAAATCATAATGAGCCATGCTTACATATCTATTAGAATGGCTAAAATTATAAAGGCTAATTGTACTTGGTCTGAGCTAGATTGAGAAGCAACAAAAAATCTAAACTGTTGTTGGCATATATCATGATACAACCACTTTGGAAAATAGTTTCAAAATTTTTTTAAATGAAAAATATGTTGCAGTTACACAAATAGCCATTTTATTCTAGGCATTTAACCAAGAAAAACAAACCCTATGTTCATACAAGGACTTGTTTATGAATTTCATAGCAGCTTTATTTTTAAGAATTGAAAACAGTGGAAATGTTCATCAATGTCCATCAATAGAGCAAAGACAATTGGAGATTCTCAAAGTAATGATGCTGAGAAAAGAAAATCCAGGCAATGAATTGTATATACTGTGTGATTCCATGACTACAAAAAATCTAGAAAATACAAATTTATATATAGTCACAGTCATCAAATATATGGTGTGATTTTAGTGCCTTCTTCTGTGCTCCCATAGCTTCCTACACTTGGATCTCCGAGCATTTCTTACACCATGTGAAAATATGAACTCTTTCTCTTTATTCTGTCTTACTAGAATAAGAATCCTTGAAATTTTATGGACATTTGAACTCTCAGTTATTAGCAGAAATTCTATCACACAGTAAGTTTCCAAATATAAAAGCCAGAGTTTTACAATGACTTCTAAGCTTTTACATGATCTAGCCACTCATTTAACCTCTGTGACCTCTTTTCCTGCTACTCTTCAGTCACTCACAGTGGCCTCCTTGCTATTCCTCAGATATGCCAGGCATGATCCAACCTTATGGCCTTCAAGATAGCCAATTCCTTTGTCTGGAGTGACCTTATTGCTGATAGTTCTGCGCAAATTCATCACCTTTCCATACCTTTGTTCAATTGTCAGCTTCATTGTAACTACCCTGATCTTTCTATTAAAAATTTTAACTCCCCATCCCCTGCCTAGCAACCTTGATTTTTCTCACCCTGATCGAATTTTTCTTTTTCCCCATTGTACTCTTCCTTTTTGAATGCACTATGCCATTTTTATTAAGGTTTATAGCTTTGAATTGTCTCACCCATTAAAATAAAAGTTCTACAAAGCCAAGTATTTCATTTACCAGTGTAGTCTGAAGTAATATCTGCCATATAAAAGTTCAGTACACAACTGGTAAATTTCAAAATAAATTAATGTTGAGAGTATACTGAATTTCATAAGTCATTTCAATATTTTTTTCCATAAAATAAACTACGTAAAACATACCTTAAATTTACTTTCAAAATATTTTATAGCATATAATGGACAATATACGTAAGCCTTAAAGAAACAATCCTATAATTAACCATTTCATACCTACTTAAAAACTGCATAATACCACACTCTTAGATCCTCTTTGAATGCTCTAAAATAACCCTTCAAAGGAAATACATTTTTAAAAATCACAGATTTTTTGGCAAATAATTTAATAAAATAAAAGTTTCATTCATCTATGTAGTTCAAAATAAATGTTTTTAATAAGCATGAAATTATAACTCTGAAGTGTGCTAAAATGAAACCACCTGCTAAGGGTGAGAGAACAAAAATAAACATCCTTTTTCCAAATAAGAGTAATTTATTACCTTTGAATCAAAGCATGTGGATTTGTTTTAACTGGCAATAAAGCAAGTATTTAGTAGAGTATAGAAAAGCCCTTTAAAGCCTGGTCTTAGCCTAGCATTGCAGCTTCTGGGATATCTGTCTATCTATCATCTATCTATCTAGATATAAATTTGAAAGCTTTTTTAACTTAAAGATTTTGAGAAATAGAACATAATCAGCACCATAGAAGATCTGTTTATGATAACAACCTAGCCCCTCCGCCCAGTTTGTTAATATTCTCTCTTATTTAATGTAACATTGTGCAAATAGACCACTACTGATCTGCCGTTATGAATGAAATAGCTATAATCATCTGTTTGCATATCCTGGTGAAAATATTCATTTAGTTACATGTTGTATTTCTAGGAATGGACCAAATTTTTATTTTTATTTTTAAGTTTTCTAAATATTGTCCAACTTACCTCAAATGTTTTTATTATGGGCACTTTCATTCTTTCACATTCTTGCAAGGCAATTTTACTGTTGCCCAATATGGTAAGTGTGTAATAGTATGTCATTTTAGGTTTTAATTTATTTTAAATTTAATTTAATTTAATTCCAGATTCATAATAAAGATAAACAGTTTTTATATATGAGTGGCCATTTGGATTACCCTTTCTGTAAAGTGCATGCTCAAATCTTTTGATATCTTAACATTGTGTCATACTGACTTCTTTAATAGTAGATTTTCTGAATGAACTTTAAGCTGTGTAGGTCTTCTCTATTTTATTTTGAACTTGTTTTCATTTCAAAATCTTTATATTTATTTTCATAATCTGCTTTTATTTTCCTTTGTCTATTATCTATCTATCTATCTATTTATTTGCAAGCAAGAGAGAGCGAGCAAGTGAGAGCAAAGGGAAGGATAGAAAAAGAAGGGAAAAGAATCTTAAGCAGGCTCCAGGCTCAGCACAGAGCCCAACTCTGGGCTCTATTTCACAACCCTGACATCATGACCTGAGCCAAATTGAAAGAGATAAAATAAAATTAAGGTGTTAAAAAAAAGGAAAAAGAATTGGAGGTTTAATTAAGTGAGCCACCCAGGCACCCCTGTGGTACCATAAATTAGTTGTCATATTTTTAAAGTTCTAGAGTATCCATTTGTTCATTTATAAAACCTTTCTCAATATCATTTTTAGTGTCAGTTTTTTGTTCAATTTGCTTCCCCTCTCATTTTTTGAGCAGAGTAATCAAGCCATTTTACAATCTTTATTGATCATTTTAACATCATACTTAATCCCATTTTGTCTATCAAATCTTTTTAATGGTTTTTCTTTGTGTGCTTTGTTACATTTTGCTATGTTCAAGACATTATATTTGAAACTCTTATTGAGTAGGGATAATTAAGAGCTATAATAATGGTATGGTCCTCCTTGGCAGGATTTTCTCTTATATCTGAGACTCTACAAGACAATCATACTCCAAATTCAGTGATTGACTTTCTCAGTTTACACAGAAGGCAAGGTAGGCTATAGTCTTATTTCTGCTTCTCCTTGTGCTTTGGGGATCTCAAGTTAAATTTGGGTTGTACCAAAGTCCTCAAATTTGATTGCTTCTGGATTTTGAATTTTGTTTCTCTAGTATCAAGAGTCTATGAACAACACAGCTCAGTGTGTTTTAGCAGTTTCAAATGCTCTCATAGCTAAAATGGCTTCAGGGCATATATCTCTAGGCTCTCATTGTATTTCGTATTTTGGCCCAGTAATCCCTCACTTATTTTTATAATCATTCTGATATTTTTAACTTTAAAAGCTATTTTGTCTGGATTTTTAGTTGTCTTAAGTAGAAGTTTTTAGATCACCATTACTAGAAGCAACAACAAATATACATGAAAATATCTGCAGTAGTTTATCACATCTTTATGGCTTTGAACTTCCATAAGCTGAGGCATCCTTCTCTAATCACTTAGGCAAACTCCAATTTACCCTTTAAAACAACACAAGAATTGCTTCATTTAAGAACATGTTCAGGGATGACTCTTCCCCACTGTTCTTACCAACATTGCCACACACTCTTTGCTACCCACACCTTGTTTATGAACTTTCGTTAGGTATATCAGCGTGACCAGAATTTTGCTCTATTGTATTTTTGTCCTTTAGAGCTTTAATTAAATATGAATTCCATAGAAAGTCTGTCCCTTTTCTTTCAAACCTGGGTTAGTTATTTCTTCTCATTCTTTGTCAGAAGTTACTTTATTAGAGAAACTTATAGCTCTATTGTGACTTTGGAGCCTTTACAGTTTTTCGACTGGAAAAATCACCCATCCCTGAGTTTTTTACGCAGCTTCCTAGCTGATAATATTCAGAAATCTGTTCAAAACAGACTTTTTCAGGGAGGCCCTTTTGGACCACTCAGTTTAAAAACCTCTTCTCAATCACTGCTCTTTTTAAAATGTGCTTATTTAGTTCAAATATGCATCTCTATTAAAGAAAAATCAGTACGGTTTTTTTTTTAAAGTTGGCTTACCTATTATCTATCTCTCCCATTAAAATGATTCCTCTGGGCTGGGGTTTTGTTGTGCTCATCTTAGGCCAGGCACTCAATAAATTGTCTCTGAATGATTGAATTGTTTGACTCCCTTGCTAGATTCTCAACTTCATGAGGCCAAGGATTGTTCTATTCAGTCCTTCTTTATCCTCAATGTCTGTTATATTGCAGTCACTTACGTGACTAATGGGAAAAATCACAGAAAGAAAGAGTTAAAACTACAGAAAAACCCTGTAGGTTCAATAACACAAAGCTTTCTAAAATTATTTAGCCCAGGAATTGAATACTGGCTGCACTTTTGATTTTTTTTAAATGGTATTGAATTTAATTTAAATGGAAATACTGGAATGGTAGAATAATAAAAAAATTATAAAAGCAACTTGCTCCTTAAAGTAAGAATTATATAGGGCATCTCTTCTAGAAGCAAAATTTTCAAATGTCAAACATCTGAAAGCATAGAAGGAGAAGTAAGAGTGTGAATTGTACTTCAATGCTCTTTTCTTTATATTCAGCAAACAGCTTCATTCACACACCTTTCCAATTTTTTCAACTCTTTTGACAAAGCCTTCAGAGGAGTTACTGCTGATGACAACCATCACAGCCTAACAGAAGAAATTTTATAAAGAAAAATAATAGCATGTTTTTCCCAAATTGTTAAGGATATGGTGAAGCTCTGTCGGATTCAAAGGAGGAATGTGCAATTCCATGCTATATATAATAATAACTTATTTTAATAGTGGCTTTGCAATTTTTCAGATATATCCATTTACTGAAACCACTATCAAATAAACAAAAACAAACAAATGAACAGGGGTTCGAGACAGAAATTATCTAATCTAAAAATAGCACATGTTCACAGAATACACAACACATATCCCAAGTACTACTATAGGTTTCAAGTAATAGTCAAAACAATAGTAAAAATGATTCAGACCCTACCAGTCAAATCATAAATGGGACCTTAACTGTAAATCCTTATCTTTAGATCAAAGCGGGTAATTGGGGGCTGAAGATACATTATAGAACTAATATGTTATAGAACTCCTCTGAAATGAGTCATTTATTCCATCACTTTTCCTGCACAGCTGCTGACCCATGTTTTGGTTCCTGGAAATAGCTGCTACCCTGTCATACTTCTTAAAAGCACATATATTGATAACTCTACTCATTCCTCCATTCCTCTGTGACTGTCACTGTGTTAAAATGTGGAGTCAGCTGACTCACTTGTGATGGTAATAAAGTAGATGAGTTTGCAAAGTATTTTGTTATTTCTAAAAATGCAAAAACCAAATTACATTGAAATCATAAGGGGTGTTTCAGGGAGAGCTGTAGGATGTGGTTTCTTGTGTAATCCACAGAGATTAGCTCCAACACATATTTAAACTCTCCTCTAGGAGCAACCTTAGTGGTAAAGCAAGAAGATAAACAGATGTATACACACCCTGGCACAAAATTATCACTTATGTTTGGCTTCCTAGTCTCCTCGTGTTACTTATTTATCTTAACTTCTATCTGAAAGCAGGGAACACAGAATCTCAATCAGTTGACATTTTTCTACTGAATTACCCAATAGTCCGATCATACCCCTAATACTTTTTAAAATTATTTCACTCATAATCCCAAATCTGCTTTGCTTCCTCATCTTAGTACACTGTAATTCGATTTCAAAATGAGGACAGTTGTCAGTAATGCCACATTCATTCATCTATTTTACAATTCCATGTGCTTATAACTATGAAGATATGTTAATAACATCCATTCCAATAAGCCACCCTAAATTTATTATCATGAAACAAGACCTCAAGAAAGAGAATTCAAAATCATCCATGTATTTGCAACTTATTGCAATAAAGCCTTTATCAATAGACTTCCCTGTGCACATGGTGGTCAAATTGCTGGTGAAAACCAGCCAGATCTATTACAAGCTTTCTCATGGCTTCTAGGTAACCCAAGTGAGCCTTTATTGATACTGGGAAGGGATAAAGCAGGGAAGGGATAAACAGTGCTGTAAGAATTGGCTAGACAAAAGTAAGGACTCTCATTACAAAGTGAGTATTTTAAAGCAAAAGAGCCTGTTGGGAATATTGTTTTATAAAATAGTGGTTTTTTTTTATTAACTTTTAAAAATTCAATTAGGTAACATATAGTGTACCATTAGTTTCAAATGTAGATTTCAGTTATTCATCCATAGCTTATAATAGCTAATGCTCAGTACTTACTGTTATAGCTTCTTGAAAGCAGAATTTTAACCCACTGAGCCACCCAGGCGCCCTTGAAAGCAGAATTTTAGATCACATTTTCTGATTACTTCCATGTCGTACAACACTTTCCTGCTAGCAACCTTCAAAACATACTGTTTGTTAGAGGAATTTCTTTAATAATAAATAAATAGGAATTCATTTAAATTTATAAATATATAAAATAAATAGGAATTTATTTAAATTTATTTAAATATTACACACTGTTTCATTGTTCATAAATAAGGTGATGATATTATAGCCATTAGTTGGTAGCACTGATATATCACTATCTTTTTACTTCTCAGTGCATTCTCTTTACACAAATAGATATATATTTTAAAAAATGTGAATCTGTGGCAAACTTGTAAAAAACCCTATACAGTAAAGTTTATCATTTTAAGTAATCTCAATTATCTTCCTCAATTGTGATAGTATATCCTTCTATCTAGGCCAGATATTGTATGAGGGATTTGAAGAGACATACTTTTCTAAATTTCACTTTTCTCATCTGCAAAATGCTTATCATGATCCTACAAAAAAATACACTTATAATTTTTTGATGAAAATTTATTTATTTATTTTAAGATTTTATTTCTTTATCAGAGAGAGTGGGCGAGAGAGCAAGCACAGGCAGACAGAATGGCAGGCAGAGGTAGAGGGAGAAGCAGGCTCCGGCCGAGCAAGGAGCCAGATGCGGGACTCGATCCCAGGATGCTGGGATCATGACCTGAGCCAAAGGCAGCTGCTTAACCAACTGAGCCACCCAGGCGTCCCTTTTGATGAAAATTTAATCTGTATAAACAATATATTTGCTGTAATGCGTGGTTCATGGAAAACATCTTTTTTAATTATAAGCAGTATTAGAAATTAAGTAAATGTGTCTATAATATTTAAAGTTTTAACACATAATTCCACTGCTTTGCCTTATTTTCTCAAATCCCTTTACCACTTTCACTGACAGAGTCAAATGTACTTTTTCTACTAGTAGCCAGCTCTTTGTCTTTTGTCAGAAAGATGCCCTTGTGAATTATTTATAATAGAGATATTAGCAATAATAATAATAATAATAAATAGCAATGAAAATGTTAAAAAAAAGTTTTCTTAACTAATTAAGGTTCTTAGACATCAATTAGAGGAACCACCTCGGGCAAGCAAATTAATCTGCAAGACATTCCCAGAATTAACAAGTCAGTCAGATACAGGGTTGTCTGTAGACTGAAAAGGACTAGGTTTGGAAAATAGGTAAGGACAGTGAAAAAAGTGATCAAATTTTTGGGCAAAATAAATTCTTAGGTGTCCTTTCAATGGAGTCCTGTTCATTATGTAGCAGAAACTCTGGAGATTATCTCAATCCATTGGAGTCACCCCGTTTATTAGCTTGCTATTGACAAAGTTATTTACAAACTGTAGAGCAAGAGGTAATAATGTAGAAAACTGATGGTAATGCACAGGATTCTTGTTAACAATAATGCAAGTTAGTGATTTTTCATTAGAAAACATAAATTCTATAACGCAAATTATGGGCCCAGAGCACTTCTGCTGCACAACTCTGCTTATATCCCAAATAACCATGTGAACTAGTTTTAATATCTGCTTCTCTTATTAATTTTTGAATAAAAATTCTTGACACAAGTATTTTATAATTGTGTGATAATCATGAATTTAATTTTTGGAGAACAAAACACACTTTAGCATAACTAGGTTCGTTCACAGAACCAGCCTTGATAACACACTTCTATATGTTAGAAATGATGTAATAAATGTAGAATATTGGGCACTTGTTTGGTATTCTTTGCCATGTTTTGCACTATCTAAAAAGAGATCAGTGAACTTGGACTGGAGTTAGTAGACATGGAAGAAAATAAAATATTACAGAGAAGAATACTCTGTGGTCCACAACCTAAACGGGCTGGGATTCCCATCATTTGGATCCCTGTAGCTTTACAGAAGTCAATTAAATTTTTGTATCTCTGATTAAAGTTGATTCCCCAGTACTTTTTCAAACATCTCTTGTAAAGTATTGTTTCCCAGAAAAAAAGGGATTTTGCACATGTATCTGCCTTTGTCTCTGGTCATGATCTCAGTCAGGATCCTGGGATCGAGCCCCATATCGGGCTTCCTGCTCATTAGGGAGTATACTTCTCAGTCTCTCTCTGCAGCTACATCCCCCTGCCCCACTCATGCGCTCTCTCTCTCAAATAAATAAATACAATCTTTAATTTTTTAATTAAAAATAAGATAAATAAATTAAAATAAAAAGTCTGGGCTTACTGCCCCATTTAGATGCTTTTTTTTTTTTGAGTTGTATTTAAAGCAGCATGAGAGAACATGAGGCTCTCAAACTTAAAAAAAAAAAGGAAAAAATTGAGTTTTGTTAGGATTTAAGATCTTGTCTGCTAGACAAAAATGTTGGCTTTGTTAACATGTGAAAATTAACAAAAGGGAGTAAGATAGAATTCTAATAATTTTTGCAGAAATTAAAAATTTTCTCCAACCCAATTACATACAGACCCATTAAGTAAATTCATTCCAATGTCCCAAACCAACCTTTTCTAATAGTAATGCATCTGTGTAAACAGGGTCAACCCAAAGAATAAATAAATATTATTTTTTTCCTGTCTCTTCCACAGTCACATCTGGGTATATTGGTAGCAAGCCAATTATCTATCTTATAAGACATGATATCATAAGGAAGGGTATTCTGTCCATTTGGAACAACTGAAAATCATTGTAATTTTATCTTGGTGCAGTAACTTGAGATGGCACAGTGTGGGTTATGAATATATTTATTTTTTTTTTACTGGGAAGAAGAGATTATAGAGATATTGGTTATCCAAGAGAGACTGACAGGTGTTGATAGTTGCCAGGTCAATATCCATCTACTCTTTCCTTTAGTATCAGAAAGCACTGAGGGATTGACAACAAGGAAACTTAAAGCAACATCAAATATTTTATTGTCTCTTTTCTAGTTACATTGTAACCTTATGACAAAGTATCAGTCGTACAAGATATCATTCTCTTTTACCTCTATCTTTCTGCCAGAAATGTGGGCTTAATAGTGAGAACTCCAACAGCAATTTTTGCAACTGTGAATAAAAAGCCATGAAAACCTCTAAGATAGTTCACTTGACTTTCTTAAGACTCTGAACCAACACCAGAAAACACTCTCTGTAGTCTTCTTGTTAAATGAAAAATATGGTTAAACCACTTTTGACAGTCTACTACCTACAGCAAAATGTAAATCTTAATTGAAATATGTCGTCTCAGCTGTGCTTAAGCAACTGAGTCTTGAGCTTTTCAGGTTTTCAGTCTGAAAGAGTACACCTCGGGTGCTCTGAAAGGGAAGAGAAACGACACCCTGTTCTCCATATAAATTAAAGAAGAGAAATCTGTGCATTTAAGTGGGCCATATAAAATTTATCAAGCAATTATCTCCTAACTCCTTCCTATCCAAATTACCTGATATGCTCTCCCTACTCCTTTATTCCACGTTACTGCCTTTTCACAACATGTCTTCTGTTATTTCCTTCTTGCAAGCTAGTTTTGTTTTCTGCATCTAAAAAAATCAACAATCATTGTGTATTTCAATTCCCATTTTCCTCAAATGCATTGATTCTTCTTATCTATTACTCTTTTCTCATACTCAGTGTCTTTGTCTTTATGGGGTTTGTACTTTGCTTTTCCCCATCCTTTACTGCCATTATATAATCAATCTAATAACTTCTTAGAGAAAGTTAAAAATTCCTGCATAGCCACACGTGAACACAAAGTCACTGATTTTTAGCAAACCTATAAGATAGTCAGACATCCATTCAATTTCTTTTTTTTAAGATTTTATTTATTTATTTGACAGAGAGAGATGACAAGCAGGCAGAGAGGCAGGCAGAGAGAGAGGAGGAAGCAGTCTCCCTGCTGAGCAGAGAGCCTGATTTGGGGCTCGGTCCCAGGACCCTGGGATCATGACCTGAGCCGAAGGCAGCGGCTTAACCCACTGAGCCACCCAGGCGTCCCTCCATTCAATTTCTTAACTGAGTCCCAAATGCATCCTGACTTCTAACCTAAACCTAAGCTCTACTTCTTACACCTTGTTATATGACCAAATTCTTTCAGTTCAGTATTTTGTAACATTTAAATATTAATCAATTGATGCTTTGTTTGTGTATTTCTATGAAAATAATTTGAATACTGTAGATTTATTGTTATATTTATAGGTTTATAATCAAAGTTTCATCAGTTGAAGTTTTTGGAAATTTCAGATATAATGATTAACCTAAAATGATACTGCCTCAAATCCCTCTGATATCAAGGCCCAACACCTGATTATAGCCAAACCTGTGGTGGATAGTTCCATGGGAAATTGCAGTTACTTAACACTGATAGCATCTCATGTTCTCTCTCTCATTTTAGAATGTCTCCAACACAACCTGAAAGTGTAGGAGAGTTAATGTCCTCTGAGGACAGCTCTCAGTGAAGTGGAAATAAGAACCATAGGTAAAATTGTCAGTTTTCAGGTCTTCATGAGGACAACTTAAAGAAGTTTCTCAGGACCTTTCAGTAAAAGCAAGCCTTCATTTTCTATCCACAACAATTATATCAACAATGTACCTCTTTGACAAAGTTGCTTCTTCACTGTATCACTTTCCCATTCTTTTCTACCTTGGATAATCTCCCAGATAAACTAACAGTACTCAAATCCTTTGTCCTACTCTTTGCTCTCAGGATAAATGGAGCCAAAAGACTTAGATTAATATCAAGTTCTGAATGGGATCTTAGAGCTATTTCTGTCCAGATTTTCATAAACATAGGGACCTTTGAATTATCAGGCTATAAATAAGTTCTAAATGGAGGGGGCAAAAGCAAAAAGTAGAAATTTTTATGTTTGATTTTTAATCATGATTAATTGACTTTATTGATTATTAAAAATACTAACATTATAAAAGTGTGGATCTTTGTAAAACAATGTCATATTGTAAGAAAGAAGTTGCATAGTCCTTTTGAGAATATGAAACCAAGTGTTCAGGTGCCATCTAATTTCTTGTTTAATCCAGAACTTTGGTGTGCATCATCTTGAGGAATAGGATTTTGAAGTCCAGACAGACTAAGAGAAAACGGATCCAAATGTGTGTGTTTATATTTCTGCTTTTGTTGTAAAAATCAAAGTGTGATTGCTGGTTTAAAATGGTAAAACTAATAATGTTCATGGACTCGATTATAAATTTTCTAATTGTATGGGAAGAATGCAATAAACATAGAATTAATTGATTTGCAAATCCTCAAAGAGCTACAGGATCAGGTAGTGGAATGTTCTGATTCAACAGCATCATAATGCAGCATTTTATATGTGTGGCTAATGGATATTTTCATGAATGTTTGCTAGCTAGTCAGCCAATACAGAGAAATATTAGGTAGCGTAATTACTCACAGTTGTGTTTAATAAAATGAGAGAAAATTATCAAATGACACTAATAATAATAATCCTATAGCAGGCTAAATATTCAATGATAATTACAAGTATTAATCTAGCTTTCTTCCCTGATTATGACTCTTCTCTCCTTTATCATAATGGGAGTAGCAGATTGTCTGCAATGAATTGTGAAAACCCAGCAGTGACTTTGGCAGTGAAGGCCTCCTATCAATTTTGATAGGTAAAAGGATTCTGGTTGGTCTTGAGCAAATGTGTCAATATTTTTATTCTGTGTGTGTCATAAAAGAAAGAAGCAATAGTAAATTCTTGCTGTTATTCCATAGAGCCAATAAAATCATACTGCCAACAAGAGGCTGTTGACACCATAGGTGTAGTTAACTGTCTTGAAATACTACGCCTGGAAATAAAATCCTAATATTTCACATAACCTCTTTTTTTAAAAGAAACAAAACAAAACAAAACAAAACAAAACAACTATACTGCTTACATTTAGGGCCCTGCTGTTGTGTAACTATTTTTGAACATGTCTACTGTAAGTGTATATATATATATACATATTTTTCTGTGCAATAAATTCATTTAGAGATAAATTTGGATTGCAAATTATTTTGGGGGAAGCGTGGTATTTGTGGCTAGTCTTACAAGTAAAAAGGACTAAAAGAAAAAAGAAAAACATTTTTTATTACAGCATATTTACATCTGTCCAAAGTACTTATCTACTATAATACTGACTAATGTATAATACTGTACACAAAGAAAGAAGTTAAATGAGTTATAATTCAGTCAATGTATAGCTGGCCATTTTAAAACTTACCACTGAATCTTTCTGGTATGAAATGTGATATCTGGCAATCTGGTCCAGTTCATTACATCAGGTCATTTGTATGTTCTTATTACCATTTTGATAGCATAGCACATTTTATAACCCAGACATTTTACAATGGAACTATGATGCATGTATTTTCAAAAGTATAGACATACATGAAGCTATGAGGTCAAAACAGATGAATGTCCGTAGTACCATATAGACTCAACAAATAAAAGTGTCCAAGGGTCTGAGTGTGACTTATGAATATTGTATAAGATTAGGCCAACATGTGGTTTTGATATAAATAATCTGTTCTTAAATTAGAATTACAATCGTTGAGTACAGTGTTGAAAATGGCAGATAGATTTTAGCTATCTTTGCTCACTAGGGAAAATGGAAAAATGTTTAGTTTGGTCAGATTTTCACTTAACTTCTGAAAAATCTTACGTTTGAGAGAACCCTTCTGAAATAAGAATCCTTAAAGACATAACCCCTTTGGCACAAGTTTTCAAGAAACTTGTTTGATGTTGTAGACAATTCTATGGCACACGTAGATGTTTCATGCCAATAATATGTAAGCCATACCAAGGCTACATATACATATAGAGATGTTCCTCAGCTTACAAGGGGGCTATGTCAGAGAAACACATAAAAAATTGAAAATGCATTTAATACCCTAAACTATCAAATATCATAGCTTACCTTAAGCTTATTTAAACATACTCAGAACACTTACATTTGCCTGCATTTGGGCAAAATCATCTTAAGCAAAAGCCTATTTTATAACAAAGTATCAAATATCACATGCAATTTATTAAATATTACACTAAAAAATGAAGAATATATATATTCTATATATATATTCTATATATAGAATGCTTGTAAGAATATCAAGTGTTCACCCCTGTAATCTTCTAGCTAACTGGAAGCTGTGGCTCACTGCCGCTGCCCAGAATCACAAGATGGCACCATATAGAACAAGAGTTTCAGGTGGTAGGTGTTGTAAGTTTTACCCAAACTGACATTGGTCAAACTCGTTTTTGTCATCATATATGTCAAGTAGTTTTCTCAGGTTTATTTTTAGAATATCCTTGTATAATGAATATTTACACTGATATCTAGTATAAAAATCTTGCAATTTATTTTAGAAAGATTAAGATATTGAAAATCAATCTATTTCTTTAATTCATTGAAGACATTTTTGGCTTGTTTCCAGTACTTTCTTACTGGTTAAAAAGTGAATTTGAAGTAGTCTGGATTTCATTATTATATGGCACTTTCCCTTTGATGAATACAAAGACGATATTCTATATTAGCTATCTGAGAAAAATTTATTTTTTTAATTTTATTTATTTGTAAGAGAGAGAGCACAAGCAGGGGGAGCAGCAGGATGAGGGAGAAGCAAACTCCCGGCTAAGCAGGGAATCTGTTGCAGAACTGAGTCCCAGGACCCTAAGATCATGACCCGAGCTAAAGGCTCAGGCGTTTAACTGACTGAGCCACCCAGGTGTCCCAATCTGAGAAGAGTTCTGTATGCTATTCCTATTAATATGCAGTTTAAAGTCTAGGTAATTAACTTAATATTTTAGTGGCTATTGCATAGATAGCACTATGTTCCAGGCAGAGAGTAAGAAAGAAATATTAAATCAACCATAGTCTATGCATTCTAAATGAAAATAATTAATCAATCATAAAAATCCTTCTATTTATGGAATATCAACTTATAAGCTTTCCTCCATATGAACAATGCCAAATACCAGAATAAAGGGTCATCTAATACAAATAAAGGATAGAATTAAAGAATTCTGGTAAGCCATTTAATTTTGAAAAATGGTGTTCTATTGTTGCTGAGTTGTGGTTTTCAGTTACATAATATCTGATAAGTGTAGAAGTAACATACATGAGTGTTACGTGAGATGAGAAATGGTATATAATTAAGATATTTTTAAAAGTACAGATAAATACAAATTTGTAAACATAGCATTATGGAGGAGTAAAAATAAATGATAGCTACACACTCTAAAGTGAATAAAACTTGGAAAGCTAATAGAGAAGTAAAACAAGGACAGTGCAAAAAGTATGGTACATTTTTATGAAGTTCAAACAAATTCTGTGAAACCATAGATGGACTTAAAGATACTATTATGTATCAAATATTGTAAAAATTAAGCAAGGAAATAGCAAACATAAAACAACCAAAGCATACAAACTTGGGTAGATACAAGAGGTGTGATCATGTTCTACTTCATAAAGAGATGAGTTAATAGATAAATATAAGTAACTAGACTTTTTAGAAGTTAATAAAACGTTGCCTGTTATTTCTTAGTAATATAAAATATATGGTTTTCTAACAAAAACGTTTATCTTAAAAATATTTAAAAATAAATTTCAGGCTACTCCTAAGGTTATATTTACTTTTCCACTGTAGGAAAAGCTGGTTGTTGTAGTTGTATTTGTTTGTTTGTTTTAGTCTCCTCCTGGTTTTTATTATTATAATGTGGAATGAGGAATGTTAGATTGAAAAGTGAATTATTTTATAGACAAAAATCATTACTTGATTCACCTCCTGGTACAGCAGATGGAACTCCTGAAAATATGCCCTTTTGCCTTATGGAAGAGTAACAGTTTTGCTTACTTCTGAAACATACTTGGTGGAGTCCCTAAATAGTGACACCATAGTAAACATTTTGAATATTTGCAATTAATTTTTATAGTCATAGGGCTCCAAAAGGCACTGCAGGTATCTTAGCAGGTATTTCAATAAGGCTAAAATTTTCCTGACTGTTTAAAAATATTAGCAAGGCACAAAACATGGCAAAAGTATTGTCCTCAGATATTATTTTTTTCCATATGCTCCTGATTCCAGACATGAGAAGTTATTTTTCAAATATTTATTATAAAAGTTTTTATTTATTTATTTGACAGAGATCACAATTAGGCAGAGTCAGACAGAGAGAGAGAGGAGGAAGCAGGCTCCCTGCTGAGCTGAGAGCCCGATGTGGGCCTCGATCCAAGGATCCTGGAATCATGACCTGAGCCGAAGGCAGATGCTTTAACCTACTGAGCCACCCAGGCTCCCCCATGACAAGTTATTTTGATAGATGTATATACAGTGTATTTTCCAGTTATAAGAAAAATGGTTCTGCTATTTTTAACCTTTTTTTAAAATTAAATAATTTTTTTCATTAAAATTTTATTTTTTAAAGTTTTACTTTTCTTTTCTTTTTTTTTAAAGATTTTATTTATTTATTTATTTGAGAGACAGAGATCACAAGTAGGCAGAGAGGCAGGCAGTGAGAGAGAGAGAGAGAGAGGGGGAAGCAGGCTCCCTGCAGAGCAGAGAGCCCAATGCGGGGCTCAATCCAAGGACCCTGAGATCATGACCCGAGCTGAAGGCAGCAGCCCAACCAACTGCGCCACCCAGGCGCCCCAATGTTTTACTTTTCAATATACTACTTAGAATATAAAACCTATTCCATTTTGTAAGATGTTTACCATTTAAAAAATGGTAATTTTCTCATTGTGTCTTCCCCTCACATTTCTTTATTTTGAATAAAAAATTTCACAATAAACATAACTGATGCTTTCCTTCTGATGGTCCCTCTGTTGGTCATATTGTATATGAGCCATGACATTTAGTTTTACAAAATTTATTGATGTTTGTTGATATGTTTTATCATAACTAATTTTCCCTCCCTTATCTAGA
Organism: Mustela nivalis; assembly: GCF_964662115.1. Lineage (NCBI taxonomy): Eukaryota > Metazoa > Chordata > Mammalia > Carnivora > Mustelidae > Mustela > Mustela nivalis. Next base: position 294,720 of record NW_028135814.1, read on the forward strand.
TTCCCCAGCTTTCAGACAGGTGGACACTTCAATAAACCATACCCAAGGGATGTTTCAAGTACTTCTTAGACATTCTCTCAGATCCTTGAGGTCTCATTTTGCCTAGGGATTTGCAATAGGTTCTGCCAGAGGCACCACTGTGACAACTGATGTCCATGGTCTATCTCCTGCTAAGCTCAAGAGGTCACTGGTTTCCAAGTATATCTATACAATTAATGCATTCCAGCAAGTTCTTTTTTTTAATATTAACAAACTTATTTTAAAGTTTATATGGAGAGGCAAAGACTCACAATAGTCAACATAGTGTTGAAGGAGAACAAAGACTGAGGACTGACTTCAAAGTTTACCATAACGATGGGGCGCCTGGGTGGCTCAGTGGGTTAAGCCTCTGCCTTCGGCTCAGGTCATGATCCCAGGGGCCAGGGATCGAGTCCCACATTGGGTTCTCTGCTCAGCAGGGAGCCTGCTTCTCCTCATCTCTCTCTCTGGCTGTCTCTCTGCCCATTTGTGATCTCTCTCTCTGTCAAATAAATAAATAAAATCTTAAAAAAAGTTTACCATAACAATAATTGTAAGCATGATATTGCAATACCACAGAAAGACTAGATTAAAGCAACAGAATATATATTATCAATTATATTTTATATTTAATAGAAAAGCAAAAGCAATACAAGAGAGCAAAATACAATCTTTTAAACAAATGGTTCTGTAGCAATGGTGAAGCTAAATCTAAAAATATAAAATAAAATAAATCCAGGCAGATATCCTACACTCTTCACAAAAATTAACTCAGATTGGATTATAAACCTAAACATGAAACATGTAGAAGGTAATATAGAAGAAAATTTAAATGACCTTGGTTTTCGCAAAAACTTTAGCTACAAAAGCACAAGCACTGAATTTAAAAATGTCTACTCTGTGAAACACAATGCCAAGAGAATGAAAAGGCAAAGCACAGACTATGAGAAAAAATTTGCAAAATACACATCTGGCAAAGGACTGTTAATCAAAAATACACAAAGACCCCTTAAAACTCAACAATGGGGGAAAAACCTGATTAAAAATGAGCCAAAGACCTTAGCAGATACCTCACCAAAGAAAATATTACAGATGGCAAATAAGCATATAAAAAGATGCTTCACATCATATGTCATCAGGAAAATGCAAATTAAAACAAAAAAGAGACACCAGTACATACCCAGAATCCAGAGCACTGACAACAGAACACGAAATGTTGGTGAGGATGTGGAGCAACAGGAATGTTCTTCCATGTCTATTGAGAATAAAGAATGGAAAACAACTTGGCAGTTTCTTACAAAACTAAACATATTCTTGCCAGATGATTCAGCAGTAGCAGCTCTTGGTATTTATCCAAAGAAGATGAAATCTATACCCACAAAGATGTCTATAGTAGTTTTATTCATAACTGACAAAAGCTTGGAAGCAACCAAGATATCCTTCCATAGGTGAAAGGTCCAATAAAGTGTAGTACATGCAAACAATGGAATATTATTTAATGCTAGAGAAATGAATTACCAAGCTATGAAAAGATATGGATATAAATATTTAATAAATATTTGATTTTAGGCTTCTACCAGTCTATCAATAGTATTAGTATATTTTAACAGTGAATGCTCAGCATTCATGAATTTACCTAATAAAACATTTTGGGTTCAATATTTTAAATACTTCAACCTCTATGATTATATTCCTAATAATTTTGAATTGGGGTAAATAAACCTTAATTTTTTGTAACTTGTTTCTTATTTCAAGAGAGCTCAATGAAATTTTAGAAAATAAAAATTTACCAAAAAAAAGTTTAGTTTACTATTGCCAAATAATTTAAAACTTTATCTTATATTCAAATACATATATTTTTCTAAATTGATTTATATGCTACTAAAACCAAAAACTTTTAGTTATACTAGGTTTCATATCATGCAATCAATGCCAGAAATCCATCTGGCAATGATTTGTCTTAAATAGAGTTAAGATGGGTGTTATTACAATGCAAGATGGAAACAAAGATAGTATAACAATTGGTGTTACATAACTTTTCCGTTTTGATCAAGTTACTAATCTACAAAAGGCTTTTATCAGTGACAGACTTGGGAATTTACAAAACTTTTAAACTAGCATGTGCGACTCATTGCTAGAAAACAACACAATCAATAACACTTTATTTAGATTAAATCATGACTATTTCTCCATTTGAATAAAAAAGGTAGCAACCCCAATAAGTTTATTGAACATGAAAAGTTGAAATGCTATAATGCTCCTAAGGAATTAAATGATCCAGTCAAGAATTACAAAAAAAGGATATAAATTACCAAAGTGTTTGTATAATTGTAATGTACAACTGCCCATTATCGTTCCATAGTGTAGGCTTGTACAAGAACTCTATAAAAGAACTCCACTTCTAAACTGTGGAAAATATGTTCCCTTTCCCCCTATATACAACTATTAAGCCATTCATTTAGCTTTTAAAATATCCACTTAATACAGGCTTTTTACACATTTGAACAGGCAGCAGGGCTCTATTCTTATCGCTTACATCTGAAGGATAGACTTCTAGCGTAAGAGGTAAAGCCCATAAAGGAGCCCAATAATAACAACAAAACACAGTTTAGTGAGCCCTTACAATCTGCCAGCTACCTTTCTGAGAATACTTCAGTTAATAAAACATATAAAATACCTGACCACAAAGAGCTCACATTCTTTTGAAATATAATAGTGAAATAAACCAATAATAGAGGGGCACCTGGGTGGCTCAGTCCATTGAGTGACTGCCTTTGGCTTGGGTCATGATCTCAGAGTCCTGGGATGTAACTCCCCAGCAGGCTTTCTAGGCAGTGGGGTGTTTTCTTCTTCCTCTGCGCACCCTCCCAATTCTCTCTCTCTCTGTCTCAAATAAGAAAATAAACCAGTAATAGAATAATAATTGATGGTTGATGGTGATAAGTGATACAAAGAAATACAAGAAAGGTAAAAGCCATTGGGGAATGCTGGGATGAAAGTTAATTTTATTTTGTGTTGGGTGGTTATATCTCATTTATGAGATGTTATTTGCACAAAGACCCAGGAAGTGAAGGAGAGTGTTATACAAATATTAAAGGAAAAGATTGCTCTAGGCAGAGCAAGTAAGTATATAGACTTTGTGTGAACAACTTGTCTGTTACTTTTGAGGAAAAGCAAGGAGGCCAATGAGGAGTTCATAGTGGTGGAGAGAGGAAGAACGTATTGATGTATGACCTTCTAGTACATTGAAACGCCTTCAGTTTTTATTTAATATGAAAGGGGAAGATACCAAAAGTCTTTCAACAGCAGAATAAAATCATCTGACTTGATTTTTAGGTTAAATTGCTGTACCAAAATAAATTTGCATGGAGAAAGGAGTGCAGTATGTGTGGAAGTGGGGTTATCAATCAAGTCAATAATTCAGGAACATATGATGGTGTTTTTAGCATGCTGGGTGGTAATAGAAGTGGTGAGGTATGGTTTTCATTGTGTATATATTTTGATGGTGAATCTTCTGGTGAACAGGATGGGGTATGTGCAGGACAGACATCAACATTTATTTTACCTGCACAAACAGAAGGGTGGAGTCTTCATTCCCTGATATGGAGAGAACTCTGAGTTCAAATGTTCTTTCTCATTAAATGGCATAGTGATGATGAGGATTTAGTCAGACAGTGAAAGAGAGCAGTAAGCATAGTGTTAAGCGGTAAGACATTACAATACATTTGAACATCAAAAAACGTTGTGTTGGATCATCTGTTTATGTGAGTAAATAAATAAATAAAGCTTCCTGGGGTTCTGATAGAGGTAAAGAAGACTGTATATGATCCAAAGGGGCACGTGCACCAAATGTTTATAGCAGTAATATCCACAATAGCCAAACTATGGAAAGAACCAGGATGTCCATCAACAAATGAATGATATTTGTATATATATATATATATATATATATATATATATATATATACAATGGAATACTATTCAGCCATCAAAAGAAATGAAATCTTGCCATTTGCGTTGACATGGATGGAACTGGAGGGTATTATGCTTAGCAAAATAAGTCAACCAGAGAAAGGCACTATCATATGATCTCCCTGATATGAGGAAATGGAGGTGCAATGTGGGGGGTTTGGGGAACAGGAAAAGAGTAAATGAAACAAGATGGGATCGGGAGGGAGACAAACCATAAGAGACTCTTAATCTCACAAAACAAACTGAGAGTTGCCGGGGGGGTGGGGAGGTTAGGGAGAGGGTGGTGGGGTTATGAACATTGGGGAGGGTATGTGCTGTGGTGAGTGCTGTGAAGTGTGTAAACCTGGTGATTCACAGACCTGTCCCCCTGGGGCTAATAATACATTATATGTTAATTAAGAAGAAGAAGAAGAAGAAGAAGAAGAAGAAGAAGAAGAAGAAGAAGAAGAAGAAGAAGAAGAAGAAGAAGAAGAAGAAGGAGACTACTATAAATCAAATGCTATGGTTTTCAGCATAGAGTGTGTAATCAGGCATATTTTATTAAAGTAACCAAGTAAAATGATGGTCGAAAATTGGAATAACAGAAAACATAAAAATCAGAGATTTTAAAAAGAGATATGGGACAGTGTAGAGAATATAGTCAATGATATTATAATAGTGTTATATGGTGACAGATGGTGGCTATATTTGTAGTGATCATAGAATAATGTATGGAGATATTGAAAACCTGAAACCAATGTAACACTGAATATCAACTACACTCAAATAAAAAAATAGTAAAAAGAAAACATTTTAATTTAAAAAGATAAAAAGAGGGACAAGAATTTGAAAAGTGAATTTCAAAAAGAGTAAAGATGAGGCTAAGACATACTCTGAACCTTGAGGAAAACACCATTTTGAAAATTCTTCCCATTTTGAGAAAACTCAAATGAATCAATACCATAAAAGAACCCATTTTAACTGAGAGATGTAATGAATGCTCAAGAAAAAATTTTATGACAGGATAATTCTTCCCTATGAAACAGCATACAGAAACCCGGGGAAACACCTGGAAGCCAAATAAACTATACTGAAAATAAGAATTAGGAAAAAGATAAATGATGAAAGATAAGAAAATTAGACCTGCGACAGAGACCTAGTGAAGAGAATTTTTAGCTTGTGGTTTAATGTTTTTGAGGATAATCTAGAGTTCATAACTGCCTTGAGGCAGGCTGGTTGTAGGCAGTTTAGGCAGACCCCTAAGAGAGGCCTACTTTGGGCAGGTGGTGTTGGAAGAGGCCATTGGGCTGGACAAAGACAAATCCAACCATTTGACTAAAGTGTCTGTGAAGATGTTGAAGTCAGATGCAACAGAGAAAGACCTGTCAAACCTAATCTCAGAAATGGAGATGATGAAGATGATTGGACAGCACAAGGACACCATCAACCTGCTGGGTCCTGCACACAGGATGGTCCTTCGTACACTATCATGGAATATGCCTCCAAAGACAACATACAGTAGTACCTCCAGGCCCAGAGGCCTCCTGACTTGGAGTACTGTTACAATATCAGCCACAATGCAGCAGAGCAACTCTCCTCCAAGGACCTGGTATCCGGTGCCTACCAGGTAGCCTGAGGCATGGAGTACCTTGCCTCCAAGAAGTGCATACACCAAGACCTGGCCACCAGGGAAGTGCTGGTGACAAAGGACAACATGATGAAGATCTCAGACTTCAGCCTTGCCAGAGATATCACCACATCAGTTACTATAAAATGAGAACCAACAGTGGACTGCCTGTGAAGTGGATGGTCCCTAAGGCCATGTTTGACCAGATCTACATCCACCAGAGTGACTTCTGGTCTTTTGGGGTGATCCTGTGCAAAATTTTCACTCTGGAAGCCTCCCATATCCTGGAGTGCCTGTGGAGGTGGTTTTCAAGCTGCTGAAGGAGTCATTTGATGGATAAGCCAATAAGTGCACCAGAGAGTTAGACACAATAATGAGGGGTGGCTGGCATGTGGTACCTTCAAGCTGCTGGTAGAAGACATGGATCATACTGTGGCCTTGACCTCCAACCAGGAGTACCCGGACCTGTCCTTGGCCCTGGAACAATACTGTCTATGCTTTCCCAACACCCAAAGCTCCACCTGCTCCTCAGAGAAGAATTCCACCTTCTCTCATGTGCCGTTGCCCAGGGAGGCCTATCTGCCCTGACACCCAGCCCAGCTTGCCAATGGTGGACTCAAATGACTAGTATCCCTATTACTCCTGTCCAGATTCCGTCATAAGCTGTAACCCTTACCCCCCACCCTCCCTGCAAGACTCACTGCCTTCTCCTTTGTCCCTTTCCTACTGGCAGGAGCCAGCTGCCTACCTGAGGCCTTCACCCCTTGAAGTTCACCTCTCTTCCCCTTCCTCTTCCTCCTCCTTACAACCTGCTCATGAAAGAAAGGAACAGAGAGGCAGGTACTTGCTCGTGGCTACTTCCTTCCCTCCCATATGTTGGACCAAGACCCCTCCCTGTCATCTGGTACTGCCTGGACGTCGAGGGAGTTGGAGATGAGGCATGCCAGTGAAAGCTGTCGGAGCTTTCCTGTTTTGGTTTTGTCTGCTTAGCATAACATGTAAGACTGAGTTCTGGTGGCAGGGACCTAGTCCTTGGGGCTATAGCACTAGCGAGGGGAGGTCAACTGCTCTGGGCCTTGGCTAAGAGCAAGCCCTGCTCCAGAGATATGGTGCCAAGGGCTTATTAATTTTGATACTAATTTGCTTTGCTGACCAAATACCTGGTATCAAAAGATGGGAAGGCAAAGACTGGAAGCAGTGTTGTGACCATGGGGTCCAGCCCCAAACTATGAAGAAGACACAAAGTGTATAAATCTGAGTAAGTATATATTTAAACACCTTTTTAAATAGGTTGTTATCAAAGATTTAATCAATGGGTAATATGCTCCTCGTGGCTGGGAAGCATCTGTTGCCATATATTAAAAACAAAGAAAAGAGGTGTCTGGGTGGCTTCCTCCAAGAAGTGTCCCTTCTTTTCAGGTCATGATCCCAGGGTCCTGGGATGGAGCCCCACATCAGGCTCTCTGCTCAGTGGGAAACCTGCTTCTCCTTTTCCCTCTGCCCTGCTTATAGTTCCTCTTCCTGTCTCTCTGTCTGTCAAATAAATAAAATATTTAAAAAAAAAACAAGAAAGAAACAAAATGTTTTTAAAAGGTCTTTTTTTTTTTTAATTTTCTAGGGGTGCCTGGATGACTTAGTTGTTTAAGCAGATGTTTGCCTTTGGCTGAGGTCATGATTGCAGTGTACATGGATCCAGCCCTGCATGGGACTACTTGCACCCCAAGGAGCATGCTTCTTCCTCTCCCTTTGCACATGATTCCCCCTGTTTGTGTGCTTCTCTCTCTCTCTCTTTCTTGCTTTCAATAAATAAAATAAAATTTTTTACTAAATAAATAAATAAATAAATAAATTTCTAAGCCTACTTTCAGTTTAGGTCCCTTAACAAATATTGCTACTGCTTCATTTAAAAAAAAAAAAGATAATTTAGAAAGATGCTTCCAGAGTTAAAAAGCTTTTTTGTTTCTTTGTCGGGATTCAATATAGAAGTGCTTTAAAGAGTAAAAGAAAAAATATGCTATATTAACTCTAATCACACTATAACTTTGGTGGTTATATCAAGATAATGAAAAGTGATTTTAAAGCAAATTTCATTATCAGACATAAAGATCAAGTCAAAATTACAGAAGAGTAAAAGGATGAATTCATCAGGGAGTATAATAATTCTTGACTTTTAATACGTAACAACAGATTTGGGGATATATAGGAAAAAACGAAGAACAAAAATAATAACTTCTACCTTGGACGACAAATGGAAAATAATTTCAACACCCTTATTTTAAGATTACATAGACAAATGGTCATCACATTGGTAAGATATGTAAGACTTGAACAAAATGATCAACTAACTGGATATGCATGATATTACATTACAGTAACTGAACTAACTGAGGTCAGTCTTTGGTGAATCACAGAAACAGGTGGAGTTGTCAAACAAAGGAATCTTTGTTTACAACATACAAGGAGATCTCAGGGAATAAGTTCCAAAGCCTTGACTGTTTGAACAGGAGAGAGATTTTTATTTAGTATTTAAGATGAATACTCAGAAGGGAGAGTTTTATTATCGCGTGTATGGTTGGTCATAAGGTTGTGGATGCATGCACATCCACATATGTATTTGTGCAATATGTATTGCATGTTCACCTGAATGAAACTTGTATTCCACCGAGGGCAGAAACTTCAACGTTAGAATAAAGCAGAGGTAACTGTTGGACAAGGCAAAGGGACTCTGCAGGCTTCAAGAGCAGATATAAACTAGATGGGGTCTTGGGCTCATTTTCTGGGACAAGGAATGCAAGGCCTTGATTGCTTTTGAAATAGCACTAGGGGTTTGCCACTGATTTATTGTCTCAATAGCTTAGGCTATTTCCTAGTCTGGTGGTGACTGTTAGCTTTCCCATTGCCTTGTTCCCTCAAAATCCTTAATGAGTGAGGTTTTTGCATTTCTTTGTAAGAACCTCCCAGGAAGTTTTGGAAGAAGTGTGCTTGGGAGAGTACACAGGTGGGGTATAGATCATTGAAAATAGCTGGGGACAAAAAATGACTTTTCTTATGTCAGGAAAACTATATCTCTTCTTTAATTTTCTGGGAACTTCTAACTCTTTCTTCTGATGTTACCAGCAGGCAACTGAGATATTACTGATTGTTCTCTTGAACCTAAGGAAAAGGAAATGTAGAAAGCAAAAGACAAAACTTTAAAATCTATCCTGCAACTCATCAATTCACTGCAGCCACCTCTCTGTCTTTCCCTTTGTCTTTTTCTTTCTCTTTCTCTCTCACTTTCTTTTTGTTGGCATATATCATGATACAACCACTTTGGAAAATAGTTTGAAAATTTTTTTAAATGAAAAATATGTTGCAGTTACACAAATAGCCATTTTGTTCTAGGCATTTCACCAAGAGAAACAAACCCTATGTTCATACAAGGACTTGTTTATGAATTTCATATCAGCTTTATTTTTAAAAATTGAAAACAGTGGAAATGTTCATCAATGTCCATCAATAGAGCAAAGACAATTGGAGATTCTCAAAGTAATGATGCTGAGAAAAGAAAAGCCAGGCAATGAATAGTATATACTGTGTGATTCCATGACTACAAAAAATCTAGAAAATACAAATTTATATAAAGTCACAGTCATCAAATATATGGTGTGATTTTAGTGCCTTCTTCTGTGCTCCCATAGCTTCCTACACTTGTATCTCCGAGCATTTGTTACACCATGTGAAAATATGAACTCTTTCTCTTTATTCTGTCTTACTAGAATAAGAATCCTTGAAATTTTATGGACATTTGAACTCTCAGTTATTAGCAGAAATTCTATCACACAGTAAGTTTCCAAATATAAAAGCCAGAGTTTTACAATGACTTCTAAGCTTTTACATGATCTAGCCACTCATTTAACCTCTGTGACCTCTTTCCCTGCTACTCTTCAGTCACTCACAGTGGCCTCCTTGCTATTCCTCAGATATGCCAGGCATGATCCAACCTTATGGCCTTCAAGATAGCCAATTCCTTTGTCTGGAGTGACCTTATTGCTGATAGTTCTGCGCAAATTCATCACCTTTCCATACCTTGGTTCAATTGTCAGCTTCATTGTAACTACCCTGATCTTCCTAATAAAAATTTTAACCCCCCATCCCCTGCCTAGCAACCTTGATTTTTCTTACCCTGATCGAATTTTTCTTTTTCCCCATTGTACTCATCCTTTTTGAATGCACTATGCCATTTTTATTAAGGTTCATAGCTTTTAATTGCCTCACCCATTAAAATAAAAGTTCTACAAAGCCAAGTATTTCATTTACCAGTGTAGTCTGAAGTAATATCTGCCATATAATAGTTCAGTAGACAACTGGTAAATTTCAAAATGAATTAATGTTGAGAGTATACTGAATTTCATAAGTCATTTCAATATTTTTTTCCATAAAATAAACTATGTAAAACATACCTTAAATTTACTTTCATCATATTTTATAGCATATAATGGACAACATACATAAGCCTTAAAGAAACAATCCTATAATTAACCATTTCATACCTACTTAAAAACTGCATAATACCACACTCTTAGATCCTCTTTGAATGCTCTAAAATAACCCTTCAAAGGAAATACATTTTTAAAAATTACAGATTTTTTGGCAAATAATGTAATAAAACAAAAGTTTTATTCATCTATGTAGATCAAAATAAATGTTTTTAATAAGCATGAAATTATAACTCTGAATGTGCTAAAATGAAACCACCTGCTAAGGGTGAGAGAACAAAAATAAACATCCTTTTTCCAAATAAGAGGAATTTATTACCTTTGAATCAAAGCATGTGGATTTGTTTTAACTGGCAATAAAGCAATATGGAGACACAAACCATAGAAAGTCATATTTTAGATTTCCAAAAGACTTCGAAGTAAAGAGTATACATTTTTTAATTGCTACATAATGCTACATAATGACAAGATGACAAGTTGTGACAAATAGCATTTTAAAAGCTCTACTCATACTCGAACGGAAGGTGTCATTTCCCATAATTTTATATATGTCTTTAATTTACTATATCTGGATACAACATATTACCAAACAGATGTTCATCAAAGACTAAATCATTTTTAATGGGATATAATAATTTGAACCTACATCTATTAATCATTTTTTTCGATCTAACATTTATAGTCTCGCTAAACATTTTATCAGTTGTTGACAAAATTCAAAATAAATAGGATAAAAAGTCGCGTTTGGAAAAGTAGATTTCTTTTCAAATTTGCATTTAAATGAAAATATTTGCTGATATTTTTAAAACTTTAAATGTAATTTTATATATATCTCACCTATCATATGATATAAAATTTTTGGAGAAAATATGACATATTTTTTGATCTTGGTTGAAGGTATTAATAAAGAACAACTGTTTGTATTTTTTGTATTGTGATATCTTAGTTAATAAACATGAATAACTGGTATAAAATATGTTTTTTTAAAAATTTTATTTATTTACTTGACAGAGATCATTGGAAAGCAGAGAGGCAGCCAGAGAGAGAGGAATGGAAGCATGCTCCCAGCTGAGAAGAGAGCCCACTGTGGGACTCAATCCCAGGAACCTGGAATCATGACCTGAGCCGAAGGCAGAGATTTTAACCCACTGAGCCACCCAGGCGCCCTAAAATATGTTTTTTTTTAATATAGAAGTATAGTTCTTGCCAAAATATGGAACTAGCTGGAACTGAATGCCTCCTTCAAAGTCAGCTCTGGAGAATTATGCAAGTGTAATATGGAACTATTTCAGATATTAACCAAAAACAAAGAAATGATGATAAACTCCTTAAAAGACTCAAAGTTGCCCTTGACTGGTATGTTTCAAGCTCTATTCCAGGTTTGAAGACAGGTTTTAACAGGCCTGTCACTGTAGAAATCCGCTGGATGTTTAGAGGCTATCAGAACTGTACAAAAACCTTGAAGGGGTAAAGACTTGAAAATTCTTTAGAGAGATTAGCTCCCTAAGGCATTATTCCTCCACACATTTTCCTCCAATCAATTAAGACTGATGGATGAGGGGCACCTGAGTGGCTCTCTCATCACGTGGGTGGTGGGTTAAGCCTCTGCCTTCATCTCAAGTCATGGTCTCTGGGTCCTGGGATCCAGCCCCACATCGGGCTCTGCTCAAAAGGAAGCCTGCTTCCCTCCCTGCTTGCCTGCCTCTCTGCTTACTCGTGATCTCTCTCTCACTCTCTTTCTCTCTCTGTGTGTCCAATAAATAAATAAAATCTTTAAAAAAAGGCTGATGGATGATAAATTATGAAAACTGCTCCCTCCAAATGATGCCTTTTCATAAGGATTTAAGAATTTAAAATTGTAAGAATTTAAAATTGAAACTTGATCGCAGGATTTATCTTATAGAATAACATCAAGTGAAGGCAGTTATTATTCTGATGTATTTGTGATTCTGAATTCTTGGCCTCAATAGTAAATTTATTTTTAAATTCTCCCATGGAGTGGTGATTGGCCTTCAGTCTTTCATTGATGTACAACATTGGGTCAAATGAGATGTGTGTGCCCAGAACTATATATAATCTTCTTTGTATTTCACTGGAGATGGCATTTCTGAGTTTTGTTCAATTGAATTTGGACAGATGTTTTATTAGTCACTTCTAGAGTTGGCCCTGGAGAATATCTTCCTTTTTTTCTCTTCCCGATTCTCTGAAAAACCCTGATTAATTCACATTATCACAGTGATATCACAATTCAAGTTTTACCAAACACTATAGCTGCAAAATAGAAGGAAGCTACTCAGAATGGAATACTATTGTGAATGATTGAGAAAGAAAACATTATTATAATTAAGCTACCAGGTTTCAATGTATTTTATTGTTGCTTAGAAAATCCTAGCATACCCAGACTTTACAGAGATTTGATGATCCTAAGAGGAGCTGAACTCATAGACCAAAATAACTATGCACATAAAAAGTACAATTACTTACCAAAAAAGATGATGTGGTTAACTTTATATGGCAATCCAAGTGTTATTGGAACAGGAATTAAAAAAATAGCTTAGGGGCACCTAGGTGGCGCAGTGGATTAAGCCACTGCCTTCAGCTCAGGTCATGATCTCAGGGTCCTGAGATCAAGTCCCGCATCAGGCTCTCTGCTCAGCAGGTAGCCTGCTTCCCTTCCTCTCTCTCTGCCCGCCTCTCTGCCTACTTGTGATCTCTCACTGTCAAATAAATAAATAAAATATTTTTAAAAATAGCTTAAAAGTATATGACAAAATAATGATATACATATACAAGGAAAAGAAAGATACTATACTGTGAATATAAATTAAGTGAAAATTGTAGAAATAAAGAATACAATAAATGGAGACTAAGATGAATATAGCTGTAAAATAAATAAATGAGTTGGGAAAAACAAACAAACAAATTAATGACTTCTGCCCAAATACAGCAGAAGAGAAAAAAAAATAAAGAAAATATTTAAATAAGTACTGAGATAAATTTTGGAGAATTAAAGAAAGATAAAAGATACCAGACTTAAAATGATGCCAAACATGAGATATCAGAAACAAAACAAAACAAAAACTACACACACTAAAAAGCACTCGTATACATTATGGTGAGTTTTAAGAATATCAAAAACAGAGAAGAGCATAAATGATGCCCAAGAGAAGAACAGATCACCTAAAATGTACAAGAATAATACCGACAGCACAATTCTCAATAGTAATAGCATATAAAGAGACAGCTGGGAGTTTTTATAGATGGAAAAGGTATTTGAAACTAGGTATTATACATCAATCCAAATTATTGATTAAATTTGAGAGCACAGTAAAATACAATGAAGCATGTTAGGTCTTAGAACATTTATCACACAGAGACACACATTTTGGAAAACTTCCTCGGAAGACAGCTCAATTTAGATCGAGAAAACAGAATTATGTACTCAAAGGCACATTTTGAAGGAAGGATTGAATATAGTCTGCACTGCAAATATTCTTTAATCGTATGTTCTGAATTTCCTAAATTTAAGAAGTATTTGTTCAAATATTTACCTTTAAATAAATCCTAGGAGACTTTTTCTTGGATTCTGGAAAATCAGTCCATTTGGATACAAATCTTTTTGTCACTGATGGAAATTTTGATAGCCCTTAACTGTGGAATGCCTAATGTATTGTTACAGCAATTGTGATTTGCCAATACATGGGTGATGTGTGTGTGTTGTGTGTGTTTATTTTTATTTTTGATGGTTTAACTCTTCTATGAGATTTTTAAGTAGACATGATTTTAATAAATTATGATTTGTTGAAATTTATCTGAGGTTATATATAATAAAATGAAATTTGTGTGAACTAAAGAAGTGCATCTCCATTTTTATTTTATTTTATTTTATTTTATTATTTTTTTTTAATTTAATTTTTTATTTTTTATAAACATATATTTTTATCCCCAGGGGTACAGGTCTGTGAATCACCAGGTTTACACACTTCACAGCACTCACCAAAGCACATACCCTCCCCAATGTCCAAAATCCCACCCCCTTCTCCCAAACCCCCTCCCCCCAGCAACCCTCAGTTTGTTTTGTGAGATTAAGAGTCACTTATGGTTTGTCTCCCTCCCAATCCCATCTTGCTTCATTTATTCTTCTCCTACCCACTTAATCCTCCATGTTGCATCACCACTTCCTCATATCAGGGAGATCATATGATAGTTGTCTTTCTCTGCTTGACTTATTTCGCTAAGCATGATACGCTCTAGTTCCATCCATGTTGTCGCAAATGGCAAGATTTCATTTCTTTTGATGGCTGCATAGTATTCCATTGTGTATATATACCACATCTTCTTGATCCATTCATCTGTGGATGGACATCTAGGTTCTTTCCATAGTTTGGCTATTGTGGACATCGCTGCTATAAACATTCGGGTGCATGTGCCCCTTTGGATCACTACATTTGTATCTTTAGGGTAAATACCCAATAGTGCAATTGCTGGGTCATAGGGCAGTTCTATTTTCAACATTTAGAGGAACCTCCATACTGTTTTCCAGAGTGGCTGTTGGTGGGAATCCATTTTTTTTGTTTTAAGAGTAGACTGGTCTTTAAAAATTGTCCAAAGAAGTACATTATATTCATTATTAAATTTGATAATATACAATAAAGTATTTATGGTCATATTGGACCATATCAAATTCTACTATTAATTCATATTAATAATTACCATAAGAGGAAAAAGAGATATTTTTCAAAATAAAAATAAGCATATTTTTCAGAATATGATATAGTGTTATTCACTGAACTGAGGGAACAAATGTCAAAGACTAACACAGTTTACAGAATGTTTTAACATAAATTGAAATTTAAATCTGACCAAATTTCACAGTTTTAAGTAAAATGATAGCACTTTATATCCTTGAAAAGTGGTAAGTGACCCAAAACATGGCTTAGAAAAACAAATTTAACACTACACTAGTCTGAGATGGTTAAGTTATGGTACAACTTGCCATTGTGTATCATCAAATGGTATATTTTTTTTCTTTTGGGCTTGTCATTATATTTTATTTTAGCCATTCTGGTAAGTGTGTAGTGATATCTCAGTGTCATTTTAATTGCATTTCCTTGATGTCTAATTATGTCAAAATATATTACTTTGATGTTTAATGCTCTGAGCTTTCTCAGTTCAAGACCATGAAGCCACTTAGGGAAAATACAGTTGCAGAGGCACTCATAGACCAACTCTTATTTCGAAATAAGAAGAAACATTACTACCCATTCCAACAAAAAATAGATTTGTTATGCAGCAGGGATTTTATAAATTACCTGACACAACTTATATAGTAAGATGAAATGGGACAGGCGGCTTCTTGCAGCTATATACAACATCATTTTAATTTCAATTTTCAGTATAATTTTTCCAAGGTATACACAGAATATATATTTAATGTAAATTGTGAACATTTTAAACTCTGTATATGGAAATTAGTCAATTTTAAGTTTATAACAATCAAAATTAACGGAAGTTTATTTTAAAATAGTTAGCTTTCTCTGCATTGCAGGACAGAATAATCAAGAATTGGTAAGAAAAGAGTAATCTCTGTAAAATTACCGGGGGTGCATTATAAAGTGTTCGGTAACCGATCAAACTCACAATTTGGATTGAATGGCAAGTGATTTTTAAAATCTGGAACTCATTGTCAATTTTTTTTTCTTCATTGTGTCTTAATAAATTACTATGTTCATTTGCATGGAAGTGAAGAAAAATGCATGACATTTCATCTCAACACTAACACCTTTAACTGGCAACTCTGAATGTACTTTACAGCAGTGTAACAAAGTAAAGATCAATGATGTTTCATGAAATATCTGTTATAATTCTCAAGGAGATAGGGAGTTTGTGCAAAAATGCAAATCACTTTGCGACTAAACACATTGTTTATTTCAGCTAATTTTAAGAAAATATGCTGAGAATCTCTCAAAAAAGGAAGCAATGATTTAAGTTTGCCTTCAAAATCCTTATCTAATCCTGAACCAACAGCACATAGTTCAAAGAGCAACTAATTTGAGTAGCTCCAATTTACACATTTCCTAACAATGCTTAATTTAGTGGAATTTCTGTCCAATTATGTTAATTTGATGTAATGAAAGACAAAAGTTCAAAAAGATTATCTTTAATTTATATAGATGCCAAACTCTGCATTTTCTGAATGACGCCCAGGAACGTATTTTCAAAAACAAACAAACAATGCCAGAACCACTATTAGGTCATCTCTAGGCAGAAAGTGACTCAGAGCTTACATTACTCTCTCCCTGAAAGTATACTGTAGGCACTGAAACTACTACCCTGAGTCTGTGCTACCAAATTCCTTAAGATAGAAAGTTTTAAAACCTGTCTGTGTGGGAGTATTTCATTTACAGATAGAGATTTGGTTGTTTATACATTTTCATACTTGATTTTTAGGGTGTAATAAGTATGTTTTAAAATTCATGGTGGTTTTGAATACTGTTGGATAATTGAGCTAAAATGGTATATCCATTCCTCCTAGGAAACAGAAAATATAGAAAGGTAGTGCTTTTCAAATATGACATCTTTGAGTCATTGCAGTTTCATATAAATGCAATAGGAAAAGTGTCATTCATGTTTATGATATTTTCTATAAATAAATTAGAATGTACTGGAGGCCTGATATAAAGTGGGATGCCTAAACTTCAGTAAGATCTTGTTTTCAAGTCAAAATAAATTTTATTTTTTATTTTTTTATAATGTCCCTCAATTTCAGATAAGCATCCCCATAAGGTCCACTCCGTTTTTTTTTAAGATTTTATTTATTTTATTTGACAGATAGAGATCACAAATAAGCAGAGAGGCAGGCAGAGAGAGAGGGAAGAGGAAGCAGGCTCCCTGCTAGGCAGAGAGCCCGATGCGGGGCTCGATCCCAGGACCCTGGGATCATGACCTGAGCCAAAGGCAGAGGCTTTAACCCACTGAGCCACCCAGGCGCCCCCAAAATAAATTTTAAATTGAATTATGCACCTCTAAGTTCAGAGACAATAAACATCAACCAACACAATTAATAAGTTCTATTTCTTAAAATTTCGGGAACATTGATAGTCTCATCTCCTGGAAGAACAACAGCTAAAATTTTTGGTCATGGATTCCTGCTAAAATATCACTTTCCCAAAGAAAATTAATGTTGTGAATTTTCATTGATTGTTATTGATCATGAAGAATATAACAACCACGATAAAAAGAGTAGGAGAAACATGATATCTCATCTGTAAGAGCATGTGGAAAGTAGGAAATGCTAATAAAAATAACTACCATTATTTCCTAAGTTAACATAATATAACAGAACAAAAATATTTCAAAACAATGTTTTCTTTTTTTTTAAGATTTTATTTCTTTATTTGACAGAGAGAGATCACAAGTAGGCAGAGAGGCAGGCAGAGAGAGAGGACGAAGCAGGCACCCTGCTGAGCAGAGAGCCCAATGTGGGACTCAATCCCAGGACTCTGAGATTATGACCTGAGCCGAAGGCAGCGGCTTAACCCACTGAGCCACCCAGGCGCCCCCATAACAATATTTTCTAGGCTCATTCTGATAACTCTTTTCTAAATTCAAATTTAAAGGTTGAGGCATGTGATATATATTACACAAAAAACATCCCAAGGCATTCGTTAAAAAAAAAACTCTTAATAAAGAACAAATCCAAAGGAATTTCTTTTCTAATTTAATTAACAAATTATGAATCGACTTACCTATTTCATCACAGTGTATCAGGCACCAATAATATTTTTTAATCGTCACACCTGATGCAATAGTTACCATCTTTC